>NC_091122.1:52179975-52499975 GCF_040183065.1 Periplaneta americana
TTTTCACGAGAAATGAGGGGTATTTTGATCGGTGTTCATTATAGATGCCTGTTGCTAGTAGCCAGAGTTGGGGTGTAGTCAATATATACTGCAGGGCTGTGTCTTCTGCAACTGGTACTGATGATTTTAATTTAATGTCGTGGTGAGGGGGTTCAAACTTGTTGTTTAAGCTAACAAGTAACAAAGAGGTACCCACATAAGCTGCATTACCACCAAGGCAGTCCCACTTTATTTTTCACTGTTTATATTCATCGAGTCCCCCCCTCAGTGTAAAATTCTCCGGAGGTAAAATAGTCCCTCAATTTTTGGTCCTACAGAATATATATCTGTTATGGTAACAATTAATATCAGAGGAGAAAAATTCGTTCCGACGCCGGGGATCTCCTCTAATATTAATTGTTACCATAACAGATATATATTATGTAGGACCAAAAATAATAATCTTTAGTAAAAATTCTTCTAGCAACATTGCATATTTCTGTACAGATTACTGTGCACTTTACTGTGGTATCTCGGCCATCATGTCACTCAATTGAGTGCTCTCCTTGTATTATCGCAGTTGACTTGAATAAAATGTCAACACACATGCCAAACTTGGAGTCAGGCCACTAAAGGGAAAAAAAAACATTGGAGGAGGGGAGTTCGTTCCGGTGCTGTGGATTGGACTTCGGCGTAGCTCAATGGTGAGAGCGCTTGGTACGTAGAACCAAGGACCCGGGTTCGATCCCCTGCGCCGGAGCGAATTTTTCTCCTCAAATATTAAGTGTTTGAAGATTAACATGCTACTACATTAAACATGTTCAAAGACGTAGCACAAAGATTTGCTAATGTAATGAACGAAAAGGTCTCTAGTAGGCATACAGATCCGTTCGTTATTGAATGATACTCCAGAACTCGATCATCATGAAAACTCTCAACAAACGCCGACATTCTCAAATGAATTCTACGGGCCAGTCGGCGGATCTTACGTTGCGTTGTTTTTTTATCACCATCTTAATCTTAATTTTCTGTACAACAAGAAGGAAGGTTAAGCGTGAAGGAGGCCACCAACCTTGTCCATATCTGTCATCTAATTGCATGAAACTATTCTCATTCAGTATCATCAGCTGTTTAACACTGTCGGCCTTTTGGCTTGTGATGTATGCCTGTTACCTTGTTCCTGCGTTGCATTCACTTTACAAAAAGCTTTGAATTTTTTAACATTGAATAACTTTATTTACGAGCTTGGGCTTGGAATAAAATATGTCACGCTGGTGCGTAACATCGCTAAATGCCAATAACTTAATAGCTGTACAAGATAACTCAAACCTATATTTTTATTATTATTGTTACTATTATTTATATCATCAGCATTATTATTTGAACCCTGTAAAATTTATGTAGGCTACTGGACTATACCCGAGCACGAGCATATACTCATTTCGGGTATCTATTCATATGTATTCAATTCAAATGTAAATTGTAAATAAATTTGAATTTGATATTTAAATTAAATAATAAATAAGGAGTTTCTATATATAATTTTATTCCACAATGAATATTTCAAACATTTTTATGTAGCCTACTGTTAAAACATTGAACAATGTCTGTTGATGGAATGATAGAGGGAAACGTGGAGTACTCCGAGAAATGTCTGACATGCCCACCACAATGTCATCACGACCTAATCGGGGATCGAGCCCGGGCTGCTTGGATGGAAGCACTAAAGTCACAGATACGGCATGTGTGTATGTATGTATATGTGTGTGTTTGTGTATGTATATACGTACGTATGTATGTATATATAATGTATTTGTGTATGTGTATGCATGTATATCTATTTTTGTTGTTTGTATGTGTGTATCATTGAGTATATATGTATGTATGTATTATGTATTTGTGTATGTGTATGCATGTATATGTATTTTTGTTGTTTGTATGTGTGTATCATTGTGTTTGTACGCATGTATGTATATAGATACGTACGTATGTATGTATATATTATGTATTTGTGTATGTGTATGCATGTATATGTATTTTTGTTGTTTGTATGTGTGTATCATTGTGTATGTACGCATGTATGTATATATGTACGTATGTATGTATATATTATGTATTTGTGTATGTGTATGCATGTATATGTATTTATGTTGTTTGTATGTGTGTATAATTGTGTATGTACGCATGTATGTATGTATATACGTACGTATGTATGTATATAGTATGTATTTGTGTATGTGTATGCATGTATATGTATTTTTGTTGTTTGTATGTGTGTATCATTGTGTATGTATACATGTATGCATGTATGCATCATTCTTGCTAACTGTTGGCTTAGTGACGCCTTCAGTCTCTATTCTTCGCCATTTCTGTTCAATTCATAAGTCAATTTTTTTATCCTGTTATATAAGAATGGGGAGTATAAGGGTACAGTACATCATTATTCATAGATTTCAAAAAGGCATATGACTCGGTTAAGAAAGAAGTTTTGTATAATATTCATATTGAATATGGTATTCCCAAGAAACTAGTTCGATTAATTAAAATGTGTCTTAGGGAAACTTACAGCAGAGTCCGTATAGGCCAGTTTCTGATGCTTTTCCAATTCACTGCGGGCTAAAGCAAGGAGATGCACTATCACCTTTGCTTTTTAACTTCGCTCTAGAAAATGTCATTGGGAGAGTTCAGGATAACGGAGAGGGTTTAGAATTGAACGGGTTACATCAGATTCTTGTCTATGCGGATGACGTGAATATGTTATGAGAAAATCCACAAACGATTAGGGAAAACACGGAAATTCTACTTGTAGCAAGTAAAGAGATAGGTTTGGAAGTAAATCCCAAAAAGACAAAGTATGTGATTATGTCTCGTGACCAGAATATTGTACGAAATGGAAATATAAAAATCGGAAATTTATCCTTCGAAGAGGTGGAAATATTCAAATATCTTGGAGCAACAGTAACAAATATAAATGACAGTCGGGAGGAAATTAAATGCAGAATAAATATGGGGAATGCGTGTTATTATTCGGTTGAGAAGCTTTTGTCATCTAGTGTGCTGTCAAAAAATCTGAAAGTTAGAATTTATAAAACAGTTATATTACCGCTTGTTCTGAATGGTTGTGAAACTTGGACTCTCACTTTGAGAGAGCAACAGAGATTAAGGGTGTTTGAGACTAAGTTTCTTAGGAAAATATTTGGGGCTAAGAGGGGTGAAGTTACAGGAGAATGAAGAAAGTTACACAACGCAGAACTGCACCTAACATAATTAGGAACATTATTAAATCCAGACATTTGAGATGGGCATGGGATGTAGCACGTATGGGCGAATCAAGAAATGCATATAGAGTGTTAGTTGGGAGGCCGAAGAGAAAAAGAGCTTTGGGGAGGCCGAGACGTAAATGGGAAGATAATATTAAAATGGGTTTGAGGGAGGTGGGATTATGGATTAATCTTGCACAGGATAAGGACCGATGGCGGGCTTATGTGAGGGCGGCAATGAACCTGCGGGTTCTTTAAAAGCAATAAGTAATTAAGTCATATAATAATCTTGTGCGTCAACTGTCCCAAACTCTTAATTTTGTTCTCATTAGACTAATTCCCCCCCCCCCTCCCTCCCTTATTTAAGCTTTTGATATTTCCTTACCTGCTGCATTTCATACCTCCTGTTAGGTCGAGTTGTGTTTAGTCTGCTTGAAACGCAACGAATGATTAGTTGATATGTTCTGGTAGGTATATAAGACTTTGAGATAGTGCGAATCGTCATGAATGTTTTAGTACTGATCAGGAGGTCCAATTCTCTTCGCGGTTGCATAGACAATGGTGTGGAGAAGCGTTCTCATCAGACATTCTTTGGAGGATCCTCGGATAAATTAATCACAGGACGATCGCACTTGCAGTCCCAGTATGGAGACGAGAGACTGTACCACTCGGCTGAACTGTCAGAATCGCGACATGTTAATTAATTTAAAGGGGCCAACTTGTGCGATTAATCTTCTGCACTGGCTGGAGGACCCTTCAGCGTCGTGATGTGAAACTGTGTGACACCCCGTAGTGAGAACTTCAGATATATCATCCGCTACCTCACCTTGAGAGTTCGTGGGTTTAATCCTGGAAGCTCATATTCTCTTCGTCTGCACTAATAGAGCGACTTTCGGTTCTCTTTGTCCTCCATGGCTGAGTTGATTACCATCCGTGCAATTAAGAGCCAAGGCATGTGAGATGAGATCCAGCCAAAGTTGGTAGAATGCTATGTATGAAGGGAAGTAAAACAGGGATGCGGCACATAAAATAATTGCCTATGAGTGAGAGGGCAAATTTTACCGATAATTTCTCGTTATTGTGAAAATTCAACTCTGCTATAGTTGTTAGAAGAGATATTAAATCATACTTTTTCCATTGTTAATAAATAGACAGTGGATGCGGGATGACTTATCGTTGAATGTAGGTGCACATTTACTATAGGTTACATTTTTTTCATTCAGACCATTGGCTGAACAGGTTTTAAACGTAAACAGACGACGTCAACATGCTACTGTATCTCCGTACAGTCCGAAGGAAAAGAAAAATAACGTACTGTAGCACATACCTTGCAAGTTCAGTCCTCGTCATCATTGATGCAATTACCAGCGTTGCAGTAAACGACGATATATTCCAGTAAGTTGTCGAAGCTGAATCGTCTTCGCCTATCGCTTAAACATTTTTTGTATCGAGAGAATTTCTGAAGAAAAACTCTAAACTGGGGATCACTCAATTTCTTTAGAGGAATATTTGCACTGAGCATCATGTTGCACGTGTCGTTTAGACCCGCACAACTAAATGATGATGATGATGATGATGATGATGGTTCCTCAGATTTCATTTCAACGCATCTCCTGTGCCATGTACTGTTGCAGTGTTTCTCTATAGCCTGAGTTGTTCTGGTTTTTATTTCAATTTTACATATCTTATACACGATATTGTCTTCGTTAATATATAAAATGTCTCTCTCATACTTCTTAATTGCATTTCGTATCTCTAAACGAATTTAACGTTTTGACTTCGACATTTTGAATGGATCAGCACTACACTATTCAACTCATACTAAATACTTAACCGGGGTTCCTTAGTTATGTACGCTGCTGTACTCGCCAGGTACACAAAAGACGAACGACGCAGCACATGCCATATACTCCGATACGAAACAACTTCACTTTTCCATAACTCATCCCGCATCCACTGTCTATTAATAAATAAGGAGCGGCCGGATAGCTCACAAGCAAACATGCTGTTGGAAGCAGATAAAAAAGTTAAATTTTTTTCCTCCACCATGTTAATAATGCCAAAAGAAGTGGTTATACAAATTTTTACCACTCGACCGCCCAGAAAGTGATTTTCCCTGGGGCCGTTTACAGAAAAAAGCACAGTTGCATGAAAAGATTTATTGAAACAGATACAGCAATTGTTGCGCTATTTTTCAACTTCATGTGGCGATGTCAATGGACGCTATACCCTGCCCTGTCTCCGCCTTCCACATGTCTCGACTGCTATTGAGCTATTCCATCTCAAATCGACCGAAATATAGAGAAAATTGACCTTACAATTTCTAAATACAATCAAACTTTTTTTGTACGTAGAGAACTGTGATACAATGCTTTGTGCAAATTTGAGGCATCAGAACTTCTTAATGTTTAAATTAAAAATATTTAAATGTATCATACTTTCATAAAATTAGTAACTTTAAACTGTTGTAGCTCCGGAACCCTTTCACACAATGATCAAAATCATGGTTTATTTTGATGCTGAGAAATTAAAATTTATATTGACATATAAACAGATTTTCTTACTTTTTATGGAAATGGAGAAATTTAGATTTTTTCCTCATTAAGACGCCTTTGCCTAAGAAAAAGTATTTAAAAAATATATAGTTAGATTCCGTATTGAAAGTACAAATAAACACATATTTTTTACTAATGGTATGTTGAGAAGAAAGTATTGAAAATATCAAATGAAGAAAATAAATAATACGCGCGTGAACTAACCAGCTGACTGTGAGACGGAAGCTAGCCGAGACAAGCAAGGCCAGGAGACAAACACGTGATGTTTCGTCTAGTAGCACATAGCTGGGTTAGCTTTATCAGAAGTTTTCATAAACACAGGAGTAAAATGACGCCCAATGATCGCTTATCATCATCTCTCGTCCAGTGCGTGCGGTACTGCGCCTTCAAGTCTAGGCGTGTGAAAATAATTTATTTAATACCCTCGAAACTTATTGTCGTACCACTAAGCAAACAATGCCGAATTCCTCTTAATGATGCGAGGTTTTTTCTCAATATTTTTTTTTTTACATTTTTACAAATGAGCAAAAAGCCTAAAACTAAGTAAAATCAGATTATCTGTCTCTCTGTACACAATAAAAATAAGTATTACTTCTTATCATGACCTACCAAATGTCAGCTTCAAAATAAGCTCTCGTTCAATGTTCTGCAGTAAATGGTTCCAGAGTTCTGAGCGCTGAAAGAGGCTTGTTTTTCTAAAATACGCTAAATTTGTCCTTAGAAAGAATCCAGTATAGGGCAGCTAAATTTGTTAAAGGTAAAAGAGGAGATGGAAACGATACGATAAAAGTACTTAAATGGGAAACTTTGGAAAACAGACGTAGGAAAACTAGAATAACATCATTGTACAGAGCACATCTAGGTCAGAAAGCATGGGTAGACATAACGGCTCGGTTAGAAAAGCCAACGTACTATGGTAGGAACGATCGTGATTTTAAAATCAAATGTAGAAAACAGAAAACGGATGTAGGTAAATTCTCATTTTTAAATAGAACTATAAATGATTGGAATGACCTACCTGCAGCGGTCTTTGAGGGCTGTCCTTCCTTAAGGAGTTTCAAGAATAATTTAAAAAGTTGTGTATAAAGTGCAAATTAAAATTAAGGTGACATTTAACATTTAATTTTTTAAGGTGACATGCATTTTATTTAGCCTGACGAGTTACTCCCTTGGTTTGAATTGTAAATTATTTAAAAATACCGTGTAAGAGGGCCTTAGACTAGAAATGTTTAGTTTAAATGTAGTTCTGTTTATAAGTACAGTATGCATAAGGGTGTAGTTATTTGACTTATTTGAACTGTTGTATCAGTGAAGCGAGGTGAGTCAGTGAAGTTATGGTTTTACAGTGCAGTGAATAGTTCCGATCAGTGATAATTTATAGCGTCAATGAAATGTGTTCTATAGTGTCAGTGAAATGTGTTATAGTGTGTCAGTGAAATGTGTCCTAACGTGTCAGTGAAATGCGTTATAGTGCCACTACAGTGAGTGAGATGAGAATAAAGTGAAAGACTATTGAAACTTATGTAGGGCCTATACATAATTATGTAGGTTGTAATGTAAAATTAAGTATTTTATTTATGTTTTATTATTGTTATTATTATTATTATTATTGTGTTAAATTATATTGTGTATGGTATAATTGTATTGTGTATTGTGTATTGCTTATCATTTTTTTTGTATTGTTTATATTGTGTATACCACTGCCACTGGGTGCTTGCCCACTTGCAGTGTAAATGAATACATACATACAACAATACGAAAACCGTTTGACTTTCGATAGTATATTTTTGCAAATGCACTCTCCTCAGCACCTTCTATAAATAGGGAAAAATTAGAGTATTACAAAATGCGAGGTTTTTTACTGATCGATTTCATATGGAATAGCCCTATTTGGTCTTCATAAATAAAAATGAACGGCTTAAGTGAGGCACCCTGTGCATGGATGGACGGGCAGTCAGATATGTTCGGAATGTAATTTTTGCAGCATCATAAGTTCATAACATATTCTGTAATGGCAGAGTACGTAAAACGATAATAACATTGCGCTGCGAACTTGTTTTGTTACGAAGCTGGATTTTTGTTCAGTAATTTTGCGTTTTATGAATCTCGTATTGTTCTGACTTGAATTGCAACACCAGCTGCAGGCTAAAAATAAAAGTGTTATCAACCCTAGCTTCTCCCCGCGGACGGAGCAGTCCTTATTTTTAATACGGCATGCAGCCCCATTTGCAGAGTTATCAGTCTGGAAACTTGCAACTTTCCTCATTACTAGAAATGGGTACAGTCGGCGACGGACTAAGCTTGTTAGACGTAGTTCACTGTTTGGATTACATCAGGAAAGCGAAGCAAAATCATCTATATAACATATTCTGTAAGTAGTTTAACTTTATTCTGTCCTGAGTTAACATAGTAGCATTCATACTTGAAACTACTGTAGCGCCAGTGTTGCCATACCTACTGATTTAGCAGGAGAGTTCCTGTTTTTCCATGGACTCTACTGCTCTACGGATTTCTTTGTCAAAAGTCCGAATTTCTCCTGCCTTTTGGGCATGCCAAAGTCACCATGGTACTATGATCGGATTTTCAATACGCTCGCAACTACACAAACACACACACATTCTCTCTCTCTCTCTCTCTCTGCACGGCCTGCACTCCTTACCTTCCCCTCCTCCTCTGCTGTACTCAGTCAGTGACAAGCGGCAGTCCGCTGAGCTGAAAGATTTATTTAAACGATTTTCGCAATTATTGCATTTAATTCATGACTAAACGGTTTAATTTGTGAAAAAAGAATCAGTACCGTGCAGTACTATTAAGATTATTTTACGTATCTAGTTGTATAGCAATCAATCATTTCTCCCAGGCTGTTATTGTTGCAATAGAGTGCTGTAATCATTGGGCAAAGACTATTTTTTTCCTGCTTAAAGGTGCTCCATCGAAGGAAAATTGTATTAGAAGATTTGAGGTATATATATAACATGTGGAATCACTTAAATTTTGGTGCATCGGTCCTCTTCCACACGTAAGAGGAAAAACAAGTTTGGAAATGCATGCGGAAACACAAAGCATTTGAAAAGATCAGACACTTTAGGACAAAAAAAATCGGGTTTTACGAGTGATTTTTACAAAAATAAATACTATGGCGAGAGAAAATAATAAACACTCAGGCGAGAGAAGCAGAAGTGAGACCAATCTGTTTTTGTAGCAGAACATAATTTGTTGATCAATATTATGGAGCACTTTTGTGTATTGTTGCACTTGTTGATGGACTTTGTTACATAAATTGACTAGAGATGGCTGTAGTTACATTAGCAAAATTGTTCATTTCAGTGGTGGGGATGTATTGTGTAATAATAGAACAGTATCACCTTTTTATAGTATACATTGTTTTGTAATTAATATAATACAATGATGAAATTAATCGTTAATTGATCTATTGTTATCTCCTGTTTTTTTTCCATGATTTTTTTCCTGATTTTCGTGAGTAGGTCGCGGCAACACTGCTGTAGCCTATTGCAGGAGTTCCCAACCGGTGTGTCGCGCAACTCCATGGAGTGTGTCGCGAAATTTTGGATTAAAAAATTAATTTCATGCCATCGAGAAAGTCTCTTTACAACCCATTTTTTTTATTGGCAACGAAGTCTTTGATATGGTACATTTTATTTTGAGACAGACTTTACCAATGGAACATGAACAATCTGCAACAATTCTCAGTTCAGTTTTTCAACCATAAGGCCACGTATAGAGAAACTCTGTGCAACCCACCAAGCGCAGACTGAACACACAACTCAATTTCAGAACACACACACTCTTTAACTCCACATTAAGGTACGGTCACACGTCGCTACTTTTGCAGCGATGCAGTCCAAAACTGCGCAACTCTCGTACTGCGACGTGTGAACAACGGTGCAACCCGAAGAGTAGCGGCTGCCGAACCTGCTGCCCGCTACTTTTCCATGCTGCGCGCAGCTTAAAAGTAGCGACGTGTGAACAGGGTTCTCAGGGTTGCAGCCGCAGCATTTTTGATATCGGTTTTGTTGAAACTTTTGCTGCGGTTGCGACCAGTGTTGCCACCCAAATGTGCCAATGATACTTTTATTGTTTGGATATATTTTAATGTTAGATGCGATGAAAATAAATTATTTGTAACAGTTATTAAATGCACAACACAGTCTGAGCATATTTGCTGACGATATAATTCATTTTTTTAATTTTCTGTAGCGTAGTTTCAAACAGGAGGGTTGCCAACATTGATTATGTGAATATGCTGTTGGTTATCATTTAAGTATATAGGCGTTTTTAAAAGCTTTATAGTAAAAATAATGCCAATTTCTGAATACTAGTTAGGACAGAAAAGCAAATAATAGATAAGTAAGCTTTCGCATGAGTTTCTTAATAATGCGAACATAACCACAAAATGTATATTGAGAAGTCAACACGGAGATGGAAACCTGCAGCTAGACTGCGGCTGCAAAAGTAGCGCCTTGTGTGTGAACAGACTCGCAACCTCCAGTTGCAACTTTTGCAGCATTCGGGTTGCGCAGCACGAAAAGTAGCGTGCAGCGCGCTACTTTTGGCTTACGTGTGAACACGACACGCAACTTTTGCAGCTGCAGTACAAAAGTTGCGCAGCAAAAGTAGCGACGTGTGACCGTACCTTTACACTACACAAACACACCCCCACACGAAATACAAACAAAAGACGCCAAGACCAGCACAAACCAGTTTTGAAGATGGCCCATAACAGGCTGAAACATGTTAACCAGGTAAGGTAAAATTTAACACGAGAAAGACATATAATACATATTCCATGTGATCTTGATTCAAGATGGCTACCACGTTCCGGAAATACCAGAAAAGTTTAGCCTCCACATCCATTCTTTCATGGGGTACTCAGAAATTTAATTTTCCCTTCCATCTCTGAAATAAATGGATGTTCTGAGACTTCTGACTCATTCTGTACATAGATGACATGTTCATTAGATTGAAGTGTAACAACTTTTAGTCGGTCTGAGTAGCGTAGTAGGTATAGTGCTGGCGTTGAGTTTGCGGGTTCGATCCCGGCCCAAGTCGATGGCATTTAAGTGTGTTTAAATGCGACATGCTCATGTCAGTAGATTTACTGGCATGTAAAAAAAAATTGCAGGACAAAATTCCGGCACACCGGCGACGCTGATATAACCTCTGCAGTTGCGAGCATCGTTAAATAAACCATAATATAATAATTTAATTTTTGACAACTATGTAGAATTTAAAATAGGCGCAGCCTTTAGAATTATTGATTCATTGAAATCAAGTATTTGCCCACACAAATTGAACATAATGTCTACATTAAAGAATCCGTTTAGTAAAATTTTGTGACAGAAACAACTGCATGTGTTCTTAGTAGACGTGTTTTTTTATGACGAGTGAAATTCAGTATTCATATCAGTTGGCACATCATGTCACCGAAGAAACATGAGTCGTTTGCCTCAGAGACAGAGAGAAGGAGCAGTATTGCTGGTATTTCAAGGACGACGTTACCGCCAAATGGAATACCCTTCAAACGTAACTTGTTACCAAGAGATGCGATGGAGGAGGTACAACTGAACTTGGCCTTGGCGTGTGTGCGTGTATGCTCGTGCGTGCGTGTATATGTACGCAACTATTTAGTACATGATTTTAGATTGTAATCCCACTTCGGACATAATGTCTGTTTGTTCATTGTCAATGTATACAGTATGTGTTGTCATAGCCGCCTTGGTAATTCAGTTGACTTACGATGACTGCGGTCTAGGGTTCGAATTCTGGCGATGGAGGAGTCGTTTTTTGTGTTGAACATAGCCAAGGTCCGTGACGGTTTTTTCCGAGTTTCTCCCTTTTCCCGCAATCATTCCACCATCACTTAATATTTCATTACTAGAGCCCGAATGTTTAGGCATTTATTTTGGTTAAAGTGGGCAGGCATATATGCACTAAAAATAGTAAAAATAGGCTGTGAAATAGGCATTTATTATTCATGGAAACAGATAAAAAATATACAAATACTTAATAAACTATCCCATACGGTACTCACTTTCCTTGGTTACATGTCACAACAAGATGCTTTTTTAAGTTGTCAACTGTCATAGTGAGCCGTCTGTCAGAGAGAACGTTTTTCATGGTGGAAAAAGACCTTTCTACTTCTACTGAAGTGATTGGAGCAAACTTAAAACAACTTATTTCAGAAGGACTGTCTCTACTTTCTTTCAGAGATCGAGAAACACCGACTGTATATTCTCTCTAAAAGAGGGATGTGAGAAGGGATTAGAGACTTCAAAGTACGCGTGACTTGTGCGTGCAAGAGACAGCAGTAACGGGACCTGGAGACTTGCTTTAAATACTGCCCTCATCCCCTTTCTTTTGCTGGTAAACCCGAAAGTGACCTGAGCACTGAGGGTTATACTGTTCGAACATCTTTGTTAAATGATATAAAAGATGGAATCGGTAGGAGAGAAAAGTTTACGACTTCTTAGAAACATATGTATTGCTGGAGAATAAGATTCTCAGAGAATATTTGTATGGGGTGAATATATATTTTTAGTTTGTACAACCGTTCTTTTTTGTTTTTGATATAATTTATGTGCGGTTTATTTTAAATGTATTAAAAATATAGAAAATGTATAATAACGACGTAAAAAGGCTAAAAAAGGCATTTAACCTTAAAATAGATAACGGGAGCTAAAATAAACAAAAAAAAAAGGCAAAATAAAAATTGGGCCTATTGTTCGCAAATATGTGGAAACGTGTTTATCTGTAATAGGTCTTTCATACACACACTCAGTTTAAAAAAAAAGGTATTTTGCATAACATAAGGGCTCTATTCATTACTCACTATTATCATTTCATTAGTGATGTAGTATTGCTATGTACTGATGTTTGAGTACGCTCGGGTGGGGTGGAAGGACACTTCAGTAGGACTCCATCGGAACCTTAAAACGTGCAGACTGAATCGACAGATGGCACCACACAGCTAAGTCGCGATATCTACAAAATCGCAACTGTTCGGACATAACAAATCATTCCAATTATAGCCTAGAAGTGGTAAGGCAATGAAACCACTTAAATACTTGCGTATCAAAAGGGAATAAAATATGTTATAGATGAATGCCTGGCGTCGTGCTGTCCACGTGTAATGAGAGCTCGACACACGTAAAATACCTGAGAGAAAAGTGATCTCATTAAATGGTACAAACTTTTTTATTTTACATATACAGTTATTGAAAGTGACGAGACATTTTAAGTCTTCTATATTTGGTAAGAATTAAATTTTAGTTCTGTTCATAAATGGGTGGGATTTTTACAGATGTTAACTTACTTTTGAGATTACGCCACACTGTTGAGTAATTCATCGCCTCGCAACTTGAGTCACATTGTATGTTCCATATTCTGAAATTTTGTCTAATATCCTGGATTTATTCTAAAACCATCGTAACATTCACATCGTTTTTTACGAACTTTCTTCTCCCACAACGTTTTTATCTGTCACAGAACCGGTCTCTCCAAAACTTTTTATCGTTTTTTACGAACTTTGGTCTACCACAACATTTTTATCTGTCACGGAACCGGTCTCTCCTAAAATGTTGATCGTTTTTACGAACTTTGGTCTATCACAACGTTTTTATCTGTCACGGAACCGGTCTCTCCAAAAATTTTTATCGTTTTTTACGAACTTTGTTCTACCACAACGTTTTTATCTGTCACGGAACCGGTCTCTTCAAAAATTTTTATCATTTTTTTACGAACTTGGGTCTACCACAACGTTTTTATCAGTCACGGAACCGGTCTCTTCAAAAAATTTTTACAAACTTCACAATGATGACAAATTGCACAGTTCACGTCTAATTCAGTTTATGGATCTGCATGTTATCAGCGCGTTGGAACAATCTTTATTACATTAATAGTCAACACTCAATGAGACCAGTTCGCATTTATAGAGGCAGAACCGTTATTTTCCGATTAAAATAAAAGACAGCATTAACAACTAAAGAATAGCTTTGCATTTAATATTTCAATTACCATAGCAACAATAGTGAAAAAATAATTTCTGTGAAAATAAATCACATTCTTTTATGAGAAAAACTGTATTTAATATATGTTTTTCTCTAAATTTACTTTTTAGCAAACCTAGGAA
The DNA here is from genome assembly GCF_040183065.1 of Periplaneta americana. Taxonomy (NCBI): domain Eukaryota; kingdom Metazoa; phylum Arthropoda; class Insecta; order Blattodea; family Blattidae; genus Periplaneta; species Periplaneta americana. The sequence goes on from NC_091122.1 coordinate 52,193,919, forward strand.
ACTGCATAACACATTATTGGTTACAAAGTTTTTTGCAGAAACATAGTTATGGTTCACTTTTCCGTACGAATATCGTAAAGTTGTCATAGTAATATAAATAGCTATGACGAAACATGAAAACCGTAGGCTACGGCGCGACGTCACATTCTTAGTCATAACATGGCCAACATTGAACAAGTTTATATATAAATGGACGTATAACATAAGTTTAATGTAGCAATTCCTTTGTTTTTTAGAACTTTGAACGTGTATTTATATTAGGCGATTGTCAAGATGGCCATGACTAGACCATGATAATCACGTGACTCCGATTCGTGCTGAAGCTGTCTTTCTCATTAGCCACGATGCGATGGAAAACGTGGCTAACGGCCACCATCTGTACTACCGACGCGCGAAAGTTTAAATTATATTTACACACTATTTTCATTACGATTCCATCGGCATTAAAAATTGTACAGCCACTTAATAATACCTAGTTACTTCCCGCCCACACTGTAGACCTATAGTAACTTATATGTGGTAAAAATAAAGAAGGATACGTTAGTCAATTTTCTGTAAATCTTTGTTTTGTGTAACTTTTGTAGCAGAACTTCAAATAATATCTTATTGCATCTCGCTTAAAGCAACTATTATGTTTTATGGGCATCCTTTCGCAATGAATTGTCTCAAATATATACAAGGTGTTAAAGTATCCAATATTTTAGGAGGTGCTAATATGCATAAAAACAAGAAAAGTCTAATAAACATGGGTCCTACAACACATACTTTCTGAGATCTGAACACTTCTTCATTGAAGGTGCTCAATGTGACGTCCATTCATGACAATGTATACCTCTGCCCTTTGACGTAAGGAATCACGCACTCTTTGAAATTGACCTGGTTGTTCTTGATAACCAAAAGTTTAGGGGATTTAGATTTGAGGAGCGAGCAGGCCAAGGTATGGGTCCTCCCCAATCAATACAGTGGTCCTGAAATATCAGCGTCAGATGTTCACGCTCATTGCGGAAAAAATGTGCTGGTGTGCCATCGTGCATGAGCCACATCTGTAGTCTTTGCTGACATGGCACATGCTCCAGCAAGGTAGGCAATACATAAATTAGAAAATCCTGATAACCAACCCCAGTTAATCTCTGTGGTAGCACGTATGGCCCTTAATCTATCGCCAAGAACGCCTGTCCATACGTTGATTGAGAATCGGTGCTGATGCCTTGTTTCTTCAAGTGTATGGTGATTTTCATCAGCCCACGCATGCTGATTACGAAAATTCACAACACCATCTCTGATGAACCTTGCTCATATCCGCAACCAAACTTTTCTTTTCAGTATTCCTTGCGACGTATCAGTATTCCATCCCAAGGTTGTCAACTACGGTATGATTATCTAGTAGCCTTTTGTATTGTAGTGCAGAAAAATGCATTCCCATAAATGGACGTCACATTGAGCACCTCCTGTGAAAAGTGTTCAGATCTCATAAAGTAGCCTATGTGTTGTAGGACCTATTTTATTAGACTTTTTTTGCTTGTGTTGATGCATGCTATCACCTCCTAAAATATTGGATATTTTTTTAACACACTGTGTTTATAAACAGTTAAATAATTGAGACGACTTTACAGACGAGATGACTTTGACATACGGACAGGTATGCTCTCCTGTATAAATCTTAAAATCTATGTACGAATATATACCTGGTAAGGTTTATCTTGTTTCAGTAGCAATAAAACCAAGTCCCTTCAAATGAGGGAGATTATAGGAGGGTTGTAAATTTTCAGGATTTCTTTCAAAATCTTGTTATTGTACAGGCCACCGGAACTCAGTTTCTTGAAAGATGAGCTCAGTGACGGAACTACACAGTACGAAGAGAGATATTTTGTTATTTTATTTTGCGCTACAGAATGCATCAACTAGTTCCTTCCGCCACTGGATGGATGGCATAACAACACAGACGAAGTAAAACATATCTCGTTTCTCTCTCTTTTCACAGTGAGACAAGATACATCACACAGGCTTTAGTAGGTTACTTTGCAGCTTAACAGTGCCTTCTCCGTATTATACTCGATGTCTCAGCTATCAGATTATAGATTACAAGAGGCATCAAGTAAATCTGTGTCTTTATTTTCAAACCAGGTCACTTATTTCCTGACAAGAATTTTCCAACAAGTGGATAATCACCGTGAACTCTGGAAACCGTATAGCTCGGTTTGGTTCCGTGTGATTCAGCAGTAAGCAACGAAGAGTTTCCTTTTATATCGTATTGCTGGCATGAATGGAGCGCATTAGAGAGATTGCCATCTGCTGTGTCTCACCAAGCTTAATGTGAAAGGAACGCCTGTCTGGGTAACCCGTTTCAAATTCGTGTTGATTCCTGGTCTTCAATCAGTTGTGCCGTCTTCAAAGAATTCGCCTGTTTTTTTTTTTACAGGGGTAACGAATTACAAGGTGCGCCTATCTGCGTATTTGTTTCTGGTAGTAGTGTCAATGAACTATAATGTTGATTCATTAGCTCATTATGCTGATGCTGTTAGTGACGAACGATCGAGAGCTCTCTTGAAGCTCAAATCTAACAGGAAAATCTTCCACATTATCAGGTCGAAACCCCAGTTGAAAATTTACACACTGGTAAATAGTAGAGACCGGCAAATGAGACAAGACTCACGCCCGTAACTGCCTGCCGTCAGGCTTGGCTTGAGAGGAGAGGAGACGAGACGAGATGAGCCGAGACTTACAACAATTATTATGAATATCAACAAATATTATAGGAAATTATTCCATTTTAAGTCGTTTCTTATCAACAATTAAAATCCTCATGAAGACTTTTAAAATGTAAAATAGTTTTTCTTTCTTCAGAATATTGATTTGCTTTGGAAAACTTATTATATGTCTTTCACGTGTTAAATTTTATGTTACCTTGTTAACATGTTTCGGCCACCATCAGAACTGGTTGTTGCTGGTCTTGGCGCCTTTTGGTTTGTTTCTTATAGTGTTAAAAGTTGTGTAATCGAGATGTAGCCTATATTGATTTGCTTTTTAACTTCTGAGGGACAGATTTCTTTTTATTTATGAAGTTGAACGTTTGAAGGGTTTGCATTAAATTTATATTACTATGATGAAAAGGAAAGTGTAAGTAATTTATAGTAACTGTTTGCATTTAATGGATATTATGTTGACAAGACATACAGTATTTTTCTTTGTATTTATTAACGGTACATTTCAGAAAATGACAAATTAAGTTTTCAGTAGTTTGTCTATATCTGTATGCTTTCTGTCAGGTTTGAATGATTTGGGTTGATATTTCGATGGCCCAGAACCAGACTGTTCGAAGTCCATTTTACTAGATTTTTTTTTTTCAGGAGAGCTATTTTAACCTCCTGACATTCAAAGCTTCATGAAACAATTTGGAATAGCTTCATAGCAAACTTATGGAGAGGAATATTTACAATTTTGTTCGATTCATATATGCAGACAAGAACTGGAACACAATGAAACATAGATATCTTTCTTATAAAAAGTTGGACTTAGAACAGTCTGGTTCTCAGCCATCGATTTATCATGCATCTGAAAATGGCAGTCTGGCGCAGGTCGGCGAAACACAACAGTCCTTTCGGGTCACTATTAGGACTGTTTGACGTCACGTGTAACCACACTGCCTGTCTGCTTGTGAGGGAAGGTTGAAGGCAGGCTCGCGATACCTTGCGTAGCCCACTCACGAAGCAAAACAGTCATGGACAGGTTTGAATGAGGATTCGCTGGTCTCTAGTAAATACTGAAGAAGAAAAAAGTGACCTATAGAAATGTAGCTGATAATACGAATTGTAAGTTCGAAGATTGATTTCTGTAGTCGACTGCAACATTATTCAATCTTTGCTGCAGTTTGTTGTGCACCAGAGGCTATATTTTGATTCGAAGAGATTTTGGAGTGACTAGTATAGGACCACCTACATCTAATGCGTAGACGAAAATATGTTGCACAACTTTTCATGTGGTCAATGCGGAAACCATGCTTAGTTCATATTTTGGCGATATTTATACTTGATATGTGTAACCAAATACAGGGTGAATCAAAAGCCTGGAACAATAAAAATATCTTCCATATGCTTGATTTTCGATTACTATAGGTGTTACTAGTATTTGTAAGATAAAATGCTGTACCAGTGACACATTCGATTCCAGCCCTCAGCTATCTCAAAAGCCGCCATTTTGGATGCAACTTTGAAATTTTAAATGGAAAGGGGGTCATGTAGGTACTCAAAATCATGGGAGATTTTCTGAAAAAGCAGTAGTGTAATCCGTTTTGAGATATCTCTAATCGTATTCAAGTTATTTAAAGATAACTGGCATAATGACATAAACATTAGTTACTGCATCTACAGATATTTTGTAACATGTTACAGTACTAAGGAGGCTTTGGAAAAGGTATTTTTATGCAATTCTGGTAATTAACTTTTTCTGCTTTACTGTTTGGTTAACCTGTGACAGTTTCAATGCATTGTTGTGATTATTTGAAGCTTTCCTATAACAGTTTTCTTGATTTTCGTGATGGCATTATCGAATGAGGAAAGAATTGATATCGTTCTTCATTCTGGTTTAAGCCACAGAAATGTTGCAACAGACTGGACGAACAGTTCCCTGGACATTGGATTGGTCGGCGTGAACCAGTACAATGGCCGGCCAAGTCTCCAGATTTAATACCTCTTGATTTTTTTCTTTTGGGGTTACATAAAGAGCTTGGTGTATGAAGAGAAAATTGAAAATTTGGAAATTTAAAGAAACGTATCATTGAAGCCTGTGCTAAAGTCACCCCGGAAATGCTACAAAATATTCTCTGTAGCACACGTTCCGGCTGATCTACCCCTTCATTTCCACCCCAGCCTTCAACTGCTCAGGTAGCTTGTCCAGTGTTGCAAGGGGTAAGGGTCAGAAACATGGAGGTGAAGTACGTTTGGTTTGTAAGATCATATGCAAGAGGAGCAGTATGAAACGCCTCTACAATTCCCACCATGCGGCACAATACATAAAGGAGAACAGAAGACTTTTGTTGCTAACAGAATTGAGAGCCTCGTAAGTTTGTAACACCTTAACGTGAATATTTTGAATATTTCGTTGTTAATACTTCTTAGCTGTCTGTATGGAAATGCAGTATTATTAACTTGTATTGGTATGGTGTAGAGTATAATAATATTATTAGCGTATTTCGTATTTATTTCCTTCGTACACTGAGGTTTTAAATATTTTATTTGGTTATTTTTAGATCGAAAGCGATATTGAAGAAAATCAAGAGACTAGCAAGTTCATTTCTTCTTACTTATGAATTGGCTAGGTTGACTGATGGCATTCTGATCTTAATATTCATGCTAGCGACTACTAACAGAATTTCGCGTGATATAAGGCGAAGGTTGTTCAAACGCTGCCAGTACATAAATATGAAGCAGGATGATATAAAAGTATGAGAGAGAAACCATAAGTATGCATAATAATATTATAAATAATTAATACTAATATGAACAATAAATATTGCTTATGAATGGTAATTGATGTTCATGATATATTTGAATCAGGGATTGCAGAAACAGCACATGTCGCTATTTGTGGCGAAATGAGTTTATTCGAATTTCATGGACTGCTGATATAGGGCTATCATTCCATACAGAAACCACATATGTTAGTATAGCTGTCTCACATTTGGAGACCAGTGAAATCCTGGAAGCGCTCAGAAACAATTCATGTCAAAGACATGTGCCGACACATTGATTCCGATTCCAGACGGCAGATATCTACGACACAAGGATACAAAAATTGATCCCACTGAATGACAAATGTCTCAATTCTGGTGGGGAATATGTTGAAAAATAACTCAATAATTGCTATATCTGTTCCAATAAAACTTTTCATAAAATTTTGTTTTCTTTCTATAAACGGCCCCAGGGAAACTTATTTTTACGGCCTTTGTAATTGCGCTCGAGTGGCCAAAATTTGTGTAAACACTTCTTTTGACATTATTAAAATGATGGAAGAATAAAGATTTTTTTATTTGCCACCATGAGAATGTTTGCTTGTAAGCACAAAGAAGAATACCGTATTACCTTCTTCATTGGCATATCCAGACAAAATCGTGACACTTCAAAGAGAGAAGCTTGCCGATACACGTAAACTAATGCCTTACATACCACATGAATATCAAGAATTTTACAGTAATATTCTTCAGTGGCCTGTTGTGGAAAAATAAGTTCATTTATATGTTGAACTCGTGTATTAAGTACACAGTAGGCTTATGCATATATTATATCCCTAATTTGACAAATAAACTTTAGTTGAACTGAAATTATTATACTAAAATGTTGATTCCTTGCAGAAACAGCACATGTCAAGCTAATATATATATATTGATTTATTTCATTAACATTTCATTATATTTCAATAAATTTGGTATAAAATGACACATCTATCAGGCTTCTGTCTGAAGAAGCCAGTACTATAACCATTGATGTCGTCTACCACCAGTAATACCGTTTTTGTGTCTACTGAAAAATTTAGTTTTCATGACATATGCTATTACTACAATCCCCTATTCATTTGTAGGCCTAAAGCCCTCGCGGCGTTACTGACTACAAGCGTGACTTCTTACGTAGCATTTGTTTACAATCTTCCGCGGGCTAGTGAGTTCTCGAACGTCATTCCGTGTGCATGTCTTGTGTAGAAGTAAAGTAACTGGTGTTTCAAGAATGTATTCAGTCGTTTTTGTTCGTGGTCTGGGTAACAAATTATTAGGTGCGTCCTCATATTTGTTTCTTATAGCAGTATGAATGAGCCATAATGTTGATTGATTGCTCTGTTACACGTGTTAGGTAGACAGCGTAACATACAGTAATGGAATCGAGAAGGCACTTTATAAATGTTATTGTGGTTGAAAGAACTTGTGTACATTGCGTTAAATTCGTTATAAGTGCATTATTGATTATAGCACACAATAAACATGATAGGCAAATTAATAAAGTTGAAGCATTTTCTGATAAAATCCAGCAAATTCAAGTTGGATTATAGTCTATAAGTAGAGATTTATCTTGCTATCATAGGAACCGACAAGGTAATCTCAACCAAAAAAGATAATAATTAACAGGACTAGCATTAATATGTAATTTCATATTTCGTTAGGCCAGTGATGTCAACGACAGCGCAAGCGTGCCTCATCGCCCGTATGCGCTGTTCAGAGCACGTACGGCACAGGTACAAGTCACTGATGAACTCAAGGGTTGTACATTACACATTGAGGAAGAAGTCGTTCAGCAAGTTTAACGCTGACTGGACTCCTGACTTCGTATGAGTGAAAGAGGAGATAATGTTCTTTGTCTGATATATGGAAAGCATTTAGTTACAAAGAGAAGCAATTTCAAACGCCTGAAATTATTAACTGATGTACATAATGATGTATTGAAATTTTGTTGTTTTACTGACATTAAATAGTAATAAATATATGTTTAGATATATTGTAAGGATTCTTCCTCGCCTAATTACATTTAAGTTTACAGAATAAAATACAAGAAGAGTATGATTCTAATAGCGTACACTCGTTAAGAATTCTGTTTAAAAGTTGTCAAGATCAGTCGTCCATAGCTTTCAGTTTGACATTGTTCCTTACCATTGTGATGTCCTTTGGTTTAGCCGAGGAAAAGTTCTGTCCAGGTTCTTTGAATTGCGTGAACAGAGTCAAGTTGGAAGTTCGCTTTGCCGGTAATAATATTATATCGAGGGTACGAATATTTGCGGCGCAAATTATTTCTATATTTTGCAGAAAGCACGTACTTGTGAGGAATTTTTCTCACTTATGAACCTTACAAAACCAAGACTAATATCAAGATTATCAGATGATAACAAGCGTGCTATGCTAGGTCATGCTGCAGGAAACATAATTTCTCCGGACATAAGAAGGTTGGTGTCGGCTAAAACAAGAAAAAACACTTCTGTATTAGACGAAAAGTCAGGAATTTAAATTTTTTTTCTACAAATGTGCTGTTCTTATAATAAGTACATATTAAGTGTGTAACGGTTACATAGCAATTAATTAGGTAGGTCTCATTATCTAAACCGCTAAGATAAAGAAAATATACTGTGTTTATTATTTGTTGCACACCTATTATTTCATTTTTCCATATGCACAATGTCCTGTAATATCTTTCACTTTTGTATTGGTAAGTTTAAAACAGGAAAACAGTGTTTTTATATTAGTTGAATTATTAGATATAATTATAATTACATAAAAAATTAACTATATTCTAGTTATTATCTGAAACTATATAAGGAGAATCTAAGTCTATTATTTATTGTAGCCTACTATTTTATAATTCTTTTCATTAAATTAGAGAGGCGCACTTTACAAAACATGTTTTGATTTCTTGTTGTCTTGTATGAATGTAATATATTATGTTATCTATTATTTAAACACATTTAAATTCATCTTGCAGTGATAGGCCAATGGAGTTCACTTTTCTCACCCCTTTTTATTCATTGCTCCTGCCTGTAGAATAGATTCATTGCAGCCAGTGAGCGCTTGATCGCACGCAGTACCCTCTACGTGCTCTTGACCTTGACATCGCTGCGTTAGGCCATGCCTGGGCGTTAATAACTCGATTGAGTCATTGAAAAGCACCCCCTTAATTCCCCACTTTACCTTCCCCAGCTGAGAGAGTAATGTTTTGGTGCGGTAGAAGCTGACAGGAAAGTCAGTAACGGATTGTATGAAGCGGACAGCATAGCTTTTACGAACTATAGGCTCTCGCTGGTCGCCTAAAATCCACCACAGAGCCTTACTGCGCGTTTATTTATAAGGCGGTGTAAGGAAAAATGACATGGGCGGGGTTTCTCCGTGCCTCTCACTTCCTATCTTATGCCCAGGGCGTTGGACTATTATTTATCATTATCACACAATAAATTGCTTAATACACATGTGCGAAGTAGAATTGGAGTCGAAATGGGCTATTTGTGCTATCCCCATCGAAGCTGATGAATCATTTGTTTACACTGAGTGTGAAAAATGACATGACTTATTATATACGCGCTAATTTTTTCTACATACGCAGAATTGACAGCGTCCAAAAACAGCGCGCTAGAGTTGCCAGGAAGTTCAATAACTGTGGAAAAGACTGTTGAGTTGTGTCGTGCAAAAGAGGAAATGGGGAATGTTGTATAAAATGAACAGGACTCCATGCTGGCTAAGAATGAAGGTGCCAAGAGAAGTGTAGCTTCTCTCGTCTCTAATATGCAAGGTGTAAATTGAAAATAATTACTTACATTTAAGACATACCCAAATCATTTCAACTGACGTGGCATTAAGTTTCAACCGTGCTAAGAGAGAAAGGAGGAATATTACTTTTCAACTTAAGACAGTGTTTTGTAATACTGTACGTTGCTTTGGAAACAAACTGTAATCTAGAATTTATCGGAATTTCAAATATGAATTGTAAAATGTAAATCAAAAGCCAATTAATTTTAATGGAAACTTTAAAAGTCATGTAGGCTATTCAATTTCCCAGCAATTTACTCTTACGTTTTAGAGCAGTGGTCGTCAGCACTCGCTGAAATGTGCAAGGGGTAACCGGTGCCGTCCCGTGTGCACCGTCGTGCAGCAGGAAGAGTTAGAGAGCATGCCCGCTAGCAGCTACAAGTGCACCATGGTGCACTGTGTTCTCTGCGGGTAAGAGACGCTAGCCCCAGGGTGCTCTGCCATGACGACCCCTGTTTCAGAGCTTGAAATTAAATAATGATAATAATAATAATAATAATAATAATAATAATAAATTTAGTAAGAAACATTATTCTAAGTTAAAACTCTAATAAAATGGAAATGAATATAAAAAATAACAGAAATTAATCATGTTGAACGGGAGACAAAGTAACGTCATTTTTAACTTAAGCGTATTCGTATAGGGGTTTTCAAAAGTAAGAGGTAACTTTACTTCCTCGTATTTTCTTCATTTTGAACACAATCTTGAAAATTCTGACACTGGTATATTACATAGCGTAATACGATGTTTTGCATCACCATTTATTGCCATAATTTAATCGAAGTTGTATGTGTCCACCATTTTGTTCTTGTACAAGTAACAATCTCTCTTGACCCCTTGGTAGCTGGGTGGTCCGTGTTCGAGTCCCGGTCAGGCCTGAGATTTTTCATTTGAAAATCCATAGTGAGACTTGTTGCGGACAAGGTCTCAGTTGCGGTTTTTCTCGGAGTTCTCCCTTTTTTCATATTACGCATCTACATAATTTGAAGATTTTTCCTTTTCGTTGTTATTCCATAGCCGGCTGGGTTTAATATCTGGCGATTTTGGAGGCCAGGTTACAGGGAAGTGCCTGTTAATAACACGACCACCAGAACAATCAGAAACAAACAAACTCGTTGCCATGGTGATGCAAAAAAATCACATTTCTTGTGAAGAGTCCACTGCAAGAATGATGGATGTCACTTTCTTGTCGAAAATGAACCAAGACTGTCAACGCATAGCTTAAGACATATAGAATGTACATAGAGAGTTATATGGCATTAACACTGATAGTCATTGTCCAGTAATGATCGGAAAATCACAGTTAAGCTTTGAGCGCTAAGTATTTCAAACTTTCAATTGCTTCTCCTGAAAAATGTATTCCAAATGATGTCCATCATTCTTGCAGTGGACCCTTCTTTTGTAATAACAGCTGTCTGCTGGATCGCATCCTATAGCTGCGTAAACAGCCTGCTCAATCAAAGTTATTTTGCCGCTAGGTGGCAGGCAGTATCCACCGCTATTAACATTATCAGTACGTATATGCATAACCGATTACTAATAAGCCATGCCAGAATTTTTAAGTGTGTGTAGAAAAGGAAAAAATGCGCAGTAGTTTGCTTCGGAAAAAAGTTTGACGAGCACTACAGCACCGAGAAGATAAGTAAAGATACGTTGCATATGAGCTAATTAAGACATGCAACGTGCCCATTTCTTTGGTAGATTTGAATAATTTTAAATGTGAATAAATTGAATTGTTTTATTCCATTATAATAATTATAAATTAAATCATGTATTTCCTTTCACTTGTGAGATATTCATTCCAAAGTTTGTCGTCTGTTCGGTTTTTTTTTCTCCCGAAACGTATTATTCGGAATTTCCGGTTTTATCTCTTGTCTCTTAGACTATCGATGGTTACTAGGCAACGGTTTTTCAAAAGGAGAAATTGTATAATGTCTCGGGTTCACAAAGTAATGACGTAGGGGAAATGGAATTTTATCCCAATTTAAACATTGTGAAACCTGACTCCAGGAAGATTCTATGCCTCATGAAAGATGAGGCGTAGCACAATGGGTAACAAGTTGATTTCCTCACTTAGTTCGGCGTGTGTGACTATAGCGACGAAGCTTTTATAACAGATATATTTGTCCCTATAACGCGTTTACTCCTACAATCAGAACCACAGGTTGTAAGTGAATTTTAGATTACTTAATGTCTGTCTGTTTCTATCCTGTCCAGGAGGGTTTAACTCTTTTATGATGCAAGGTGTATCCTCATAGAAGTTCCTTAATTTGCAGCATTGTGGTCGGAGTGCGCTAGCTGTGTTCCTGTGGTAATGATAGGAAGAAACTGGTTATAAGGTTACCAGTCTGATGGCGAAGTGCATCAACATTGATTAAAAACGCAGTAATCATAGATTACGAACGATGGTTAAACAGTAGCCGTGGTTAAAATGTAATTTATGTGCACCATTCATAATCACCGATTACTAAAACATGGCTAGCTGACACCTCATTTAACCAGATTAAAGTCTATGATGGTACATTATTTCTACAAAATGACTAAAGGAAAGCATCCATACCGCTGCAAAGATAATAGTCAACGTCTAAAAACGACTGCGCTCACTATGTTCTACATCGAAATGAACGTATCCTACATTTTCGCGTTGCATTTGTTTGCCTTTGGGCGCTGTAATATTTGTGAGTTCCATTTCTTTGTTTTTCAGTACTTTTAGGTTAAAATCGTACAAAATGGAAAATTGAATCCAAAAATGATTATATCCCAATGTTAGGTTGAAGTATCGATAGACTTAATTACTAGATTTAAATGTAGGCCTATTATATAAAAAAGATGGAATATCCATAAAGGAAAAGGATGCAGAAAATTGGTAGGAATGTGTGTACGATCTTGGACTACACCAGGGAATTGTGCATTATCCTAAGATCCATCCATAACCTCTCTTTGTTCAGCCAGTGACATAGAGAAAGAGATACTGGTATTCGAGTATTCCCTCTTAAAATACAGAAAATAATAGTTACATAGAATCGTAATATAAGCAGCCGATCCGTAGGAGAAATATGATTGTTCTTGTGTTATTTCAATTGATCCATTTGTAGATTTTGATAAACGAAATCCCTCCTGAAATTTTCTGTCACCTAATTGCTCGCAAGAATTCTCTCTTTCCACTAAAGAACCTTCACGCTCATGCTCTATCCAAGTAATTCAAGTACTGCACAATAATAATCGTCTTCGAAATAATCACCTGTGGTTATGGCCGCCATTTTGCTTTACTTGCTCTACTAATCGCTGGTTATCTCCTTTAACCGCTCATATTTGGCCGGTTAGAGATTACTGTGGTTAACTTCCTATTTAAGTCGTAACCGAGGTCGATCCACCGTAAAAATGCTTAATCGGGGATTAGGTCACAATTTTAACCGATGGTTACACTAACCGAAGTTGATGCACGTGGGCATGACAATTATAAACAGATATTATCAGTAGGGGAGTAGTGGGTACAATGAGACACTAAATATTAAGACATATGTATGCAAGTGATAATTCAAGTATTTTTAAAATCAAGTGCAATAGAAATAGACATTAAAACATGGAATATAATAATACATAAACAAACATGTTAATTGATAAAGGACATAATATAAAATACGCGTTTGTAAAAAAAAATGCAAATGTCTCACTGTTCCCATTCAGGAGGGTACAGTGAGACACCACAGTGTCTATTAACGGACATTGAAATTATTTACATTTATTTCAAAAGAAAGGAAATCTTGCTGTCTCTTTATCTTGCCATGTTCTGTAGGCTTATTTAGAATCATTTTGATGTCTGTCTTCGAAACCATTGAAACATCTGGAACATTTGGAAAAGTGAATTTTCCATGACATTTCAGACTTTTGCGAAAAAATTAAATCAATTTTTGGTGACAACAAACTTATAATTATAAGAATTTAATGTAATTCTTTATTATTTTTTAACATTTTCTTAAATTTTGTGAATAATTTTTTATTTATGAAACCATTAAAACGTAATGTATCCATTATTTTAAGCTACAGTTCCTAAATTGGTTACTAGTATGTTCATTTTTAATGTTAGTTATTGGTAAATGTAATATAATTACAGTTTGTTTTTGCAAATCATTGGTACATGGGAACAGTGAGACGTCTCAGTGTACCCTTCAATGGCATGTCTGACTGTTCCCTTTACGCATAGTTCATTTAAAAATGACGCCATCACTTCAAAATTAAAACAAGAAAGACGAAACTTTGCCAAACACAAGCTCAAATACCATAGTATTAGGTAACAAAAATTCATATTTATATCTCATTTGTATATCCAATATAACCTTCATTAAACACAAGCCAAAATTTTACTTCTAGAGTGAAAAATTACGAATTATTTTTTCATCACTCACCTTTATAACTAGAATCAAATCGAGTATGAAAATATTGTTACTTTACTCATGCAACATACAACTCAACTGTTACCATCATCACAACATCAAAATTTACCATCTAATAAAATATGTCTCACTGTTCTCCTGTCTTACTGTATCCACTTCTCCCCTATCTATTATTTACAGAATTTGACAGCTTTATAACAATGATATTATAAAACCATAAAATCGCTTTTTTGTATAGCCGATTTACAATTTCATTCGCAAAGTAGCCATGTTAGCCATATTTGTTTAGTTGACCAATAATTAGACGTTGGCAATCCTGTTACGTTTGAATCTAATGAACACGGGCCGTTATTGTGAAGAGATCGGGTAGCAGAGGGAATGTGTTGTCAACGGTTTTCAGTTTAATGTTCAACCGTTATATTCATATGCACATGTTAAACCAAAAACCATATATGTGGTATGTATATTGTGGTTAAACATTCCATTTAAACTTACTATTACACTTTTACTACGTCATACTACTTATGACCAATAAAGCGGTACGAAAGGATGTCTTTCAACCAATCATGGCTGCTTATCGCACAATTTTATCGCTTTCCTAGCATTTGTTTCTTTTTATTACTACCCTAGCATTTGTTTCTTTGTTTGCCAACATTTCAGACAAATTCTTTAAGATACTATAAAACATGCTTTGCGATCGTCATTTGTTTATCGCATAGACAGTCAACTGAAAATGGCGGCTCCTTCAAACGTTTTGGTGAAGCTAACATTAGTGAAATAGAATTTCAGTAAGTCAATTAGGGTGCTATGCATAGACATTTCGCTAGCTCGCGCTACGAGCGTGCTAAACTAGCCCCGGCTATCGAGTGATTACCTGTACAGGATTCATATCTTATCATATCGCTAACACTGGTTTATGAATACGAAAAACGTTAGTTCGCTGATCATCCACCGGAAGCCGGCGCTAAGAATAGGCCCTAAATATTTTATTGTATTAGAGTACTTTATTTCTACTAATCTTTATATACTTTCTTCTATTCGTGTAATAGTAAATTAAATCCCACTCTAGATAAATCAAAACCTCTTGTGAGAGTACTGTTGATATAATCATTACGCTTTCGTTTGGGGAGTAATATGAAAATAATAATAATAATAATAATAATAATAATAATAATAATAATAATAATTACGTACTTACAAATGGTTTTTAGAGATTCATTCCCGTCCTCGTATAAACCCCACATCGGTCCCTGTCCTGGGTAAGATTAATCCAGTCCTTAGCATCATATCTCACCTCTAGATTCATTTTATTATCCCCTCATCTACGTCTCGGTCTCTCCAAAGGTCTTTTTCCCTCAGGTCTCCCAACTAACATTCTAATGCATTTCTGAATTCACCCATACATGCTATATGTCCTGCCCATCTCAAATGTCTGGTTTAAAAGTTTTTTTAAATATAATAATAATAATAATAATAATAATAATAATAATAATGTTAGTGTAATGGATATCTACAATACCGATCAGATTGTGTAACCTGAGATGTACTGTAGTACCGATATTTGCCACCATTGGTTGCAATATTCCTATTTACATTTCAATAGTCTCTCAAAAGTATACATTGAGTTGGAGGTCTTCCTGTTGTTTGTCTATAGTTATATTTGTTTGTTTCTCTCTACCTATCTGTCTACTGGTCTGCCGAGTCTATCTGGTCTCTGTCTCTGTCTGTCTGTCTGTCCTGTTAATCTACCTGTCTTTGTCTTTGTCTCTCTTTATCTATCTTTGTCTGTATCCGTTTATGCTTATCTCTTTCTGTACGTATGTTTATCTATCTGTCCATTTATTCATCTAACGATTTCATAGCGTTTTCTGTGTATTGAGTCTTACCAATGTACTGATAGAAATTTGAAAGAGAAAATTAATACTTGTAGGCCTATATAAAATAAGGCGAGACCAGTTGAGAAGCGTGAATGACTTTGTCATCGAGTGCACGACATTGGAAACCAAGCTTCTTCTGAGAAAAAATCCTTTTGGTTACAATTTGAGAAATTTTCATATCCAGTTGTCCCATATTATTTTAATCAGAATATGAGAATCGTTTGAAGTTGAATACAAAAATCCAAGGCAGAAAAAGTCACATTGGAATTGTCTATACTGCAGTCTAATTATTGTTCCTCGAGCACTGTTTCCAAGTTTCGCCGAAGTGTACTTGTGTAATTACAATTGCTCCCTGAAGCGTTCCTTTCGGGTTATGTGTCCTCTATTATATTGTTGCTAACTTGGTGTTCCGCAGACATACATATAATGAGCGCAAAACTACATTTGCAGTAGTTACATATATTAATTGGAACATAACGAGACGTTGGGAGTTATCAGAATAGTGAAACTGTAGCTTCTAGCGCAGGATGTCCTTCTTAATTTTGGAAGAGCAGAGTTTTCCCTCTATTAACGCTAATTTGTGTGTCACATTGTTTTCTAATTGTGGTCTATTTGTTGTTTAAAGAAGTGATTTTGTAATCGAGGGTAAGCAAACCGTTTGGAAAAGAATGAGACAATGTTGTTCAACTTTTCAGCACATTGATATTAATTTTAAACGGCCCCCGCGGAATGTGATTAAAGTGGCGTCTCTAATTTTGTTATTTAACTGTTAAAATTGTGGAAATTATTCGAATGTATTCAATTCAGTTCAATGTAGCCTGTATGAAAATAAACTAGTTAAAAAAAATGTAGTCATATTTATGCTACTTACTGTATAGACGCACGATATTTGTGTAAAATGCTGACTATGTAGATTTTATGTATTTTTCTGTGTTGTACAATAACACTAAACGGCTCTGTACTAACTCAGTGCTAAATCGCGGACTTATTCTGCGAACTCGGTTCTATTCCCTGTGTGTTGACTGGAGCGATACTTGTAATGGCAAACTCGGAGGATCAGGGTTTTCTCACAGTTCTGCCGTTTACCTCAACTTTACACATATAATTCCACTAACCCTCCATTTCATTACTGTCTTCATTTCAGGTTATTAATTTTGCAAAACATTGTTTCAGGGTAAGGTGTACGAGCTTCGGTGAGGCAGAGTAAAGACCTCCAGCCTGTGAAGGATGCTCAGTGAGTACTACCTGCTGACGGATCAAGAGGTATTCCTAGATTGACTGATGGATGATTTGCCTTCTTCTCTCGCTAGTATAGTGGGGTTCACGTGAAATGAGTTCCTAAGAAGCTAATGTGGACGCCTTTTAATTTTTTGTCAACTGTTAGCAGATGTCACCAAATCAGATAAAGATAAAGTCAGAATGTTATACAGTGATGCAATAGTAATAAATAGTATTTATTTATGATTGTTGTGATATTAAAATGTATTTTGTCTCAACACGAAATTCATTGATTTGACTTAACAATTTATCATTCATGAGACTTAACCTAAAAACATAATTTGTTTGATCATTTGAAAGGATTAATACGAACCCAGAAAACTGAACACTAGTTTAGAATGTATGATATTAATTTATTGATTATTAATGTATTATTGAATAATAATATTAATTAATAAAGTTCAAATTTCAAATAAACTCGTTAGTAACTTTCTTTTCATGAATGTAGAAGCAGTCCAGTTTTGACAGAGGTTAGATTAGATGATATTGGCTCTGTACTGGAACATTCGCATAAAAATTGCTGAAACATTAGTTCAGCATGTTGGCATATCTATATCATATGCAAGACCTGCAACACGTGTACATCTTAAACTTTATCACTAAGGACCGTACTTCGTACAGGAGGCTACAAGATTAAGTATTACTGGAGATTTTGCTATAGCGGACGACGCGCGTGCATCTAGCAAACGAAGTATTTTGAAGTACTTCTGAAACTCCTAACTGCTCACGCGACTCTTGTTGTTAAAATTACGCGGAAAAAACCTCGACCACTTTAGCTAATATTTATTCTACTTACACTATTTATACTAGAATACGCTACTTTTTACCAGTTTTTGCACTATTATAAAGAATGTAGACCTACATTGATAAAATATTATTTACACTACTAGCCGTACCCGTGCGCTCCGCTGCACCCGTTAGAAGTAAATATAAAGTAATTACATAATTAAAATATAACATTTGATCCAGGGAACATTCGTGTTTGATAGAAGGATAAATCGTTTAATATGTTACTTAATTTAAATTGCATCCAAATAATTAAAATGCGATCATTTTTGTCCAGAGACACTCATTTGGTGCAATGATAATTCCTTTAACATGTTTCTTAATTTTTATTACATGCAACCATAGTTTAATGAACATTGGCATCATTTAGATTCAATGTGTAGGCCTATACTTTATTTTACTTGCTATATGTTTCCATTGAATTATGGTAATAACTTAATTTTAACCCTTGTTTTCTACATATTCAGTAAATATTATATTATATTATATTATATTATATTATATTATATTATATTATATTATATTATATTATATCAGAAGTTACTGTAATAACATTATAGCATTATGTCCATCTAGAGAAACTACACTTTCCAATGGTAAATTAAATTAATTATACAAATTGGTTAATTTAGCTTCCGATATTACTTCATACAAACACAGAAACATTCTCTGTAGGCTACCGTATGTTTCATAGCTTTCGATTGTTGTTGTCCAAGGCCCCTTATAGACGAAGTCATTTGTTTTTTATGTCATTACACCACCTTAGATGGCGTTGTTATTGTAATTTTGAAACTCATTTATCTCATTCAATATCAGTCCTATCAAACTTTTGCATGGAATAAAACTTATCGGAAATTATTTTTAAAGAAACTTTTGTTATGTAATATTTTTCATGAAAATTAATAATAAGGGAGATATTTCTATTTATTTAATTCAAGCCCCCTTATAACCTCCCTTTTAAATAAAATATTTTAAATGCCATATAGCCTAAATTCTAAGTTACAACGATCTTAATTTATATTCCAATTTTCATATAAATCGGTTCAGCCATTATCGCGTGAAAAGGTAACAAACATCCAGACAGACAGACATACAAACAAAAATTTCAAAAAAGCGATTTTCGGTTTCAGGGTGGTTAATTATATATGTTAGGACCAATTATTTTTGGAAAATCGAAAATTACCAGAAAAATTTCGGCTACAGATTTATTATTAGTATAGATTATGTACAGACTGCACAGTATAGGGACCGATGGCGAGCTTATGTGAGGGCGGCAATGAACCTTCGGGTTCCTTAAAAAAGCCATTTGTAAGTAAGTAATAGATTATGTACAGTGTTGTGTATTACAATGCAAGGAATTTTAATACATAATACTATAGCCTACTTATTTTGTAATTAGTGTATAATAGTGTGAATAATATTTGATCAATGTAGGCCTACATTCTTTATGGTAGTGTAAAAAAATAGCGCATAATAGACTAGTGTACATAATGAAAGCAGCTGTCATACATTGACTACTTTCAAAAGCCGATTGTTAAAAAGGCT
The DNA here is from genome assembly GCF_040183065.1 of Periplaneta americana. NCBI lineage: Eukaryota > Metazoa > Arthropoda > Insecta > Blattodea > Blattidae > Periplaneta > Periplaneta americana. Next base: position 52,213,071 of record NC_091122.1, read on the forward strand.
GATTTATCATACGTCTCTAGAATATGACCTTTCTTCAAATATAACTCTTGTACATTATGATTTTTAAGCTTGGCTATAGAAACTGCTTGAGACGTTGTAAGAAGTATTAGCTATAATTTCTGGGGTTCATGTTAGGATTGTATGGAGAATTTTTGAACATATTCACTTGGAACATGGAAGCAGCTCAAAAGTGCATTGTACGGTTTGAGAACGTGTTTTGTAATTATATTGCATCGCCACTCTGGATCATTTAGAAACGAGGTAACAGCGTGAAGGAGGACACTAATTCCAGTTGCAAAGTGCCAGCAGTAATAAGGAACATGTTCTATTAGTTTTACTGGCATATTTAAGTACATTTTTATTTAGTGGCATATTTGAATGCGTATTTCTTCGATTTTTAACTGTATATTTTAACTATACAGTAGAGTCTCGATTATTCGGACTATACGGCGAGGGCAATCCGGATAAGAAAAAAATCCGAATAACACGGAGGGTCAGAACGCATATGTGGTTTTTGATCCTGTAATCTTAAAGGGAAAAAGGTCGATCCCAGAAATGCAGAAAGGCGTTACTCACATGTACAGTAGTGGCAAAAAAACCGGACCGACCCTTGTAGCTGATTTCAGAGCCTTGTTCATTCCAGAGCATGATAGACTGGTAACTAAGACTTTCGTGGTTCGAATCCTGCCTGGGAAGGAAACTTCATTTTGTTCCTTATTCATATTTATTCCCAATACTTTTCGATTGCTGGTAAAATTCATGTTCTGGAAATAATAAGTTAATTAAGTAGCAAAATATCGCTGCAATATTGGGAATAAATTTGAATAGGGAACAAAAAAAAAGTTTCCTTTCCAGGCAGGATTCGAACCACGAAAGTCTTAGTTACCAGTCTTTCGTGCTCTGGAGTGAATAAGGCTCTGAAATCAGCTACAAGGATCGGTCCGGTTTTTTTGCCAACACTGTACATAAAAACGAGTTTTCATAATGCAGTATAGTATGTAATTGACTTTAAAAAAATTTGTTATTGTTCAGTACTGTATATACGTGCACTACTATAATTAAAAAGAAAAAGCGATCCGGATTACACAGAAGACCGGATAATCGAAGTCCGAATAATAGGAATTCTACTGTATTTGGTGCATAAAATGCGTTGTCTAGTTATAAATCCTGTTTTACTGTGTGTGCAAAAAAGTGTATTTACTCGCACATACAGTGTATGAAATTTAATAGTCCGCCGAGTTAGCTCTGTGGTGGCTCGTCTGCCTCCTGACTAGCCGCCCCGGGTTCGATTCCCGGCGGGACTAGGAGAGATGACGGTGCATAACTTCTGTTTAGTAGATTGTGCACTAATCTCTCCGCAGTGCATATGAAGAGAAGGCATATGTCACTGTTGATAGCGATTCGTCCGTCGGATGGGAACGTTAAGCTTCCGGCCCCCTTGGTGCTCTTCTACAGGAGTAGGCCACGTGTCGGCACCGGGTTTCCCCTTCTCCCTTCCTCACCATCATCATCCTCACACATTCCGTACACTACACTTACACATACACTCACCCTAGTACATGACATAACGTTTCACAGATACACATACTGCATAAAGTGGCCCGCCGAAGTGGTTTGCACCTTGAAAATGGGTCACAGTTCTGCCGTCTATCCGCAGTATGCGGAACTCGAATCACGCAAGTGAAGTGGGTAGGCATTAGACACACGCAGTATGTGAAATACAGTGATAATGATAAAATTATTGAGTTATAAAAGGGCACAGATAATATTTGTTTACAGACGCCGTCACTTCCACCTTCGCTTGTTACTGGTGAACTTTGTGCATCCTTGCTTTCAGTGTTGGCACTTTTCATGCTCGTTAACAGCTTTGCCAAGTTTACTTTAGTTGATTGATGTACATTTTCATTCTACAATGGGACACGAATTAATAATTAGGGATGAGAAATTTAACGTGAATTACGTAACAGAATGTTAATTGTGGGAGGTTTGAAGCAATTACAGGAAAGAAAAGCTACAGTAAAAGAGAGAGTGGTGGTAAAGGAGCCAAACAATATAGAGCCATTAGTGAAGACAATGAGTGACTTGTATCTCGGACACGACACTCCTATTTGACAGGCAGAAATCCAGGACTAAGTCGAGTGTTTCTCGACGCGTGTGATGTTGGTGACAGATTCCTGATAGGTAATGTCATCTTGCCTTGCTTTGTACCAGTCAAGGAAGCATATTAACCCTTCAACTGCTCGCGCCATAATTTGTGGCACTAGTACTCCTGCGGATTACATTTCTAATCCATCTTTTTTTTTAATAAACAATTTTTTACGCATGAATATGTAATTTTATAACATATACCAGCTGTGAATATAGGAATATAGGAATAAAAAGAGAGATTACGTGAAGGAAAAACTGAATGAGGTAGAAACAAATAGTAAGAATAAAAACATTAGAGATTTATATAAGAGTATAAAGGAATTTAAGAACGGATATCAGCCAAGGGTAAACGTGATCAAGGATGACAATGGTGACTTGCTTGCAGACTCTCCATCAATCCTAAACAGATGGAAAGACTATTTTGCGCAACGATTAAATGTACATAGGCCAAATAGAAATGATCGGGACGAAATTTAAATACAAACTGCTGAGCCATTTATACCTGAACCCACGCTTTCAGAAGTCGAAATTGCGATAGAAAATCTGAAAAAGTACAAGTCTCCAGGTATCGATCAAATTCCAGCAGACTTAATATAAGAGGGTGGAAGTGCATTATATGTAGCGAAATTTATAAACTTGTACTTGCTATTTGGGAAAAGGAAATTGTACCAGAACAATGGAAGGAGTCCATAATTGTACCTCTTTTTAAGAAGGGGGACAAGACTAACTGCAGTAACTTTCCAGGAATATCACTCTTGTTGACGTCGTACAAAATTTTGTCCAATATTCTTTTGAGAAGATTAACTCCGCACGTAGATGAAATTATTGGGGATCATCAGTGTGGTTTTAGGCGTAATAGATCGACTATTGATCAGATTTTTTGTATTCGACAGATAATGGAGAAAAAATGGGAGTATAAGGGAACAGTACATCAGTTATTCATAGATTTCAAAAAGGCATATGACTCGGTTAAGAGGGAAGTATTATATGATATTCTTATTGAATTTGGTATTCCCAAGAAACTAGTTCGATTAATTAAAATGTGTCTCAGTGAAACATACAGCAGAGTCCGTATAGGTCCGTTTCTATCTGATGCTCTTCCAATTCACTGCGGGCTAAAGCAGGGAGATGCACTATCACCTTTACTTTTTAACTTCGCTTTAGAATATGCCATTAGGAAAGTTCAGGATAACAGGCAGGGTTTGAAATTGAACGGGTTACATCAGCTTCTTGTCTATGCGGATGACGTGAATATGTTAAGAGAAAATCCACAAACGATTAGGAAAAACACGGAGATTTTACTTGAAGCAAGTAAAGCGATCGGTTTGGAAGTAAATCTCGTGACCAGAATATTGTACGAAATGGAAATATAAAAATTGGAGATTTATCCTTCGAAGGGGTGGAAAAATTCAAATATCTTGGAGCAACAGTAACAAATATAAATGACACTCGGGAGGAAATTAAATGCAGAATAAATATGGGAAATGCGTGTTATTATTCGGCTGAGAAGCTTTTATCATCCAGTCTGCTGTCAAAAAATCTGAAAGTTAGAATTTATAAAACATTTATATTACCGGTTGTTCTGTATGGTTGTGAAACTTGGACTCTCACTTTGAGAGAGGAACAAAGGTTAAGGGCGTTTGAGAATAAGGTGCTTAGGAAAATATTTGGGGCTAAGAGGGATGAAGTTACAGGAGAATGGAGAAAGTTACACAACATAGAACTGCACGCGTTGTATTCTTCACCTGACATAATTAGGAACATTAAATCCAGATGTTTGAGATGGGCAGGGCATGTAGCACGTATGGGCGAATCCAGAAATGCATATAGAGTGTTAGTTGGGAGGCCGGAGGGAAAAAGACCTTTAGGGAGGCCGAGACGTAGATGGGAGGATAATATTAAAATGTATTTGAGGGAGGTGGGATATGATGATAGGGACTGGATTAATCTTGCACAGGATAGGGACCGATGGCGGGCTTATGTGAGGGCGGCAATGAACCTTCGGGTTTCTTAAAAGCCATTTGTAAGTAAGTAAGTAAATACCAGCTGTACCCGTGGGCTCCGCTGCACTTGTTATAAATAAATATAAAGTAATTACATAATTAAAATAGGACATCTGGTCCAGGGAACATTCGTGTTTGATAGAAGGATAAATCGTTTAATATGTCACTTAATTTAAATTGTATTTAAATAATTAAAATGCGATCATTTTGGTCCAGAGACCACTCATTTAGTGCAATGATAATTCCTTTAACATATTTCTTAATTATTATTACATGCAAATAATTAAGATATGATCATTCGGTTCAGAGAACATCCGTTTTTGGTGCAATTTGGTGCCATCAAAATTTTTCTTGGAATGAAACGTATCGGAAATCATTTTTAAAGAAATTTTTGTTATGCAATATTTTTCACAAAAATTAATAATAAGGGAGATATTTCGATTTATTTAATTCAAGCCCCTTATAACCTCCCTTTTAAATAAAGTATCATGAATGCCATATAGCCTAAAGTCTAAGTTACAACTAACTTAATATATATTTCAATTTTCATATTAGCCATTATCGCGTGAAAAGGTAACAAACATCCAGACAGACAGACAGATATACACACAAAAATTAAAAAAAAAAAGCGATTTTCGTTTTCAGGATGGTTAATTATACATGTTAACACCAATTATTTATGGAAAATCGAAAATTACCAGAAATATTTTGGCTACAGATTTATTATTAGTATAGATATGTGTGTGTATATATAAAATCAGTAAAGTAATATTTTATATATATATATATATATATATATATATAATATTACTTTACTGATTTTATTAAACTGTTTGTGATATAACACTGTAACTCTATTTGAATGTCAATATTTAAAACAGTGATGTCAATAAAATACAGTGAGTGGTATTACGATGCAAACAATGCGATGTAATTAGAAACTCTATTGTTATTATATAGGGTGGAAGGTAACCTCTACACCAGAATTAAACTGGTAATAAATCATGACAGATTTGAAAAATCTAATTAAGTTTTATTTTCTAACATTCACCGTTTTAGAAGAAATCGTTATGTTTCTATGAAGCATTCGACAATATCACGGCTACTGCAATATCTCTAACAAGCACGGCGTGCACTCCTTACCGTCAACTTTCCCTTTGCTGTACTCAGTTGGGCGACACGCGATTGTGCGCTACATTGCTACAGTCGCGTCGCTGTTATTTCCGGCGTGACTCCGCCTCATTGCTTACGTCTTAGGAAGTTAAAGCTCTATAATGTCTAGGAAGGTAGTATCGTTCGCCATTTTTGTTCTTTCGTTGCCGAGCTACCAGACGAGGATTTTATTTGCCGCACCGTTAAACATTATCATGTCGTAGCTCCTATGATAATAAATCAAACGCAACGTAATTGAGCAAATAATTGAGCGGCAAATAACGTCCTCGTATACTTTCTGCGAACGTCAACAAAATAACCAAAATGGCGGGCGATTATATTAAGTATTTATCGAGCCTTAGGAAGTGCATAAGTCATCAGCAGCGAATGAAAAGGCGCACACGTTTAAATGTAGCCGACCTGCCACATGATTGGCTGCCGGAAATAAGAGCGACGGGAGTATAGATTTATTTTAACTATTAACGATTTTCGCAGTTATTCAATATAAATTCATGGCTAAATGGTTTAATTTGCAAAAAAAAAAAAAAAAAAAAAAAGATTGAAGACATTAACTGTTCAGATTATTTTTACCTACTTGAATGTATAGCAATCAGCCATTTCTCTCTGGCCATCACCGCAATATAGAGCTGCAAACATTGGGGAAAGACTATTGTTATCCTATTAAACGGTGCTTCATCGAAGGAAAAGTGTAATAAAAGTTTTGTTATATTTAACATGTATAATCACCTCTTAAATTTTGGTGCATTGGTCCTCTTCCACTCTGTATAGGCTGAATTTTAGTTATTATTAGAGAGTCAAAATTCTTGAATAAAAGGGGCTAAAATTCTTGGTTAAAAAGGATAAAAATTCTTGAGTGAAGACGAAAATTTCTTGAGTAAAACACCAACCGCTGTGAAATAACAGCATGTCTGACCGTGGAACGAGCGGGCCTCGGGTTCAAAACCTGGTTGGGACAAGTTACCTGGTTGAGTTTTTTCCGAGGTTTTCCCTCAACCAACTAAGCATAATTGAAGACCAATATTTCCAAAGGGGCTATGTACCAAAACCAACTTTCTGTGATATTGATTAAAACACCCTGCCAAATACATGTTGAGATATCTTCGACAGCACCTTTTGGCGCAGGAATGAGTCACAGTTGAGCTACGATAGAGCCCATTTAGCGTGAGAGAAACAGAGAGAGGGAGGGGGTGGGGGAGAGATGTGTGTGTTTCGTTCACTCCTATATTGGTTGAAAATACTTGCTGTTATAGGGGAACAACTTACAAAACTCCGTTGGTCTGCGCATGCGTCAATCTTAAAGAGTGACACAATATACTATTCACCTCCTCCTTCCTAATTGTCAGCCAATAGTAGCACGTACTGATAGCAGTGATGCATCAGATGACTTGTCAATGTGTAGCGACAATGGTTCAGATTAATGGAGGGAAAACTCCGACTCCGCCTCCAGCAGAGCGGTAAGGTTTAGTGACCTCCTACAACGGAGTTTTGCCAGTTGTTAACCCATAGTATTTACTGGCTTTTAAGGAACCCGGAGGTTCATTGCCGCCCTCACATAAGCCCGCCATTGGTCCCTATCCTGAGCAAGATTAATCTAGTCTCTATCATCATATCTCACCTCCCTCAAATCCATTTTAATATTATCTTCCCATCTATGTCTCGGTCTCCCCAAAGGTCTTATTCCCTCCGGCCTCCCAACTAACACTCTATATACATTTCTGGATTCGCCCATACGTGCTACATGCCCTGTCCATCTTAAACGTCTGGATTTAATGTTCTTAATTATGTCAGATGAAGAATACAATGCGTGCAGTTCTGTAACTTTCTCCATTCTCCTGTAACTTCATCCCTCTTAGCCCCAAATATTTTCCTAAACACCTTATTCTCAAACACCCTTAACCTATGTTCCTCTCTCAAAGGGAGAGTCCAAGTTTCACAACCATATAGAACAACCGGTAATATAAATGTTTTATAAATCCTAACTTTCAGATTTTTTGACAACAGACTGGATGATAAAAGCTTCTCAACCAAATAATAACAGGTATTTCCCATATTTATTCTGTGTTTAATTTCCTCCCGAGTATCATTTATGTTTGTTACTGTTGCTCCCAGGTATTTGAATTTTTCCACCTCTTCAAAAGATAAATTTCCAATTTTTATATTTCCATTTCGTACAATATTCTGGTCACGAAACATAATCATATACTTTGTCTTTTCGGGATTTACTTCCAAACCTATTTCTTTACTTGCTTCAATTAAAATTCCCTTATTTTCACTAATCGTTTGTGGATTTTCTCCTAACATATTTACGTCATCCGCATAGACTAGCTGGTGATGTAACCTTTTGAATTCCAAACCCTCTCTGTTATCCTGGACTTTCCTAATGGCATACTCTAGACAGAGCAATGGTCGTGCCATAGAATCAGTCCCATTGCGAGGCTTATTTGAAGGTTTCGTAACAAGCTTTTTTTTTACGGTGATGGGTTGTTAGCCCTTCGTCCAACCCCCAAGCTGGAGGACACCCCTCATCGGCTGTCCACGACTGCTTATTCAATATATTCACAGCTACCCTCCATATCTGGAGGCCGCCTCCTCGATCCTCAACTTGAGGACGCACCATGCCGTGGTGATAGGGACCCACAAAACGTGGTGTTAACCTATAGTTGCTCGCTTTATTTTGAGCTGCAGAAACCTTCTTTCTTTACGTTTGCAAATTACTTGCTACTCTTACAGAAGTGCACTTGGTAGCTAATTCCAATTACGCACGCCACTTGACCTTGATTTGATTACTCTTTCATCTGTTATAGGAACCCGATGTGAAAATGACCCCACATCTAGTAGTGGTAATAGCCAGGTGTATATCCGCCACATTGGATCCAATTAATTTGTGATGGTTAGCAACAAGACGTAGACAGCTACTCCTTCTGCTTGCTGTGTTCAGTTTCTACACACGTCATGTTGTGGTTCGTACCGGAAATCGCCTATTTGCTCCGTTGCGAGGTTTTCCTCATCTTGTTCGTGTACGATGCTGGCATGTAAATGCCCAGACACTATGGATTACCTGTTCTACAGGTTCCAGGACCTTGGATCCCGAGTCTCTTGGGTTCATTGCCAGCCACGCTTGAGATTGTGAATTCTTGTGATGTTTCATTGAAAGGTCTACACCTTTTGCAGTTGTATTTCAGAAAAGATCAATTGTATTTCAGATTTGTCATTTGTATTTCAAATTAGTCAGTTCAATTTCAGATAGTATCAATTGTATTTCAGAAAACATCAATTGTATTTCAGATTTGTCAATTGTATTTCAGAAACTATCATTTGTATTTCAGAAGTTACGGTTGACACCTTATTCTCCAATGTTAAATTCAATCGAGATCATTTGTTGTAAAGTGAAGAAGTACGTAAAAACCCGTCTTGGAATTCCTGACGTCATAGCTCCTGGTGTTGTAGGCTAATTTACCTGCTGTAGAGAGTAAAATTGATGAAGCAACACACATAATATTGTTGTTGTGTGTGCTAGTGCAGTACAACACAGTACAATTCATCAAGCTGCAGCTTTAGCTATGGTGAATATGCCTGTCGGACGCTAAAATGCAATAAAGTTGAGGATTTTTAAAATCCATTTTCCATTTTTTTAAATAGATGTTAAAATCTCAAGTAGGCCTACATTTGTTATTTTGTGAAATAAAAGTGACTGTGTAATCTTAAGTGCATTGCTTATTTTTTAAATACATTTGATACCATCTGAAATACAATTGACAAATCTGAAATACCTTTGATACCATCTGAAATACCTTTGATACCATCTGAAATACAATTGACAAATCTGAAATACATTTGATACCATCTGAAATACAATTGACAAATCTGAAATACAATTGATACTATCTGAAATTCAATTGACTAATCTGAAAAACATTTGATAATTTGTGAAATACAAATTATGCATTGGAAGTAGATATTTGAAACAGGGTTGAAAGGAGAAAATACTTAACATTCCTGGCGAAGAATAGAGACCTTCTGGTTTTTCTGATAAAAGTAAACAAATCGAAGGAGTTGACTGCATGGTAAATCTCTAGTTTCGTATTCGGGAGCTCACTGTTTCAAATTCTGTGGTCGGCGAATCTGATAGTGGATTTTAGTGATTTCCTTTGTCACAAATGACTAGGAATCCATTCATAAAAAAGACAAATGCCGGATTAATCACCACTTCCTCTACAATACAGAGATATAGGTACTCAATCGCAAGATTCGAATTCTTTGTTTTCCGTTTTTGGCCTAACTCCAAGTTGGACATGTATGTTGACATTTTTATATTAAGTCAACTGCCATTGTACAAGGAGCGCACTCAATTGAGTGACTTGATAGCCGGGATTTCGCAGTAATATGCACAGTAATCTGTACAGTAATACGCACTGTTGCTCGAATCTGGTGCTGTGGATTGAACTTCGGCATAGCTCAATTTTGAGAGCGCTTGGTACGTAGAACTAAGGACCCGGGTTCGATCCCCGGCACCGGAGCGAATTTTTCTCCTCTAATATTAAAAGTTTCTTCTCTGCCAGTGACGCAGCCAATTTCTTTTCCTCTCCGTGGTTAGGTTCAACATTATTCTTTCTTCACCCGCATCTCTAACACAGCTTCATTTCTTATTTTGTCCATTTCACACGCTCCATTCTTCTCCATATTCACACTTCACATGCCCCCAATCGTTTCTCTTCACTTACTCGTAATGTCCATGTTTCTGCCTCATACAACGCCGTACTGAACACAAAGCACTTTACTGTAGGCATCCGACAAGGAAAACTCAGTGCGCAGAAATCAGTGAGCATAACTGCCTCGCGAAGATGACGTATACTCCCGTTCCCAGCATGCTCTCACGCCTACTATAGGGGGGTAAGAGGGGTATAGAATGCGCGCCGCGAGGAGTCTGAGCTGAGTTTTGCTTGTAGGATACCTATAGTTTCTTCCTCATTGTTAGTCCTTTTTCAAACGTCCCGCAGAAAATGCTCATTTTTCTATTGAAATATTCTTTTGCCATTGTTATTCTCTTTTTGAATTCCCGACAGCAGCTTTTGTTATTACTAATAGCAGCAAAAAGGATATGTAGGGAAAAACAATTGGAAATAAATAAAGAAATGAGAGTGAAATAGGCAACAACTAGAAAGGGGGGGAAGTAAGAAAGTAAGAGAGAAAAATAATAGATACAGAAGTACGAAGAAAGTAAATATAGAATAAAGAAAGATAAATACGAATGGATAAATAGAAATAAATGAACATTAGAGAGTTCTGTGTCAGGGATCAGTGGCTATTGTTCGCTCTTGTGCAGTACTTCTAGTGCCATTCTGTTATTTTATCTTTGGCTCTCCGCGGTCCCTTTATGAAATCAGTTAGTGGCCATTTTACTTCTCTTCCCCCTCCCGATTCCGGAAGAACATAGAATTACCTCACATACCCTAACGAGGAGATCCTTTCTCGCTGTAATTGACTCAAACAAGAATGTGTAGGGTGTCTGAAAATTCCAGCACGACCCAAAAGCTCGTTGACGCTTTTTCCGAAATACAAGAGAATATGGAGAGAGAGAGAGAGAGAGAGAGAGAGAGAGAGAGAGAGACAGACAGACAGAGAGTGTATGTGTATGTGTGTTTCGTAACATGAAACCCACTTCATTGGTGGACAAGGGAGATAAACACAATGCGAATAGTTCATATAAACATTTGTCCCATTTGATGTTCGTTCCAAATCCAAGTAGTCATATTTGTACATCAGTAATATGAAGCTGCTTTACGTTACAGAACGTGCTCAAAATGGCCACCTTGAGCCTTAATGCAAGACTGCAGTAGTATCGGAGATTGCGGCATTCTTTTAAAATAAATACAATGTGCTTGTCGGACGAGTAGGTAGCCCTCTTGGATACGCTGACGAAATATTTCAGTGTTGGAGTGGGTTGTAAATAAACAATTGTTTTCAATTTGTCCCGCAAATAAAAGTACAGTAGATTTGGGTCTGGGGAACGCAGAGTCCAGCTATAGCATATTTAGTAAACAGATCGGGAGGTATTGCGTATGTACAGTGGCAAAAAAAAAACCGGACCGACCCTTGTAGGCGATTTCAGAGTCACAGATTCAAATTTTGCTAGTCACAAAACACATCCATCTTGTAGAATTAGTTGTAACAATGAAATTTATTGCATTTGTTCGATTCTTACCGTCTTTTGCTTCCTTCATTGCCTCAAACTTACAGACGAAAAAACTTTGAGAGTTTTATTTTCATCTGGCATCAATATTACATTTATACCTCTATTCGGCAAAGATAACTGCTTATTTTTGCATTAAATAGCAGTACATTCCTCTGGCTTCACTATCCATATTGAAATTACCACAGTTTGACACAATACACAGCACAGGATTCTTTTGTATCAGCTACAAGGGTCGGTCCGGTTTTTTTTTTTTTTTGCCTCTACTGTAAATTTCTCTTGGCTTTAGCTCAGAAACAATGACATATGGGACAAATGTGAATGTAAACTTTTTAAATTGTTTTTGAATCTCCTATCCATTGATGAAGTGGGTCCCACATGTTACCAAAAATCCTATATACGAGTACACACTATTATAGAGTAATTTCACGTTCTTGATTCTTAGCGTGTCGAAGATGGAATCCGGTATGACATTTAGTTCGCAATATTTGTAATATTTAATTAAATTAATATATTTTTTCCAAGTAAAATGTAATTAGCCAATTGTTGAAGTAATATCGTTTGTGTTGCATTTATCTGCCAATAGCAATCTCTCATTTACACTTAGTTACGTTATGGTTTGTTATTCAGTCCAACAGTATATCCATTTAAAAGGTGGAACATTTATTGGAACACACTATATTATGCCAGGGATACACCGACACGTAGAATACGTCACTCAACTGTGGGAATGAAATTACAGTTCTCTTGGTTTGAATGTTTTATTTTTGCTTCGGTTTGCAAATGTAAAGTATTGGGGTATGAGAAAATCAGTTAATGAAGATCATGCAATAAGCGTCATTCCGAAATTATTTCCAGCTCACAAAAAATGTTTTACTATAGTTCATTCAAGGTGTATCGTACTTGTCTATTATGATTTGAACATTGTGTAACTCGCGAATACAAATAAAACTAGTGGTTGCACAAGTCTATAGCTGCTCTCGATGCCGAGATATTACTGTGAGAATCCTCTCAGCAAAGCTAATTTATATGCAACTTCGGCGTCCTCATGCCCTTGAACGAGAGGAGGTAGCGTCATTGGTCGTGGTCATAATCAAGGACGCATGAAAACATGCGAATGACTCAAGTTACATTGGTTCATGACCTAACTACTAATAACATTAGCAATCAGCTGTGGCGGATAATGTTGTTACAGTAAGCCAGGTATGCTCATTCTCTGACTCCCGATTACGTTCTGTAATCACAACCTTCGAATGTAGAGCGTGCTGTTCCCCGTTCGAAGCTCGACGGATGGCTACAGAAGGTAATTTAAGTACTTAGTAAACGCACGAACAGTGCGGGACAATGACACAGTCAAAGCCTCCTGTAAGCAAACGATCATTCCGTACAGTGTGGGAGGAAGACTATTTTTGTTCTACGTTCGGTGAAAATGGAAAGTGTTTACTATATTGTAAGGTGCTGTCAGAATACTACTGAGCAACATAAAACTACATTATACTGTAGGCTCTGCTACCCAGAACATGCGGAAGTAACGGAGAAGCTGTTTTCTGTAATATAGCTTATTTTCAAATACCAACGTTATTATTATTATTATTATTATTAGACCTATTATTATTACTATTATTATTGTTATTGTGGTGATTTTATTCCAGCAGAAATAGATATTTTGATAAAATAATTTTTCAAGAATGCAACGTGCACTACAGCTTCAAGAATTAAAAACACTTCACGAAAGGCCAAACATTGAAGAGAGTCGAACAATTCAGAGTCTATGTTTTGGAGCAAGTTAGCCTATGTAGTATGTTGGGAATTAGCTAAGTCACTAAAACCCTTCACGGATGGTGAACTTGTAAAGAGATGTATGGTGCCTGAACAAAATATAGTTAATTATGTCTCTGTACTGCAACAGTTCAAATGTGAATTCACAGAACATAGATTTAGTGATTTTAGACGCATGGAGAGTGATATTAGTATTTTTGTTAATCTTTTCATAAATTTAGTACAATTCATGAGAGCGCAGTTCCAGGACGAGTTAATTGATTTACTAAGTAACGTAGAATTCAGAACTAAATGCAGAGAATATGACTTGACAAGCATAGAATTATTTAAAAAATGAACAAAACTAAATATTACAAGATGAGCTTATTCGTTGCCACTATGTTAGCTACCTTCGCCTCGACATATGTGTGCGAACAATTATTATTTTCGAGAATGAAGGTTACTAAATCCAAACATAGGTCCCGATTAACAGATGAGCATCTTTAGCGCATTGCAATATATTCGTTGGAAATAGATTCCCGATTACTTGCAGAAAAGAATGCAGATGTTGAATAGGCCGCAAAGTAGGCTATATGGTGGAATATGAAAATGATATTATCTATGATATTATTATATCATAACTATATTAAATATAATAAATAATGTAATAACTGAATATTGCAGTGTATACTCTTTCCTTTTTCAAATTCAGTTTATTATCCGTATTTGTAAGAATGTAAGAACTATGCCACGGGCGGTGCTGCAATGTAGTTGCGGAGCCCAGTCCGTACACTGTGTGTGTTATGCAGTGCAGCATCATCCGTGTAATCGGGGCTTTTGCAATTTTGAGCATACCTGCAGTAAGCATTTGAAATCGTCATGTTTGATGTGACCACAGATCGCTGAACGAGTATCCATATTCGATACGGAAAAAGACGTATTCTACTCGAAAAAGAAACAAAAATAAACGCATAGGTTTCGAAAGGAAAGATTCCGAAACATTTTTTTGTCAACGAGGGCGGAATGTGACAAGCAGGAAGAAATAGAGAAATTGGAACTTAATTTTAGGAACAGATATAGCGGCAAATATTAAGAGGAAAAGACTCGGGTAGGTTGGGACGCGTGTGAGAAGAGAAGACACTTCCTTATTAAAAACTGTACGGCAGGAAAATCCCATTAGCTAGACCTCAAGATCAGATGGAGGGATCAAGTTCGTCTGGACCTGGAACGCGTAGCAGGAAATGAAGATAATCACAAGACAGAACAGAAAGGAGGACGCTTGTGAATTGGGCTGGAAACCGCCTGATCTTTGAAGCGCCATGGAAGAAACTTAAAAATATAAACCACTTGCATAAATGGCAAATGTTTCGCAATATTTCAAAGAAACTACAGTAAAACCCCGTTTTAACGTTCCCGTTTTTTGAGGAATAATGTGTTAAGTCCCAGCCAAATTATCATAAGAATAGGCCTAATGTAATTAATTCCCACTTTTAAGGAAACCGGTTTAAGGAAAATCCCGCTTTTAAGGAATATTTTTCAAGTGGATTTTGTGATAATTAGAGAGCTTAATTTTAGGCCCTAAAAAGTGGCATTTTAGGCGCCTAAATAGGTTCTTAAACTCTTTAATTTAGGCTCTATAAAATAAAAAATAGTTTTTTTTGGTTAAAGAATGTCACTAATATAAGATTAATAATTTATTTAATGAAAAATTCTAGAATTAAAAGAAACTTCCACACATTTCACATTTTACAAGAGTATACATGCATACACAAAATGAAGACATTCTGTCTTTAAATTAGTGTTTTTCATTCACCAATCACATTCCTATAGTTTGCTTCACAGTAGATGATCAGCTCCTATTGTGGCTATTGTGTCGCTCACTGCTGTACTTACAAATGGTGAGAAAAAAGGAAGGGGTTGTTATCTGTCTTGGAATGTAAGAGAATGCTTATTCGGGTACAACCCAGCGAGTTTGTGTTAAATTGCTGATAGACAGATGAAGATATAATAATAATAATAATAATAATAATAATAATAATAATAGTAGTAGTAGTAATAACCCAGCGAGTTTGTTAAATTGCTGACAGACAGAGGAAGATATAATAATAATAATAATAATAATAATAATATAATAATAGTAGTAGTAATAACCCAGCGAGTTTCTGTTAAATTGCTGACAGACAGAGGAAGATATAATAATAATAATAATAATAATAATAATAATAATAATAATAATAATAATAATAATAATTTGTCCCACAGGAGTTCTTTTACATGCCAGTAAATCTACTGACATGAGCCTGTCGC
Organism: Periplaneta americana; assembly: GCF_040183065.1. Taxonomy (NCBI): domain Eukaryota; kingdom Metazoa; phylum Arthropoda; class Insecta; order Blattodea; family Blattidae; genus Periplaneta; species Periplaneta americana. The sequence continues at coordinate 52,228,650 of NC_091122.1, forward strand.
ATTTAAGCAACCTCGAACACAGAAGGCTAACGCTATACCGACTACGCTACGACTGAACGTTGGAATTTTAGGATTGAAAGATTATAAGAATGAGAAGGGGTGGCCCGGAGGTATTTCTCTATTGCGTTGTTCACTGCTAGGAAGGAGTTGTTGTTATCCGTCTTGGAATTAAACGGTACAGGATGTTAAAAAAAAAACATTAAACAGTTACGAAAAATTATGCAAAAATAAAAAAAAAAAACTTAAAAATAGACACTAACGTCGAAATAGGCATTTTAGGCCTTTTAAAACCCTTTTATTTATACCTATATTTCCATGAAAAATGTAAATATTAAATCTGAAGCCTGCATGTGTCCAGGAAAAAAAAAATAGGTTTTTGCCTAAATTCCGCTCTCTAGTGATAATGAAGCCCGGAATATCGAATCGACTTTCAATAATCAATAGTACCAGCGAATGTCAGGTAATCCATAGTGAATCCTCAAACTCATCACGCCTGATACCATCTCGTTATCACAAATCCATCGACGCTAAATAATCTAATAGTCTTTAAATAACCAACTAAATTAACTAAGTAAATTGTAATCGAGAAGACAGGAAACTAGCAGTTGAAATTTGAAATGGATTCCACACAAATGTTGATTAACATGACCTTAGTTTAATCAGTGTAATTTTGTCGGAATGCAAGCTCATATTGCGGGTATTCAAAACATCTGCAATAAACCCTTTGCGTCCCTAGCTATATTCTCTTTGGTAATTTTATAAGAAGCTTTAATTTTGTTTATAAATTTACGGGCATAAAGCGCTCCTGAATTTATCCAAAGGAATTGAAAGCCTCGTATAATATTTAAAAAGATTTTTTCGTGAATCGAACGATAAGAATGATTAATTGAGATAAAACGCATATACAGTATTCAATTAATCATATCTCAATCGCATTCGTAAAGAAAAAATGAACGTATTTTGTTTACAAATACGAATAGAGCCATCTGGTGTTAAAGAAATAATTAATTTGCATCGGAAACAGTGACATTTAAAAAGATGGAAATTTAATAAAATTTGCATTTTTGGTACTGGTATTCTGTAAAACTGATTTCATTGGATGTGCTTGATTCTGAAGAAATTGATGTTGATATTTCTTGAGTTTATTGATGATTTGAGGGTACTAGGAACAATAGATTGTGCCGGTACTATTTCGCATTGTCTGTAATGGGGCGATAGTAGCGATCCTAGTGCTTAGCAACTATCTAAGACATCATCGTATTCATCATCATACACAATCTCGCTCTCGCCCTTGTGGAATATCCTACCCAGTGACATCAGAGACTGTCGGAATTTAGTAGCGTTCAAAAGCAAGCTTGTTAAGCATTTTCTTACTGCGTAGAGTAGGTTTAATTTGTACTTAATAAAATAAATGCTTCTCTCTTCTTAACTTTTACAATAAACTGTCTAGCTTTTATCAATCAGTTAATCTTTTAGTACTTTGATTTTTATTGTATCTGTAAATTTAATATTAATTGCAATTATAATTGTAATTGTATTCTTAATATTGTAGTTGTAATCCCCTGGTAGAGGGGAAGAGAAGGCCTGATGGCCGTATCTCTACCAGGTTAAATAAATAAATATCTATGGATGGCATATTATAACTATTTATTACCAATGTTTATTATTGTCACACTAACATTAGTTATCCAACTTTCATTATTTACTTTCATGTTGTTTTATGATCTAGATATTAATGTAATAACTATGTAAGCAATTGTATTTAATTAGAATTAGAGTCTGGCTGGGCGGAAGAGAAGGCCTACTGGCCTTAGCTCTGCCAGATTAAATAAATAAATTATTATTATTATTATTATTATTATTTCCTACGTATTGAGCTTCCTGACTGTATAAACTAGACTGTGGTTATAGTGTCCCACATTTATTTGTGGAAACAATTGCGAATCATGAGCGACAAGACAAAAGTAACATAAAATCGACAATATCGCAGTGTTGTTTCTGATTGTTAAAATTCAAGGATTCTTGTAGTCCATTGGTGAATTACTGCATGAATGAAATCGAGTCGAAGATTTCAAACTTTATCCAACAGAAAAACAAATGAGGGATTTGCTGGAAGAAGGTAACATAGGTAGTTTGTCATTGGTGTTTATATGCCATTTTTCACGCAAAACCTTCAATTTTTGGAAATTTTATACGAAATTAGTATCATATTAGAGTTAAATAATTCTATATAATAATTTTATTTGAAACTTTCACTAAATTCTGTTATGACGTCAATAAAATATGCAATTAGGAATTACAAGTAATATGTGAGAATTCTGTACTTCTACCGGAACGTAGATTTTTTAGGTAATTCCATTTCTTTAAAGTTTTAACAAAGATTCCGGATCTTGTAAGTCCATTCCCATAACGCATATATAAAGTCCTCTCACCGGAACGTACAAGATGTAAAATATCACTTGCAAATGTGTATTGTGGTAATAACCAGTTTTATTCCTGAGATGAATCGCTTGGTCAAAGAGTGTCCATAGAGATATATTTAATTTTGTGAAAGTAGGTTGCGGGTGGGTGAAATGAAGTACAGCGTCAAGGAAGGCCACGTTGGTTGCTACGGCAACTTGGCATATTTCCTAAATTTCATTATAAGATTATTCAACAGGTCCAATCAATTAAAATAACTCATTATGCAGGTATTCTACTTCCATACAGTAGCATAGGTGTACAATAGTAATATACGTTACAAGAGCGGTATGTTGACGTTTTCATGTTCGAGGAAAAGATTGAAAAAGCGAAACGTAGTTGAGCTTTTTTAATTTCCGAGAACATGAAAACAAACATACCGCTCGTGTATCGTACATTATTTTGTGCGAAGATCGTTTATTACATACCTGAAAGACGAATTTCTAATTAGTTGCAATGAAATCTCCATGTTGGTTTCTGTTTAATGACGCCAACTTCGGAACACCAAAATATCTTTCTTCAACATTATTGCTGTAAAATGTTTTCTGTGTTTACTATACTCCAGCAGGCCGTGATATACGTCTGTCTTCCCCCCCCCCCCCCAGTCTATAAATGCGAACTTAAAACAAACGGTAAGGTTATGTAATGATTTATTTTTCATTTTAATATTTTAACAATATTATGTATATAACATATTGCAGTAATAACATCGGCATCTGGAATCTCGTTGATTTTTTCACGGCTTCCTTAATGTTACTTGTATCAGGAATGCAATAAGTTTCGTGGATTGTAGACTTTACTTAATTTTTGGCAAATATTTAAAAACAATAATTAACATTGCAATTTAGGTGAAATTGCAGTGGTAAGTTTCCAATTTATAATTATTACTATGTTAAAGGTCTCTAAAAATAATATGTTAAAAGCCTGAAGCAGTAAAATGAATGTCGTGCTTAAGCGGTAAGAAGAGGGAAATTGTTATGTGTGTTATGTTGGGAATACTGAATGTGGTATTTCACACTTACCGTGTATTGGTTCTGTGCGGAAAACAAGCAAATACGCACGATCTCGCACAAAATTGATTACATACATTGGCAATTTTATCCTTCTCATTATTAAATTCGCCTAACACATTTTTTTCCAAAGTTAGTTCATAAAAGTCAGTTTTATGATGATCATGACTACGACAGTACTATTAAGGTATGTATTAACGTTTTGGAGGAAAATCTACATTTTTTAACCAACCCTTTAAGATATTTATCAGACAACATATGAAAGTAGACTAACATAACCATATATCAGAAACTTCAATTTCACTTTTTGATTCCTTAAAAAAATAATTAATTAAAAATTATTCTATTTCTTCAAAATGCCATATATTTTCTAAAAATTACTCAATTTTGAAATTTCTTTCACTGAGTTATTGCTGTTTATGCGTACAATGCTCTGTACTAGGATTTTGCAGCTAACATTATTACAAAGAAAATTTTAGTCATAAAAACGCCATTTCAAACGTTAATACATACCTTAATCTTTGAGGATTGGGACTTTTCGTCTTCTACGTTGTCATTTAGGAGATTTTTAAATCAAGACTGTAGTTGTAGTATCACGAGGTATTCACAAGTAGTGATAATCAATGGTGATGTGGGTTAACATGACACAATAGCGCAATAATTAACAGTAGATCCCTATTAGAAACAACAACCAAATTTCTTGGCTTAAAAATCGATAATGTGTTAAATTGGAAAAATCATATTAAAGAAATTACCCCCAAACTAAATTCAGCTTGTTTTGCTATTAGATCTATGCAAAAGATAGTAAATATCAATACCTTAAAAACAATATACTTTGCATACTTCCACTCGGTAATGAGTTTTGGAATAATATTCTGGGGAAATTCCACAGATAGTAACAGTATATTCCTATTACAAAAAAGAGTAATTAGAATAATAGTAGGTGCCAAATCTAGGGAATCATGTAGGAGTATTTTCAAAAAACTACAAATAATGCCCATGGCTTGTCAGTATATATTTTCATTAATAATCTCCTCTTATGTAATCGTGAAAACTTTGTAACTAATTCAACAGTTCATAGCATAAATACACGTCAAAAATGACTTTCATACGTCATCGGCAAGTCTATCGTGCTATCCAATAGGAGTGCGTTATATGGCAGTAAACATTTTTAATAGCCTCCCTATCGATATAAAAAATGAAACTCAAAACATAAGATTATTTAGGATCAAATTAAAGAAGTATCTACATTTCTCACGCCTTCTATTCTGTAGGTGAATTCATGACATTCAATAACGCTTCATGAAATTGATACTAAAACTTTGTGTTGTACTAGTAGACTATATTGTAAATCTCTTCTGTATATATTTCATCTAGACTGTGACTATAAATTAAGACTTTATAATAGTATTAAGTTTTTTGATGTGTTTCATATTCTAGCTGTGAAGTAATGTATGAATACCATGGAATGTTAATAAATACAACACAATACAATACAATCGATCGCTTAAGGATAAACAGAAAAGGGAAGGAAACGCTAAAGACGTAACAACGGAAACTTTCGAAATTATACATTGCAATTGAAAATAAAAACTCAGAGTACGAACTGTAGAGGAGAATAAACAGCCACCAGAAATAGTGTAAAACTACATTTCAGTAGCTCTTTTGTAATTTTTTGGGTGGGAACACGTGCTTGACACAGCTCTCCGTATTACTTGTCTACTTATCAGCTTGAATGGTAGTCTGTATAGCTCAATTGATGAATTGTATATGCTGTAAATTGTATAGTAGTCTGTATAGCTCAACTGATGAATTGTTTATGATTATAAATTGAATTAATCTACTTGATATTAATTGCACAAAATTGTATAGCTTAATGAAAGTATGCTACTTTGTATTGTATATATTTGTATAGTTTTGGCCGATGAATTGTATATGCTTTAAATTGAATAGTAATCTATGTAGCTCTATTGATAAATTGTTTGTGTTTGTAATTTGAAGTAGTTTGCATGATATGTATTATCAATTTCTGTATATCACAACTGGTTGAATTGTTTATGCCTTAAATTTAATTAACTTACTTATTTTGTATTATACATATAGCTCGACTGATAAATGATCGTTTGCGTTTGTAAATTTAATAATCTGATTGGCTATGTATTGTATATTTTTAGTAGAGCCATCGATGTAGCTCAGTCGGCAGACTCGCTGGGCTGCTGATCCGGAGCTGCGTTCGGGCTTGGGTTGGATCCCCCTTTGGTCTTTGGTTTCTTCCGAGGTTTTCCACAGCCGTGGGACTGAAGCCGGATGGTCTGTGGCGAGTCCTTGGCATCAACGCCTTTGATTAGATTACCCCCCTTTGATTTGATTACCTGGTTGGGTTTTTCCGAGGTTTTCCCCAAACCAAAAGGCAAATGCCGGGTAATATTTTGGCGAATCCTCGGACCTCACCTCATCTCACTACATCTCGCCAAAATATTGTAAAAAATTGCACAAAATTGTAAAAATTGTATAAAATTACTAGATTGTAAAACTATAAAAATTTGTAAAAATTGTAATTTTAATGTTGTAAAATTTTGACTTGTTCCACATCTTAAAGCTTCATTGCTCATGTAAGATCTATGGAATAAAATAAATGAATGAATGAATGAATGAGACCTGCGGTATTTGTCGTGCAGGCTCTTGTGGTATGTTCATACAATTTCCTCGTGTGCAGTTCGGGGACTTCTTTGGACGTGCACTTAACATATTTAGAACTTCCTGCCCAAACATCTCTGACATGCTGCACAGTTGCCACTTTCCTAGCGACCCTCGATCGCTCAATGACAGCTACTTCTGTTTATTCATAGATATAACAACCCTAATCAATAATATAAATAACAGATTGACCATGTTATAAAAATGGCAACCTATAAAAGAGAACAATCGCTAGGATCTCCACTGTCGAAAATGAACTTGTAGTAACGACCGCTAGATGGAAGTATAGTTGCAAGCTTTTACTGCAATGCAATGCAGTAACGTGATTTCTTTTGCAGTCGCTAGATGGTGCATACAGAAATTTATATGAGATGTTGTCTTGAAAGTGCATTAGGCTGATCAATCTGTTATGTGTGATCAGGGGTAACAACTCTTCCTCCACGTGGAGATGAAAGGAATTCGTTAGATTTTCTAAACGATGGTGTGATTGCTTATAATAGGCAAATAGAAGATTTCTCTCGCAGTAGAGAAAGACATTTATTTTTGACAACCAATTGGACGGAGTTACGGAATAATAGACCAATCGACAAATTATTAATTGCTATTTTGCGCTGTATTTTACAGAATTTTGACTTTAAACTTCATTACCCAATTTTGACTTACACACTTCTGCTCTGAACGACTCATATGATCTAGGGTAGAGGGTATAGAAAAGCTAACTAGTTCCAACAGTTGCCAACCGTGCATGTGCATGTAGGCTATTAAATGAAACGGTTTCGTATTTGTTCTACGAACAGAACTAATAGCTTAAATACACACTAAAAACAATATATATATATATATATATATATATTTATATTTTATTCGGTTATTTTACGACGCTGTATCAACATCTACGTTATTTAGCGTCTGAATGAAATGAAGGTGATAATGCCGGTTAAATGAGTCCGGGGTCCAGCACCGAAAGCTACCCAGCATTTGCTCGTATTGGGTTGAGGGAAAACCCCGGAAAAAACCCCAACCAGGTAACTTGCCCCGACCGGGATTCGAACCCGGGCTACGTGGTTTCGCGGCCAGACGCGCTGACCGTTACTCCACAGGTGTGGACAAAAACAAAATATGATAGACCTATTAGTTTCATTCATGTAAGGTAAACAGTTTATGTAAAAACATACGACTTCACAGTAACGGTCAAAGAACCTACAGGTAAAATGTCAGAAGCCTAGTGGCAAGGGATCTGAACTGACGAGCGTTACGATAACGATTTCGATTCCTGGAAGTGGACTTGCGGGGAAAAAGGAACGGGTGTGACGAAATTACTTGTATGAAAACAAATCCTTCACACTGCTGAAAATAAGAACATCCGCTTACGTCACTGACAGACTCATTTACCTCACTGTAATAGAGGGGGAACATGCAGGACGGTGAGTGGTCGATGTTTTCAGTGTTAAGTTACACGCATAACAATCCGCATTACAGAATAATAATTTGTTTCTTATCTCTCCCTCCTTTGTCTGTGACGTAGGCCCTGTTGAGCAATATTTTGTGTTCTCTGCAAGTAATAAATGTGTACAGATTTCTACGGCTGGAGTATCGAGCGGATGTCACGGCCGCTGAAGGACGCCGGCGTCGTGTTCTATGATTAGACACGTCAGCACAATTACTCGGTTGATGAGTCACGTCAGCTCCACGCCTCCGATATAAACAAGGGTGTTTATGTCCCCCTCCGAGCATGACTGAAATCCTCAATGACCGGCTGGTCATTCAGGCTGATTTATACTCCAGGTATACTCAGGTCAGGGTTAGGCGGGGGAGCGCCCGCGAGCTTGACCTTACTGGTGAGAGCGCCCGCAGATCGGCCCAGAGTTTGCACCGGCTCTGGATGCTTGAGAGACGAGCAGGGGCGACTCGTCCATAAGAGCTGCGGAGCTGCAGCACTCCCTGCTTTGACAGGAAAATAAAAATAATATTTATTTTAATTTGTAGAAGAATTGTTACAGATTTTATTGGTAAATTGCTTTATATTTCATCTGGCAGGGAATATGTACTATTATCTTATGCATAATCTTTTTGCGCGTCGACTGTATTGGAATTGACACTGCATTCAAAGTCGTCCTGGGATCTGCAGGGTGGGACAGCTCTTAAGAGAGTGTGTCTTGAGGGTCAGGGGGTAGAGAGGTGAAGGGAAGCAGAGGGAAACTGCCGCTGTTTAAAACCCATATTTCGCTGCAGTGGCTTGCAGAGCCAGGCCACAAGGGAAGACCTCTTCTCCCCTCCCACACCGCTATTATAATGCTGCGTCAAATGGATTCTCTATTCCCTTGAAACTTAATGACAAAATTTTTATTTTCTTTTTACATACTTATTGTTGTAGAATCTTATCGAGTTAATATAACGAAATTAATATTCTCTTTTGCCTTATTATTACGTATATAACCAGCCTCCAGCAGAACCTAATATTTGCCTTAACTCAAAATGATTGCACGAGGAGAATCCTTTTGATATAGGACGTAAAATACGAAAGAGACTTTCTGTATTTTGTTTTCCTTGCCTCCTCTTCGTTGGTGATGCTGCATGGACTAGGAGTGGTGGGACACATTTAGAACATTTGCCCCTAAAAAGCAAAATGCACGAATCTTCTCAGTCTCACCTGAAAAATGTTGTTTCATTGGCTATGTTAGGCAAAACTAATATTACTGTGCAATTAAGTGAAACGAACAGAACAAACATTCTCAAACATAATCAAGAAATGAGAAGAAATTGTGAAATTATTTTAAAAAAATATTGATTGTATCAAATTTTGTGACCAATATGAACTTCCCCTTAGGGGACATGATGAAAAACGATTCGAAGAACCCTGGTGTATTTCGTGGGTTGCTACAGTTCGCGAGTAATCTAAATGAGCCTCTCAAAAATCATTTGGAACATGCCACTGTTGAAATATAATTCTAAGACAATTCGGAATGCACTGGTAGATTGCAAGTTGAGTGTCTGCCGAGCTGAAATTCAGACTGAAATCGATGGTATTAGTTTTTTTTAGCGATTAGCAAATGATGCCACAGACATCTCCCAACTAAGTCAGAAAGTTTTGGTTTTTCGATATATAGTGCATTTATTTTTGTCCTATACTTATTAGTAATTGTATCAAGAAGTGAAATTTGTATGTACCAAAATCTAATGCAGCTCTCCCAATCCACAAGTTCACGAGCCGCCACTGGAGACGAGTATATTACTTGGTGTACCTTGACCCCATTGAATTGCATTGGATGAATCTCAAAATTAGTACAGTACTTACATTCACGGATCCTTCTGCATTCTCAAATCAAAAGGTCTCCTGCCCGTTTTCGTAAAATACATTGCATTTGGGTGTCTGCTGGTTGCCTGCTGTTACCACAGTCTAGTATATACAGTCACGAAGCTTGAGTTGTGAGGGTGCTAGGAACAATAGACTGTGCCGATACTATTTCGCATTGTCTGTAATGAGGCGATCGTAGCGATCCTAGTGGTTAGCAACTGTCTATGGATGCATATTTACTACGTATTAAGCTTCGAGAGTGTATATACAGGGACATCATTTTGTTTTTACAAACATTTCCAATATTAACTTGATTATACCTTTGGATTAACGATTGAGAACCGGAAACACTATTTGCTACCCCCTTCCACGACCGAAGTTTGATGACACTTGTGTAAAATACAATACAAATAACTGCACTAGGTATAGGAGGGAAGAAAAGTAGTGCATCCGTTTACGTAAACTAGGAAATGTTACGATTTTGAGTTTAATCATTTTCGTCGGGTTTTTATTTAATCAAAATAGAGTACAGTTTTAACAGTAAGTGTTTTTACTCACTAACTGAACTATCCAATCGGACGTATTTATTATGCAATGTGTAGGCCTAGTATGTCTACAGCACATTAGCATACAATATTTACAGGTCATTTAAATTTTAAAAATAATAAAAATATGGATATTTAAACAAATTATTGAAAATGGTGGCCGTTCATTTCGATACAGGCTTTAGTTCTTTTGTGCATATTATCAACAACGTTTTCAAGCATATCTTCTGAAATTGAATGTATGGTTTCTTGAATGTAATTCTTTAATTCTTCTATTGTTGTAGGATGTTTAGCAAACACAACTGTTTCACAGTAACTCCAAAGAAATAATGTAAAGCTCTCAAATCAGGCGACATGGGGGAGCCATAATCCTGTACCTGTTGAAATAATTCTGTACCTACTCTATAACAGTGTACCTTACTTACTGTCAATTCAATATTCACTTCTGCCCGATCCGCATAGATAAATTTACTCAGATACGCTATCTACTGTCCGTCCATGTGGTTATGTAGGAGGGTCTTAGAAAGGGGGGAATCACGTGACAGTTACTTAACTAGGCCCTTTTATTTAAATTATTTAAAATAGTTGTATAATATTACATAGAAGTTCAATTCCTAACAGAAAATGTTTTCAGAAAAGAGCTAAGACAGCCCAGCAACTAGCCTTTACATAGGAGCCAGCAGAAACGGGTGGGGGAAACCGGAATGCGACGTAACTAAACGGATACACAGTACCTGTGAGAAAATGCGATTCATTAGTGAATAAATGCTCTTTCTTCGCCGAAAAATGCGATCATATTTCTGGAACATACTATACTCACTCTATACTATTTACTATGAGCGTAAGACTTTAACTGCATTTGCGCTTTGGTTGTGTGTGGAAGTTTGCTACTAGAAGGAGTGAGAGTGAAGCACATTAAAAAACTCAGGTGCAATAAAAATTGAAGTAACAATAAAATGATGTCCTGTACTAGACTGTTCTGTTACGTTGAAGTTTTCCGGTGAAAGCCGTGCTGAGGACAGTATAAAGGCTGGCTCACAATAAACCGGGAACGGAAACGGCAACGAGAACGAGAACGGAAATAATGTTAAAATAAATGTATTTAAATGTGAGTGTTCACAATAGTTAACTGTGAATCCTTACATTTAAATACATTCATTTTAACAATATTTCCATTGTCGTTCTCGTTGCCGTTTCCGTTCCCGGTTTATTGTGAACCAGCCTTTATTCTTGGCATTGTTTCATTTGGAAAAGTAGTGAATTTTGGTGAAGAAACGGTTTGTGAACAGCAACAGTTGTACGCACTCTGGTACGGACACATTATCCGTTTGTTTAGATTTGAAAAAATTATGCAGTCATAGGTAAAAATAGAACTCTTCGCATGCGTGCTCCAAGTTGAAAGAGACTCCATCATTAATTAAATTCAAGGAAGCGTTACATTCGTGTACCATGAAGTCCGATGTGTCATGCCGCTTCTGTGAACCCGCGTAACCTACGCACTGTGACTTACATTCAAGATTGCTTTTTCGCCTAACATTTCAGATTAGTCACTGCTATAAAGATGACAACTTACAAGGGAAGTACCCCAGCTCGAACGGCTAAAACCGAGTGTAAATGCGTTTAAAATACAGAGCTGTGCATGTTCTACCACCCATCAAGGTTATTGATCTGTAAAATTCCGCAGTCGTGTACAATCAATGATTGAAGAATAACGAATCTAATGACTAGAGAAGCACAAATCGCTGAAGAAACAACACCGTGTAACAGACAGTTATGACAAGGAGATCCACAAAATACGTAAATGAGGTATTATGTGGCAAGAAGCTACATGACATTTGCTTTAAATAATATACGAGTATAGGGTATTTCAAAAGTCAGTTCAAACATTAAATCGCTATAAATACTATAACATGAGATAGGGAAAAAACAAAAACATCACAGTGTTGGACAAACAACGGGGTTTACAAAACATTGGGAAGATGTTCGCCGTTCTCTTGTTCAACGTACAGCTTTCTTTCTGCGACACCATGTACAGCATTTTGCAGATAATGTCTTGGAATATTGGCAATTTCTTGCGAGATGGCGTCTTTCAGTTGCAGTAGGGTTGTTGGATGTGTCAGGAAAACTCGTTCTTTAAGGTAACCCCACAACCAAAAGTCGGCCGGATTGAAACCTGGAGATCGCGGAGGCCACATTGTTGGAGTGAAGGTAAGTATTCACTTTGACTTGCAGTTCCTTTATTTGCTGGAGAGGACGTTCCAGAACTGTTGGAACTCTCATACCCATGTGCTGTTTCTTCTCCGCCATCAGACTCACAATCACTATTCCTATCCAATATGTCAGTATCTACTTCTGATAATTCCCGGTAGTATTTTTGCATTATAATATCACGTAACATGCATGCAAACGGCTCATCCTCACTCCGATTATATCCTCAGTATCCGGTATGTAAGTTCGACGGACCTTTTCGCGCAGCAGGTAAACGATGTTCAGAGGATTAATTGACTTCGGCCTACTCATGTCTGCCGTTAGTACGTGCACCTCACTATTGAACACCGCAATAGTCTCGCTCGTACTGTCTGTAGAACTACGACGTAGAGAGGCTAGTACGCTAACTTTCAGATGGCGATAGCGGCCGCACACTTAGTTTTACAGATGAATGGCATTGATAGCTATTCGAACAGGTACAACATTATATTTTAAACGCATTTCCAGTAGGTTTTAGCCGTTCGAGCTGGGGTACTTCTCTTGTTAGTAGAGATGGGAAAAGTTGTTATTTTCTCGTAGCAGTTCCAACTATTCCAGTTCCTTGAAAATACTGTTTCAAATAACAGTTCCTAAATAACAGTACCAAGTAACTTGTGTGTAATACAAGGTGCAAAGTGGTATCTTGGAACGGCACTTCATACACGTTGAGAGGATGCGAAGGCATTTCTTTCTCCTTCCACTTGCCGTGAGTCCGTCAGTAACAGAACCAGTGGCGGCTCGTGGGTATTGAATTAAGTGGGGCTGCATACAAAAATAAACCAATCAACTTACTTTATTTAAAGATTAGTTCCATGCGCCTTATATTGTAAGTTGTGTTTAAATGAGACAGGCTCATGTCAGTAGATTTACTGGCATTTAAAAGAATCCTGCGGACAAAATTCCGGCACACCGGCTACGCTGCAGTTGCGAGTGCCGTTAAATAAACCATAATTTAATTTTTATATGCAAATTTGAACCTTAGAAATATCTAACTGGCAATGTTGTAGTTGGTTGTATAACATATATACATGATACATCAATAAATGAAAAAAATAACTGAGCCAGAAATTGAATTCAGGATATTCAAGAGTACGCACCAGGGCGCTTGCCTCATTTATTGTGATGTTAGATGTTTCAGATTCCATTATGGTTTGAAAACATTCCAGCAATGGCGCCTTCTTCTCATGAACAACATTTACTGTTATTATTTTAAATCCATCTTGTTGCCCCAGCTGATGGAATTGTCTTTGAAACACATTAATCTAATACAGACTGAGTGGAGATCGAGAGAAGAAAGCAGGGATACTGGATAAATTATAAAAAAATATGCGAGCCTTTGTATTTTGTTTAGCGGCTCCTTCCATTATGAGATTCAACTGATGGGCACTTAAGTTCACATTTCTCCTGAATTGTTAAGGTACTGAACTGAATAGACTGTAAATATTGTACAGAATTAAACATTGTTGCACTTGTTATACTCACAACGTTAAAGAAAATGTAGGCCTATTTAAAACTGCGCGCTACTGACAAACTGCTGCAAATTTTGCAGCGTGTGGAAACTCTGGACTCATGGCAAGGGGCAGCAGGGAGGAGGGGTGAAAGTAACGCGCAAAGAATCCGAGACGAGACTGGCAGCTCCAGGGGAGGAAGTGGCTTCACCCTATAGTCCTTGTCTCTGGTTTCGCTCTGGCAGCACCAGGGGAGGAAGTGACTTCACTAACGATTGCGTGCATGTCATGGAGAGCGAAATTTTTTTAAAAATTCGAGCCGCTAAATAGAGACTGTATAATAAATGTTTTTCACAACATGAAACGATACAAGAGCCACAAATGTCTGGGGGTGCTGCAGCTCCGCAGCCCCTCTTCAAAAGCCGCCTCTGAACAGAACGGTAGCTGTTACCTCTTATACCTGCACCCCGCAAGTTGTACACAAAAGAAAATAAAATATTAAATAAAGTACATACAGTAAGTGGATATAAGATACAGTGATTAACAATTACAAGTTTGAGTATATTTTAATGCCGTTCTTAAAGTATTTTCAACTAATAATTGAATTAAAGAATGTTAGATTGTATCATGAAGTCAGGGGGGAGTGCACAGTGCAGATTGTCCCATTGTGTATGCTATAGAGTAGCAACTAGCGGTGAAACATTTATCTTCAGCTCTCAGTAGCTTCTTAATGTGCCAGTTGACATAAACAACGATAAAATTAAATATAAATGCTTAGTATAGACTTTCAAAATATAGATTATCGGTAAACATTTTCAATAGTAAGAATTTTCACTATGTTCAAAGTCAGTTAGTCGAACGTTAGTAAGATAGACAGTAGCATCTTCCCCTTCACGGACGGTAAAGAGTGTGAGTAGAGGGGAAGCCCTATCAACCAAACTGAAATGGGGATTAGTATCTCATGGAACAGTAGTATTTTGGAACAGGTACGTACTACTAGTATGTAATGTAATAGTGGTATTTTGGAACATGCACGTACGACTAGTATGTAATACAACAGTGGTATTTAGTACGCTAAATGTTCACATACTTCCCTGTATGCCATGTGATGCAGTATGATGTCATAGTGAGCCGAGATGTGAATTGGTGGAAAAGAAATGTTTTCTAATGCCAAATTGAATTCGTAGATCAGGTTTGTTCGAAGCTGGATATGTAATTCAATTTTAAATTATTTGTAAATTTTATTGGCCACGAAATCGAAGTGGATCCCAATGGTAAATAAAACCTAACCTATTCTCTCTCTTCTGCTCAGCTCAAGTTTACAGTAGTGTTCAATTTCTCCAAAAAACAGTAAATAAAAGCTACAATCATTTCGGCCGTGCTAAAATTCATGTTAATACCGTCATGAAGAGTAATAATCTCATTGTAATGAAATAGGAAAATTCACCGTTGTATTTTTGTAAATAAAACACTTCGACAGTGCCGGTACTCATGTTTCAAAAGAATTTAGTTTAATTTCAAGAATTGGTAATGAAACTAAAAATGTAAAATATTTGTAAATAAAACATAACCTATATATTTTCATCTCCCTTGATAGAATCCTATACTCAGTGTAGTAACATTAGTTTCAAGATAATGTGTACATTTTTAAAAGAGGCTCTTCATGTCTTTACCATTTATCTTTCACTTTAGTTTCCATTTCTTTCACTGCAACGAAAGGATTCCCAATTATTCTGCTTTCAAACAGTGGCACCAACTTACATGGACTCGTGGAATCCGAGCTCACCCAATAATTTATTGTGTTATCATTATACTTATGACATTTATTTAACTTATACCTCAAATATTTGAGCCCAAGCAGTATTGTCTAAAAGTTGGCGTCACTGTTTTCAATAGTGCCAAACATGTTCCGTTCTGTGGAACATAATGTAGTTCCAAAGTGAAACGAATATTTTGTAACAGCAAGTATTTCGTACTATACTATACCTGGTAAGGTTTATCTTGTCTCAGTAGCAATAAAACCAAGTCCCTTCAAATGAGGGTGGAGATTATGGGAGGGTTGCAAATTTTCAGGATTCCTTTCGAAACCTTGTTATTGTACAGGCTACCGGAACTCAGTTTCTTGAAAGACAAGCTCAGTGACGGAACTACACAGTACGAAGAGAGATATTTTGTTATTTTATTTTGTGCTACAGAATGTATCAACTAGTCCCTTGCGCCACTGGATGGATGGACGGCATCGCTCCACCCCCATCGCCATAACAATACAGACGAAGTAAGACATATCTCCTTTTCTCAGTGAGACAAGATACATCATAGCGTTATTTTGGAACGTAGTATTCCAAGGTGTTGTTACGTTATTTTTTACCCACCTCTACAATTTAGTGTTAGATGGCACGGGATTAGAGAGTCAGTAAATCCCAGGGCCCTAGTGCTGTCGGAAGAATATCAATAAGAAAATCTGTGTCACCATGGGTAATCGAACCTAGGACCTCTCGGCATGCAGCGCAGCTCTTTACCCACGACGAGACGCTACGCCTGTCCTGCAACATTACATAACTTTATCTTTTTATTACTTAAATCTTTCGGTTATACTTAGCCATTAAAGTAACAATTGTAAACACTTCTATGAAGGTCGAGAAGAGAAAGTTCCAGAATTACATTTATCCTGCTAAAGGGTTTCCTTTCGTTACCCTGGCAACCCGCTGCGCTGGCGTTGTCGTATTTCTACGGAACAAACACGTGCTTCAGTCACCTCTCTGAGAGTACACAATGACATTTTATAGCATACGAGCACAAACCAGCGCCAAGATCGACTCTAAAAACTTTATATTCATATTCTTCTTTTTATTTCTAAGTGCCAGTGGCGATGCATTAGGTAGACAGAAGCAAACTGATGTTTTTTCACGAGCTGAAGATCATTTTCAATGTCATTTTGGTTCCGATAAATTATTGTAATATAAAAATCTTAATATTTTCGTCTTAAACTTATTTCTGGATTAGGTGATTTCACATATTCGTCATAAGTTAGTTATACACTTGGACTATCACTTTGAGAGAGGAACAGAGGTTAAGAGTGTTTGAGAATAATATGCTTAGGAAAATATTTGGGGCTGAGAGGGATGAAGTTAGAGGAGAATAGAGAAAGTTTCACAACGCATAGCTGCACGCATTGTATTCTTCACCTAACATAATTAGGACCATTAAATCGAGACGTTTGAGCTGGGCAGGGCATGCAGCACGTATGGGTGAATCCAGAAATGCATATAGAGTATTAGTTGGGAGGCCGGAGGAAAAAAAAGACCTTTGGGGAGGCCGAAACGTAGATGAGAGGATATCAAAATGGATTTGAGTGAAGTGGGATTTGATGGTAGGGACTGGATTAATCTTGCTTGAGAAAGGGACCGATGATGGGCTTATGTGAGGACGGCAATGAACCTTCGAGTTCTCTAAAAGCCATTTGGAAATAAGTACATACACCTCGGTTTTTGTGTCTTTACATTACAAAAATCATCGGACTGCTGCTTAATGATTAACACACAGATATATTCTCATCTACTACGAGCTAGTATTTCAATATTCCGTAATGAGACCTTAGATCAGACGTCTCCAAAAGCGTACTCGCGAGTAAGCCCCTGGACGGAACCGAAGCCAGTACGTAATGAGCGCGCTCCGCCTCACCCATCTCCACCTGTACTGTACTTAATGTTTATGCGTGAACGAAGAGCAGTGGCGGACTGCCATTATCATTTTGTTGGTTGGCGTTTTCCACCTTTTCACAATGTCTTCTAATCATGGACGTAGTACATTCAGGGATGAATAGGAAGATACATTTTTTTTAGTTAGTGGGAAGAATGTGAAATGCTTAATTTGTTCGAAAATTCTTAAGGGTGTGTTAAAATTCAACATGCGACGACAATACTCGACTCTTCACAAAGAATATCATACAATTACAGGCATGTTGGACATGTGAAAATAATTTATTTTGGGGCTATCTGTATAACTGTTGGTTATATATAATAATCAGTACATTACAAAACGTTTACACTCAGTTCCGCATGACAAACATATCGTTTTTCGTTTAATTTTAATTAAAATGCGTAGGCCTACAAATATTTTGATAAATATAAAACAAGAATATAGAAACACAAATCACACACGTGTCCTTAGTCTTAAACAAAAAAAAAGCTTTTTGCTAGCTATGTTTTAGCTTGGAATATTGGAAAATCAATAAAGCCCTTTACATAAGCATCATTTGTAAAATCGTGCATACAGGACGTTACTAAAATACTGTGTCCAGAACAAAGTCAAAGTTTAAGAAAATTAAATTGTTTACAATTACAGTTCAGAGAAGGAATTTCAAGATTGCAAATGTAATTGATTCTGAAATGGAAACCACAATTAACCAGTTTGTAGCTTACTCACATGCATTGCACGAAAGCACAAATAGAAATGACAAAGCTCACCTAGCTATTTTCATCCGAGGAGTTAATGGACATTTTACTGTGTCTGAATGTCTTCTAGATGTAATTACAAAATACAAATGGAGAAGATCTTTTCCAGGCACTGGAAGGCACCATAGAACAGAAGAGGTTGAATTTGCAATAGATTGTTTCAATAGCAACAGACGGGGCTCCAGCTTCATAGTATGTCAAAATAATATACAAACGTATGATATTTCTTATTCATTTGATGTTATTATTTGTAAATTTAAGCAGACCATTGCCGCGATCCCCCACTGATCGCTCCTATCTGTTGAGGTACGAGTCTCTTCCCCTTTTCTAGCCTTGCAGCACACTGTGTTCGGCGGGCAGCATCGAGAGTACGAATGACGATACGCTATTTGGAGACCTCTGCCTTAGTTAGACCCTTGCGTAGTTCACCACATTATAAAACGTGCTGGATCAGTGAAGTATTTGTGAATATGAAGGAAATTATCAATTTTTATCCTTTTTTTTGTTAGCATATTTGTGTGTTACACAGAGACCTGAATTCCCTTTCAACAAACTGTGAACAAACAGAATTAATTTAGCTTCTATACGAGCTATATAGTGTGACTCCAGTATAATTTGCAGATCCATGCACAATTTCAGGCTTCCCCAACTGGAAAATTTGACTATGCATTATACATCACATCGCAACAAACACTGTGTCAGATTATTTCACAGTGGTACTCACTTAGAATCGCATTTAGTGAATTTGTTTTCATGATAGAAAAGACTAAACTTCAGCCCAGCTAATCTGACAGTTTAGTTTATGTTGATTATACTACATCCGCTTAGAGAACGACTCTGACAGTTGCGTGCGGCGTTGTCAATATTCACCGGCTGAAACTACAGAGCTGTTCGGCTCGCGCGGCGGAACAATCGAAAGTGTTTCGTATACTGCTGACCACGTTGTTCTGTTCCGAGAGACATGACAACGCCAAACCGTTACCATGGAGACGTTTACAAATCCCCGTAACGGGATAGGCCAGCTCAAGGTCATTCATCTCTCTCGCTTCCTCTCTCCCATCCACACGAGAACTGTCAAAGTCGTTCTCTAAGCGGATATAGTATAGACACAGTCTACTATATACAGTCGCGAAGCTTGAGGTGATTTTTTGCAAATCTCGCGATAAAGCGCTCCAAGCGGTTAACAACTAGAAACAATAGACTGTCTACTGTCGACTTTGGATTTTAGAGTCGACTGTGTCGTATTTCCATCGAGTGCTAGGTCGTAGCGTATTTCGCATTGATGCTTGTGAAGAAAAATCCTAACATCTATTTCTTATTTTACTTCTAGATGCAAAAAGTGGTTAATAAACAGCAGGAGGGAAGATGATCTAATGACAAAGAATGAAGCATATCTTTATAATAATATAAAGTTTTGCTCTCTTCATTTCGAAAACACACAATTCATGAATGAAAACAAAAATAAATTAATCTGGAATGCAGTTCGAACTTTATTTGATGTTTCAAATAAACCTGTTCTGTTATTACCTGCAACTGAGAAACAAAAGCTTTGCACTAATTCTACGTCTGTATCAGCTGATTCCTTGAATAATTGTACATTTTCAGACAACTTAGGCCTACTTTTTTTTTCATAGGATATGTTTTTAATTATAGCTGTTAATTTTGTTGCTATTTTTATTTGTTACTTTACTAGAGACGTAGAAAAAGTAAGTCTGTTACAATAAAATTTATTGATCACGTTTTATTTCCAATTCTGGTGTGATTATTATTGCTTAACCTCATCCCACTTTGTTAACTAAGTAAGCCTACACTACAAGTACCGGTACACGTAAGTAACTCCCATTAATTATTATTTCCATTATTAATATTATTATATTATTGTTGTAAAGGGAAATGCAAATTAATATTTATTGGTTTCATGGTTCATTATCGCTATAATCTTGAATGAGTGAAGCGATTATAGTAAATTTCAGTTCGTTTTTCACAAACAAAAGTAATATTAACCTATTTCTTGCAGGTGTCTTCGAGTTTATGGCGGAATTTAATATACTTAATTGAAATAATAAATGAACTTTATCCATTTAATATTTCAATAATGGAAGGAAGGTGTTAATTTTTCCAAAAGAACCCGACAACGAAAGTAACATATTTTGTCGTCTGCTAGGAGAGATCTGTGATGATGAGGCGTTAGTAGCGATCCTAGTGGTGGGCAACTACCCAGGTTTGCATTTGTACTACATATTGAGCTTCGCGACTGTATATAGACACAAACTATTTTATTTTTTACTAGCTGAAAGCCCCCGGCGTTGCATAGGTTTTCCTTTCTGCTTCTATTTTTAATTAAACTGGTTATTACATTTTCTTAAATCTCGGAAACCCGACTATAGCCAACGAAAACGAATTGTCTTTACTAAGCTAAGATGAATCTTTACTTAACGTCACTTACATGAATTGATGAGCTCCTTAGCGAAATGCCTGCCAGTTCTAATCAGGCACAGAAAAGAAAACATGTCTCATGTGCCTGAGTTTCAACTGTTTTTTTAATTAATTTATTTTATTTTTTATTTCATTCATTCATTCATTCATTCATTCATTCATTCATTCATTCATTCATTCATTTATTCTCCTGTAGTTAAGGCCATTAGGCCTTCTCTTCTACACCGCCAGAAATTCAACTAAAATAATAGAAAAATCAAACTATGAACAAAGTAAAACCCAAAGAAAATATGATTCCTTTTCCTCTTTCTGATCAGTTTCAGTATCGAATCAATATGTAGGGCCTAATTATTGCACGAATTATCTAGTTTTAGCCTTCATGCTGTATCAACAATGTAATTTAATTTCGTGTTATAATTTCCACGGCCTCATGAAAGTCGATGTTGAATACAACAGACAGTAATAAAGAACAATTGTCTGTAGAAGATTTTGCATTTTAATATTATACGTGAATATTTTATCTATTTATTTTTATTTTTTGTATTTTTAATTAATTTAACGTCCATTTGCACAATTTTAACATAGCTTTTGCTTTGCTCCTGATTATTATGAAGGTTAAATGTGCAAACTTTGGCACATATCGGTCAAACCGTGTAGATTCGTATAGAGAACATACACAGATACATACCATACATACATACCCACATTCACTTTTATATATTAAGATACTTCATTTCCAAAATATTCCCAAAATTTCACAAGGGAGCTTACGATTTTATAATGCTAATATATTTGAATACGCTTTTCTGCCGCCATAGTAGTCCTGATACGTGTTTCTTTTATAATATAAAACTATTTTTGTTTTTACCAAGTTACGAAAACATAGCAAATCTCAAACTTTTTTACTATTCTTACCAAAGAAGGTTTTACATGTAAAAGAGTCTACCGAAAAATTGGTAAAATTTTAGGGAAGTGGTTCAAGAGTTTCAATTAAGATGACAGTAGCACAGCCGTGGCGAGAACGTGACTCGCGAGACGTTGTGGCTCGCAGTGATAGCTGTGCATTTCGCTTGCTTCTAACCTCCGCCAACCCCCACCCTCTCACTCACTGGAGTCAAACACCGTTCCATTTGTATTTGACTCTGACATGCGAGTGGCATATGTCTCTCTCGAAACCATATACGAAAGTTCCAAGTAGGATGGGAGGACGCATTTTTTTGCTGTCAGTATGATGAGAATATTAAATGTATGATTTGTTCACAAGTATTACGAGCAAACGGTTGTATAACATAAAACGGCATTATACTACATGTTACTGATGAAACATTAAAAGGTTAAGTGTTATTGTTGTCATCATCATCATCATCTCTGTACGTCGACCCTTTTTCAGCACATTTACGAATAATGCGGTTAGATTTTCAATTTAAACGCACAGATTTACAATGTGATGTTAAATGAAAGCTAGATGTAAAAACTTGAGAAATGTTGAACTTTTCAAATCTTTGCCGAAAAATAAATATCCGAAGCTTCGTTCTTTTGCTTGCTCTGTTGAAGCCATGTTCGCTACAACATACGTTTGTGAAAAATTATTTTCAACAATTAAAATAGTAAAAACCAAATTTAGATCACGACTGACAGACATATATTTTCGTGATCAACTACGACTGGCAGTAAGTGACATAATTCCTGATTTTGAAACTTTGTCGCAGAGACATTCTGAAGACAGTTAATTTTAGGTTGTAATATTGTTCATTTATTGTTCATTTCTTTCTTCGTTACACGTACTAAACATTAGTTTGTAGCCTTGTACTGTATAAAATTACATTTAAGTGCTTGACGTAAGGAAAATAAAAATCCGTTAATAAGTCAAACAGTTGCTTCACTTCCCCTTCGGGTGTCCGCCTCCCTCCATAGGTGCCATGCATGTTGCAGGTTACACAGTGGCTCGGCGCACGATTACATTTTCGCCACCACTGCAGTAGCAAGATAAAGATGGAAGAACCTTCTGAGTAACTGAAAACATTGAACTTCTCGTAACAAGCATTTTCCATCAATTCTAAGAGCTTCAGTTTACGAATAATCGGCCTCGACAAAATCTGTTCGAATTGACAAACACAAGTTGTATAAAGGGTTTATATAGGCCTATACCGTTAAGTACATACTACAAATTCTTTAGGTCACACATTTTGGAAGAAAATCATTACGACGACAGAAACTGGATCTCTGGAAGCAATCTAAAAATCACTAGTACCATATACGCCTACAACAGTGATCTCAAAGCAAGCGCATTTTTCTGACCTTGACGTCGTGCGCGGGCATCAATCGCTAAGTATGGAAAGAGGAAAGGTTATATATATATATATATATATATATATATATATATATATATATCTTTCTGTTTGATATTATCTATATTGTTTGTAAAACAAAAGTACTAATATTAATTTTTTAATATTGCAATTGTGTTTTAAATGTTAATAACATAATAAAGAGTTAAGAAGGAATATTCACATAAATTCCATAGTAGTAAAACTGTACTGTACTAAATGGATGAAACACATCATTCATAAAGAAAGTGATATCTCAAAAAAAGAGATTGAGTATAATATAAATTGGAATTGATATTGATGATTCCTTTAGCCTTGCAAAAGTAATCAATAAACCAATCAAAACAATATTATAGCACAAAGCAAAGTTACCTAGGTACTGTATCTGTTTTAAGTGTAACTAATATTACATAACAAAACTCTTATCGCATTATGCTTTTAAGGTGATATTGATGCGCAACTTCCTATCATTAGAATATTAAATTATTTTTTCGAAATGTGCCGAAGCTATAGAGCTGACATTTTTACAACACATGGGCACATATCTTTTGCTTATGATGTAACAGTAGTTGCTTTGTTAATTAATTTCCTTACAAACAATTTCCATGCGAATATCTTCAAAATTTTCAATACACTATCTTCAGTAGTACGTATTTACGATATATTAGATTTACGAAAACATTCTGTAAGGCTACTAAATAAATAGGCCTATATCTGAAAATTTCACTTTTCTTTAAAAAAGTTGAGAAAATATATCTTTTGAATAAAAAAATCAAACTTGTGTAAAATGAGCATTAAAATTAAAATTAAGTTCTCTTCCCTTTATCCATTGAATCAGTGCTGGCCATCCCTGAATATAGCTCGATCAAGCGGCATATACTACCTCATTCGTCTGTCTCTTTCCTTTCCGCTGTGAAGCGCTCAGGCTCTCCTGAGCTCTAAAGCGCGCGCTTGCTCGTATGGGCATCAATTGACATGACTGGCCGTAGTTAGAAAAACGAATTTGGGCAAGATAATGGCATATATTTGATGAAATTAAATTTGAAACTTCCAGATATCTGGCCTATTGTTTCCAAATGTAGTCTCAATTGGATTGCATATGCGATGTTTTGCGTAATTGCTCTCCTTGTTTAATGATTCAAAACAAGTTGTTAACCAGCAAGGCAATGCTGTATCCCTTAGATCACGTTTTACATAAGTCGAGATTCAAGAGTTGGAAAGCATCGAGGTTTTATAGAATTCAATTTATGGAACGAGAATTTGCATCTTTCGATTATGGTTTATTCTGCTTGGTAGCTCATTTTCTACGTGAACGTAAGATCATAAATATTTTAATGGGGTCCACACGGCACCACAAGTGTTTCATTTCTTACCTTCAATCCAGAGAATGATATCATCGTCAAATCTAGCTGCTGGTAGTAGAAATATAACAGGATGTCATATAAAATAATTGAATTTATTTGGAAGAATGATCTGAGTTCGTATAACTTTATTCACTGCTAAATAAATGTTAAGTTCTTGTCTAAGAACTCCCGTACTCAATCTGATACGTTTAAAAAGATCGGAATCTTGAAAGAAAAAAAAACAAGAGAGTGTATTTTAATAATAACAAGGTTAAGGCAGAAATGCAGCAAGTAGTAGCTGATTTACAGAGTGATACATATTTACAAACGCGGTGCAAAGACGTGTGGTTTAAATTTTTTTAATTCCGTCTACGGAAAAATATGCTTCCCTTAGGTTATTTTCCGCTAATATAGCGGCTATGTTTGGTTTCACTTACAGTTGCGAACATTTTTTTTTTTTCAAAATTGAAACTTGCAAAATCAAAACAAAGATCGCGGCTGAAAGATGAAAGTTTATTCGCTATCTTGAAATTGGCTACTTGTGACATAAACTTAGAATTCTGTGGCATCTTGAAAGTTGGTACAGTAAATATTTGTGATGGCTGCACGACACTGATGTCTGAGCCGGCCCTCAACCTACCCACAACAATGCGACGTCATGTGTATTGCTGGTTGCATTGCCTGATGTCATCGTGAGTACAGACCGATTATTTAATCCTGACAGCCCAGCGACTCGAAAGAGGGGAAGTAATCGGAGGAGTGGGGAGAGTTCCGGAGTGGAGATAAGGGCGAGCGGTCGGTAAAGGCAAGCGAGTGAATAACCCAAACACCCCTTGGCGTAACTAAATGGACTCGCCTGTCCCACGCGCACATCTCCGGCGACTGTCAGGACTAAATAATGGTACTGTACAATTCTGCCGATGACTGGCCTACACTCTTTTATTCATCCTCTTCATTTCTCCTGACATTGCACCCTGATTTACCTTTGCATCACTTAGCGCATTTTTCTTCTCCTCGCCTGCCTTCTTTTCCAGCTGTTCGTGATTTTCTGCCGTCATCATTCTAGTTTTTGTTGATCTCATTCTTTTCGCTTTGATTACTCTGTCGGTTTAGTTGTCCTGACATGTTTTTATTTATTTCAAATTCCAGGATCTTGACAAAATTCTATCTAGGTCGTAATATTTCCCATTTACTTTCAGTTTGTCTTCATATACTGTTCTCCAACCAGGAGATTAACCGTGAAAGGAATGTACTTACTATTGCGTCATATATTGGAGCGAAGCAGATAGATAATATTACCGTTATAACGTCAGTTTAAAAAAACATGCCCTCTCCTGCAGACGTTATTTCCTGTATGGAGGGATTAAAAGACCAGGAGATTAACCGTGATCTAATTTTGTAACTAGGGTAGTATAAATATGTATCAGTGTTATCGTTTGTGCTTTGAGTGTTAGCCAATGGAGATGCGTGTGCCCCACGTGTGTGACCTTATGACATCTTATGACATCAACATTCATTCACAGCATTACTCTGCTGCGTCTCATTCCCCTGAGACTTTCTCCTAGTTGGAGTACAGTACTTACTTATGGCTCTTAAGAAACCCGGAGGTTCATTGCCGCCCTCACATAAGCCCGACATTGGTTTTGTCTTAACCTTTTGCAGCATAGTGGTTGTTCAGAAGAACCACCGTTTTTCTTTCTTTGTGAATTTTATCACACAGATATTCCACCAAGGGACCGCGTCTTGAGTATACATAAAGGTGTCATCTATGTTTTGAAATTGTGTGCAGCGTTAAAAAAAATGGTCGAAGCTTTGTTATGATCCATGAAATAAAAAACATAAAAAATAATTTGTGCCGCAAAGGGTTAATACATTTCTGTAAAATGGCCCTTATTTCTTGCCACCTTCATCTATGGAAGTAGTAACTTCCGTCTATTTCTTATTTCATATGCATATACCTTCCTAATGTCACCTTGTTTTTTTCTTAAATTAGACGGGATTACCTCTCTAATTCTCATATTCTACAAATCTAATCCTACTAAGTTCATTTCTACATTGAGGTACATGGCGTATAAAATAAAACTCTAGCCACCTTCATGAATGGAAGTAGTAACTTGCGTCTATTTCTTATTTCATATGGCATATACCTTCCTAATGTCACCCTGTTTTTTTTTTCTTAAATTACTTGGGATTACTTCTCTAATTCTTATATTCTACAAATCTAATCCTACTAAGTTCATTTCTACATTGAGGTGCATGAAGTATAAAATAAAACAAGAGATAAAAGAAAATCAGATTTTATTGGATCAGTGAAATCTGGTACAAAATGTTTAGATTTTATTGGATCAGTGAAATCTGATACA
Source organism: Periplaneta americana (assembly GCF_040183065.1). Taxonomy (NCBI): domain Eukaryota; kingdom Metazoa; phylum Arthropoda; class Insecta; order Blattodea; family Blattidae; genus Periplaneta; species Periplaneta americana. Next base: position 52,255,275 of record NC_091122.1, read on the forward strand.
AAATGTTTAACTTTTTCTAAAACCAACAGAGGAGGTAAGGTGCTAGTTGCGCAGTCACAAAAGACCAACATCTAAAAATATAACTTGTTCTATGGCTGACTCAGTTCTGCTGCTAACACCCACTTTCTATTTGGAGTTGTTCTTTGGGCGAGAGCGCCTTCGCCGACGGGTGGGAGAGTTGCGGCGTCGACGCCCTCCACTCCTGCGTCTGCGTTCGGAACTAGAGTGGCGACGTCGCCTACGTCTAGAGCTGCTTCGGCGTCCTCCCCTCCTGTGTCTGCGTTCGGAACTAGAGTGGCGACGTCGCCTACGTCTAGAGCTGCTTTGGCGTTCTCCGCTCCTGTGCCTCCGTCCAGAACGAGAGCGGCGACATCTGTGTGACCTCATGTGCAGATCGAGCTGGTAGTGGCCCTTGTCGGTCCTCAGGATTCCGTTGGTCACTCCTTGTTTCCAAGCCTTGTCTATCTTCCGCTTCAGCTTGCTGGCATCAGTGGAATAGTGTGACATGATATACTTTGCTATCTTCTTCGGAGTAGGACCACTGGGCTCTCGTAGATTCTTGATGGCTGATATCACCAATAGCATTGGCTTTGGAGCTTCCATCTCCGTTGATCGTTGAGTTTTCACTTTTAGCACAAAGTTAGACAGTTCCTTACTGCACAGTTAACTGACAAACAAATAAATTATGTCGCAATGGACATCGTTTTGCCTTATAGGATTCAAATTGTGAAGAAAATATATCAGGTATTTAAGTACTTGTCCCGGACTGTCAAGAAAACACTATATACAATGATTGTAAAAAGTCTTATATTATACAGTAGTATTTGCCTTCAACAATTAACTTTCTTTTTTTCTTTAATATTTCAAATTACTACTAAAATTTCAAATCATCCGTCCTCAAGTGAGGTTGCCCACTGGGATCCGGAATTAACAAAATATAAAAGATAAAGGGAAATGAAACGGGCAAAATACTGATTCGATTTTTACATTAAAACAAAAATGTACGTGTTAACATATAGATGATAGTGTAAAATTTGAAGAGAGGCCTTCAGAATTTCCATTACAATCTTCTGAACCTCATAAAAGGGAATTTTAAAGGATTTAAGGATATTACATATAAATTTTGGTAAACAACCCCTTGCTCCAAATAGTAAGCCTGCAACATCCCAGTTGTAAAGCGAAATGCCATGTTTTTCACTGAGGTATGGAAGACAAGGTACATATTTAGCCCGCTTGTCATCATTTATCTGCAGTGCTTGATTCGTTTCTCGTTCAAAGCAAATCGTAGGGTCTAAGACCATCGCTTTCTGAGTTCTTCTATTGATGGCAATTATATCGACTCTTCTATGAGAATCATCTTCAGACACACAATGAATCTTCTCATGTACTTCCCATCCTCTGTTTCATAGCAGGTTGGCAATTGCTATACGGGCATGATGGTGTCTGTTGTTACGCAGTAGCTCTCCCTTCTTACAGAACCTCAGTACGTGGCCAAGTGTTTCAGTCTCGCTGCAGCCTGTTGCTAGTAGCCAGAGTTGGGGTGTAGTCAATATATACTGCAGGGCTGTGTCTTCTGCAACTGGTACTGATGATTTTAATTTACTTCTTTTGTGGTTTATGGATGGACAGTATAGAAGAATGTGTTCCAGATCTTCACCATGATCATTACACCACAGACAAGTAGAATTATCAGAAATGTGAAATCGGTGTAGGTACAATTGAGTGACAATGTGACCTGTTCTGGCTCTTGTTAAAAATGTAATAATGAACACCGATCAAAATACCCCTTATTTCTCGTGAAAAACAACAACTGAATAGACTACAGTGGACTGTATGCTGTCAGCAAACAGCTGGATACATTAAGAAGATTGATAATATTTCAAATCACATTATACTATACATGTTTATTGTATTCAGGACCCTTGTGGTCACTCAAATTCTTTGAGCTGATGTCTTTAATGAATAAATAAAAATAGTGTGCATTCCTCAAAATCAACGGATGTATAAAGAATTATTTTATGCCTGTCGTTTATAAGAAACTAGCTGAAAGCACCCGGCGTTGCACGGGTTTTCCATTCTGCTTCTATTTTTAATTAAACTGGTTATTACATTTTCGGAAATCTCGGAAACCTGACTATAGACAACCAAAACGAATTGTCTTTACCAAGCTAAGATGAATCTTTACTTAACGTCACTTACATGAATTGATGAACTCCTTAGCGAAATGTCTGCCAACGTGAACTCAATTTAAAACAGTTGTAAATCAGGCACAGAAAAGAAAACATGTCATCATGTGCCTGACGTTCAACGGGTTTTTAAATGTATATACAATATTTATTTATTTTTATTTATTTATTTTGATGTAGTTAAGGCCATTAGGCCTTCTCCTCGACACCGCCAGAAATACAAATAAAATAATAGAAAAATCGAACTATGAACAAAGTAAAACTCAACGAAAATATGATTCCTTTTCCTCTTTCTGATCAATTTCAACATCGAATCAATATGTACATATATAATTTAATTTATATTGGAAGATTTTTTAGCCCTTGACCGCTGTACACCCACTTATATCATACCCAGCTTTTTTAAATATGACTTGGAAAACTATATCTCACAAATTCAGAACATAGTATTATATTAATTCTTATTTTATACACAGAATACAGATAAAATATAAACTTGCTAAGTCATTTTTTTAACATAAAGACTAATATTCTGAGAGACGTATAGGCTTAACGGTATTTTAGAAATTAAGAGATTGTTATTTCCACAACGCATAACATACTACTTTTGCAACGTGATTATACAGATAAAATTTCGCAGTAACATATTTTCGGACGTGAACGACGATATTTTGAGAGGCGTATATTTTAGAATTAATAGAGTGTTATTGTCAGTCGCCTTATGTACATTCACATAGCGTACTACATTAGCAACATGACAGAAATATCATTGAATTGCTTTTTGATATGTGTATTTTTTTTTTCCACTCCTTTGTATAAAATATGGTCGAGGATGTGAAAAACACGCAATCTGCAACTTTGAGCGACTGTCCTTGAGCTTCATTTTAATATGGCCATTACAAATGCTAGTCGCACTGAAATTCCAGATGCTTAAAATCGAATGGGTATCATAGCAATACGTGAGATAAAACCTTTTCTCCTTTTGTTTTTCCAGTTAATATCCACTTCTATTACGTTTCGCATGAGTTCTTCACACCAATTCTTGTTGATGTATATTTTTGGTGGGTCAATATTTCGCAATAGTACTTCCGGTTATTCAATATTAAGTAAATTATGTGGTAGCAATCCTTGTAGTATGAAAGAATTCTGGAATTCAGTTGGATAAAACACAGTTTGCTCACTATCTACAACTGCATCGAGAAATTCATAATAGGCCTACGGTCCAGAACTGCATAAAGATACTTATTGCACGAATTATCTAGTTTTAGCCTTCATGATGTGTATCAACGATGTTATTTAATTTCGTGTTATAATTTCCATGGCCTCGTGAAAGTCGATGTTGAATACAACAGACAGTAATAAAAAAAATTGACTATAGAAGATTGCATTTTACTATTACAAAGGAATGTTTGATCGTACTTATTTGTTTTTTTTTTTTTAATTAAACGCCAATTTGCACAAGTTCAATACAGCCTATGTTTTTCTCCTGGTTATGAAGGTGAAATGTACAAACTTTGGCACATATCGGTCAAAGCGTGTAGATTTGTATAGAGAACATACATACATACATACATACATACATACATACATACCCACATTCACTTTTATTTATTAGATATGGTCTTTATCTCCCAAGGTGTGTGAAAATACGTATATTCATCGGTAGGATTTGGGAGTGAAGAAATGATGGAAAAGATTGTAAATCTCGAACTGTTTTGAATGTATATTTTTAACTTTCATTCTTAAACATGTTGCTTATTGCAGCGTAATCTAGTTGTTAAACTGTATGGTTTGATACTGTCACGTAACAGATATTCAGTTAAAACCATTGCCAAACGTTTGGGACATTCGACATAATAGTTTTGAACACGTGTCAGATGCCTATTGCACTGTTGCCAACATATCGCTCTACAATCTCGCTAACTTTTCAACAAAAAGTAGCTAAATCTCTCCAAAGTTTGTTAAAAAAATCCCCAGAAATGTCGCTAAAAATTAATAATAAATATCACTAAATAAAAATAAGAGGAATATACATATGCGGAGAAAAATATAATTTCCTCGTCGTCACCCTCTTCTGCAGAGTCTGGTTGTATTGTTGATGGCTGTGATGTTGAGGTGGAAGGTGTGGGAACAGCTGATTGTGAATACACTGCACTTGATCCAATCATTGACACTACACTTTCTGGAAAATTGTAAGTGTGGAAATTTTCACTCAAGCGTTTGACACCCGGCCCCGGAACAATTTTTCCCTCGAAATTATTCAAATTAACTTTACAGGGAGTTATTCCTGAAAGCTTAATTTGCATAATACACGTCACTGTACGTAACAGAAAACCACAATTTAAAGTCACACAGAGTTAGTGTGCACTCAAATGTTGGTTGCTTGACGGTTGTCAGCCCACTTTGAGGTCTGTGGATATAGAGGGAAAAATTGGATCGGTGTCGGGTAGAGTTCCCGGCTAGCTCAGTGGGAGAGCGTTGGTACGTTTAACCAAAGGTCCCGGGTTCGATACCCGGCCCCGGAACAATTTTTCCCTCGAAATTATTCAAATTAACTTTACAGGGAGTTATTCCTGAAAGCTTAATTTGCATAATACACGTCACTGTACGTAACAGAAAACCACAATTTAAAGTCACACAGAGTTAGTGTGCACTCAAATGTTGGTTGCTTGACGGTTGTCAGCCCACTTTGAGGTCTGTGGATATAGAGGGAAAAATTGGATCGGTGTCGGGTAGAGTTCCCGGGTAGCTCAGTGGGAGAGCGTTGGTACGTTTAACCAAAGGTCCCGGGTTCGATACCCGGCCCCGGAACAATTTTTCCCTCGAAATTATTCAAATTAACTTTACAGGGAGTTATTCCTGAAAGCTTAATTTGCACAATTATTTTTGTGAAATCTAACACTTTTTAAACCTCATATATTAAAATACATTAAAATCAGCAAAAACTTGCTTGAAACAAACTGTCGGCACAAAATTCCAAAATTCAATTGCCTCGGGTCGGTTCGGAGTGGAAAATCTCCGCGTTGCGGGGAAGAACCAAGAATTAGCTGGAGCTCGCGACCCGTCACGTGTCAATCAAAGTTGCCACCGTTTATCGGTGTTGGAGCAGTAGCATTGAGAGAGAGACCTAACCCGTGAGCATCTTTCACCTCTGATCACTGATCCCAAATATATGAGATCAGGGCTTTCACGTATGACTCAGTCTTGCACCCGTGCCTCTTATAAAACTAAGTGCAGGACTTCAGTTGAATGTTTTAACTTAAGAGAAAGGAAAACGTAGAAGAATATAAAAATCAGCAGAAAAGTCGCTAATCGTATTTTACAAAATTTGTCGCCGAGACTGATTCAAAATTCCCTAGATTTAGGGCCGATTGTATAAACCATTTAAGCTTAGATCAGAGGTTAAATTGATCCTTGTTTCAGATGAACTTGGAATTTTGTGTTGTATAAAGTCTAATCTGAGATTAATTTGTCTCAAACTAAAGTCAACTTTGACTGAAGAAATTTCTCCGATTAAGTTAGATGATCCAAGTTCAGTTGTTTCTTTTCTGTTTGAAATATACGAGGACAGATTGTGCAAATAAAATATCCATTATTATTAATATCAATAGATATGTTAGGTACATTTATATATATTTCTTTCAATTTTTTTTGCCTTAATACACAAACATTCTTATATTTTATAAGGCTCTATCGTGTTCAGCAGTATCAAATAACATAACCTATAATTATATTATGTTTATGACAAGCAATGGATATGATAGGTACATTCATAAATGTTCAATTAACTGTATTACTAAACGAAAATTGTCGTTTTATAAAGCTTTATTATGTTTAGCAGTATCAAACACCATAACATGATAACAACTTGGAGAACAGTCAACCTTCTTCTTATTGTCCGCCATTATTTACATTGCACAAAAAACCAGTGTCTCCAACAGAGTGTAATACGGAAAGTCGCCAAAAAGTAGTTGGAAAGTCGCTAGATTTCTCATTATCAACAAAGAAAGATTAAATTTTGTCACTATGGGGTGCTAAAAAGGTCACTAAATCCCTATTTAAGCAATATAAAAGTTAAAAGAAATTGTTGTTGGAAAAAGAGTTAAAGTCGCTAGATTGGCAACACTGAACAAACCTGTATGACATGGTCCGCGCATCACATACTTCACCTGTTTATGCGATGTTGCCAAATCCTTTTCACGTGAACTTAGATTGCATTTGAACCAAGGTAATTTGATCGCAGAAAAGTTTTATACAATACAAGAAGTGTCTGAACTCGGTTCACTTTTCGATCTTCGATCAAAGTTGATCTTTAGTTAGGGAGTTTTATACAATTGGGCCTTAGCGACTTATCGCTAAATATGGCAACACAGACCTATTGTTACAAAATATCCGTTTGCTAGCAACAGTCGGCATAATAATAGGAACTCGCTTAATTAAAAAAAAAATCCCTGCATGAAGTGTGTATATCAATATGTTCAGTAATCAATACTTAGTGCAATTTTGCTAATTAAATTGACAGGAAAACTGTATGCCTACAAGCAGTAAAATTTACGAAAATGATAAGAACAACTACATTTTTCGCGAATTAATACAGTGGTTTTTGTAAACATTTTTAAGCTGGGCATATGTATAATTTCGAAGGCCGTGAGAAGTTGCATATTTTTTTAACAGCGTATTTAAATACGAACAAATGAAAGTAGATCTATAATTTATTAAAACCAATCCTTGGCCATAAGCTTGAAACGGTGGAACCAAAAATGTGTACTATTATGGCTGTCAAATTACCCATAGTTCATCTCTTTTTCCGGTGTGTTAATCTGCTGTAATGTTCGTATTATTACGATTACTATAGTCCCGTCGCTTTAATTTCCGGCAGCCAATCGCGTTGTAGGTCGGCTACATTTAAACGTGTGCGTCTTATGATTCGCTTATGAAGACGTTATTCATTTCTTAAGGCTCGATAAATACTTAATATAATCGCCCGTCATTTTGGCTCTTTCGTTGGCGTTCGCAGAAAGCACACGAAGACGTTATTTGCCGCTCAATTATTTGCTGAATTACAGTGCGTTTGATTTATTATCATAGGAGCTACGACATGATAATGTTTAACGGTGTGGCAAATAGATTCCTCGTCTGGTAGCTCGGCAACGAAAGAACAAAAATGGCGAACGATACTACCTACCTAGACTTTATAGAGCCTGCACTTTCTAAGACGTAAGCAAAGAGGAGGAGTCACGCCGGGAATAATAGCGTCGCGACTATAATTCTGTTTTGTGTTGTGACTATTTTGAAAGTCTAGTAAAATTCAACGGGTGTTATTTTTATAATATTCTTTTCTGTATGTGGATATAGTGAACAGTAATAAAAGAAAGTAGAAATAAAGTGTTCAGTCCATGTAACCGTAACACGTTTAATAAAGCTACAGTGATATGTACATGGATATAATAATCCACCAATTTACTCCTGTTATTTCCACAACCATTCTAAGCCATTTTGCGTATGACAAAATGTAATTTTTGGAACTTCATATGTTACATCATAGGTGGATATATAGTGCAGTTAAGTGTAATTTTTTAAGTACCTGGTTTTCTAAACTACCGTACTGTACAGAAAAGTACCTACATTTATTGGGATACATTTCAGAACACGGATATCTTCCTTCTTCTCTTACTACAAAATTCCAACGTTGTGCTCACAAAATAAATTATTTGCAGTGAAAAGTGTCTTTTCGTAAGCATGATGATGCGCATTTACCAGTATTAGGCCATGTAGCAACTACATAATGATAAAATAATAATAATAATAATAATAATAATAATAATAATAATAATAATAATAATAATAATGGGGCTTGGAATTGAACGGGTTACATCAGTTTCTTGTCTGTGCGGATGACGTGAATATGTTAGGAGAAAATCCACAAACGATTAGGGTAAACGTGGAAATTCTACTTGAAGCAAGTAAAACAATAGGGTTGGCAGTAAATCCCGAAAAGACTAAGTATATGATTGTCTCGTGACGAGAATATTGTACGAACTGGAACTATAAAAATTGGAGATTTATCCTTCGAAGAGGTGGAAAAATTCAAATAACTTGGAGCAACAGTAACAAATATAAATGACACTCGGGAGGAAATTAAACGCAGAATAAATATGGGAAATGCCTGTTATTATTCGGTTGTGAAGCTTTTGTCATCTAGTCTGCTGTCAAAAAATCTGAAAGTTAGAATTTATAAAACAGTTATATTACCGGTTGTTCTGTATGGTTGTGAAACTTGGACTCTCACTTTGAGAGAGGAACAGAGGTTAAGGGTGTTTGGGAATAAGGTTCTTAGGAAAATATTTGGTGCTAAGAGGGATGAAGTTACAGGAGAATGGAGAAAGTTACACAACCCAGAGCTGCACGCATTGCATTCTTCACGTGACATAATTAGGAACATTAAATCCAGACGGTTGAGATGGGCAGGGCATGTAGCACGTATGGGCGAATCCAGAAATGCATATAGAGTGTTAGTTGGGAGGCCAGAGGGAAAAAGACCTTTGGGGAGGCCGAGACGTAGATGGGAGGATAATATCAAAATGGATTTGAGGGAGGTGGGATATGATGGTAGAGACTGGATTAATCTTGCTCAGGATAGGGACCAATGGCGGGCTTATGTGAGGGTGGCCATGAACCTCCGGGTTCCTTAAAAGCCAGTAAGTAAGTAAGTAATAATAATATACTCTTTGAAAATGCTGTACCCTATATTGATATATTGGTTTAGCTGTTACACCACACGCGTAACAACTAACCATTAATCAAATTGAATTAGAAATTTAAATTCGCCATGTGAAATAGCAGCTTATAGCAGAAGTTATATACTTGGTGGTATTTCGCGAAGGATTATGGGGCATAAAAGGTGTAGTTTGATGTCACATCCATACCATCGCTGTCAAGCATTTTTCCTTGGATCGCTCTCTCTCTCTTTTTATCCTCAAAGAATAAAACAATAATTTTTGGACAATTGAAAGATCTTTCTAATCCTCTTTTCTAACTGTAATTCTTCTTGCAAAAGTCGTCCTGGCCAAGGCCCCTATAAGTCTATATATATATATATATATATATATATATATATATATATATATATATATATATATATATATATATATTGGCCTCTGTATGTGTTATACATTTATGTAATTCTAGCTGTGCCTTACTAAGTGATGTTTTAACCCCGAAAACGAACGGCGACGTCTCTAAATTGTTTTTGGTGTGCACACCTCTTGCCCATATGGTGAGTTGCCACTTTCTCTCTCTCGAAAACCTGTTGTCTGCTCTGTTGGAGCTTATGAACTGACAATTATGGTTTAGCATAGGATTAGTACACTCACGAACCGGCACGAGTGGGTGAGACCCGTCTTAAACTGTGATCGAAAACAGCCTCCGGCCAGGGAACCTTACTCGAAACAACTTTCGATTACTGACAAAAACGAAAGTTAAGCTCAAGATTCGGAGGTTGCATGTCCTATATCTTTAAAACGCAATGTTTTAGCATGTCAACCATCGTGCCCCAGTCTTGTTCTTTTCCATGTAGTCGTAGGATTGTAATAATAATCCGTGGCGCTACAGCCCGTGAAGGGCCCAGACCGACCTGCCGGCTGCTGACCTCACGCCCACATGCCGAATCAGAGGTGGACGATCATCCAACCAGAATGGAGGTATCGTGTGATTAGCACGATGATCCCCCCAGCCGTTATAGCTGGCATTCGCAACCGGATGTTTTTGCAAGAAATGATGTTTTCGTTTCAAAACTTTGCGGAATGTATTGAAATCGTGTTATTTTTTTATAAAACCGCGAAATTAATGTTTTTCGCATACAAAGTGCGAAATTAGCGTAAAAATTTCTTTTATCGCAAGTGTAAAAAATATAGCTGCCTAATCAGAAAATCTTCTTTATGTATCCAGCTGTTTGCTGACAACATAAAGTCCACTATAGTCCACTGTAGCTGCCTAATAATAACTCAAAAACATGCAATACTTTTCTTAGTTTTACAAGATATTTAACCGCTTGCTTCAGCTAAACCATAAAAGATGGATCAGACACATTGTGAGTGAAATATTTTAATAAATTCGACCTTTTCAAGAGCTTGTTTGTGGTTTTACAAGTGTAGTGAGTAAGCAGAGAAACATGGTGAACCTCCAGTGATTTATAATGGATGTGCAGTGTGTTGTAGTGAAATTGAAGTGAGCTTATAAGTAAATTCTGAGAGTTATAGTGACAGAAAAATAGATTTATAGTGAACGGCTGTGAGTTATAGTGATCGTGCTAAATTGCTTGTAATGGGGTCTAGGCTAGCGATTTGAGGTTAATATAATAAGTACAGTTCTACGGAATAATAAGGATGTAATTAATGTTCTATTATTTGAAATGTTGTATCAGTGAAGAAGTGTGTTGTGTCTGTGAAATGTGTTGTGACAGTGAAGTGTGTTTGTGTCAGTGAAGTTCTATAGTTTACAGTGGTAGTGCAAAGTATTTGAACACAGAAATGTTTTTGAAGTGTTAGTGAAATCAGGATAGTATCAGTAAAATGTGTCTTAGTTCCAGTGCAGTGAGTGAATTGATAGCGAAATGAGTGTAGTGTTGAAAGGTATTTAGGCCTATATGCAAGTACGAACATGATTATATCATATATACTCGTGGTTTTAAGTTCTAACTTAGGGTTAAGATATAAATTAGATTTATTTTAATTAATTATGCTTTTTTTCCTTTCCCCTTTTTGTTCTCTTTATCAGCCGATGAATTTATTATCATAGCCTTTTTATCGTAAATTTTATTTAATTTTCGTATTTCTTTTCTTTTCTTTTTTATTATTTTATTACATTCCATTTTGATATATTCTTCCGTACGTTTTTCCATATTAACCATTTGTACTAAATGAGTTACTTTCACTATATTCCAATGTATTTTACTTTGTTTTTTTTATTATGGTATTATTTTCATGTTGTTTAGTGTCGATTTATTATGCTATTATTATTTCTCTTTGTAATATGTTAGTATTCTGTTCTTTAACTTTTTGTTAAATTTTAACTGCTTGTATACTTTGTGACCTGATAGAGTGTAAGAGAAGGCCCTATGGCCTTAACTCTGCCAGTATAAATAAAGAATTATTATTATTATTATTATTATTATTATTATTATTATTATTATATTAAGTGGTTAATTTAATTTAGGATGCTCGTTGTTAATATTATTATATATTGCTATTATTATTTTATTATTAATATTATAACTATTTTATTATTATTGTAATTATTGAGTGTAATTAGTTACCACTGCCACCGGGTATTTACCCATTTGCAGTGTGAATAAATACATACACATACATACACCTATCGTAGCTCCCCAAGTGTATCACGATGCTGGGTAGGCACCTGTCCCATACACGCCGAAACTTCATGAGAAAATTTCTTTCCCCGTGAGGACTCGAACCAGTGAGTCGTAGGATTGTACTTGACAAAATGTCCGGAGGGCCGTTGACAGTAGTCTAGTCGTTTCAACTGTTGGATCTGAAGATCGCGGTTCGTACCTGTTCGAGGGCGATAAAATATGTAATAGTATGGTCGTCCGAAGGGAAGTGAAGCTAAGGGTCCTAAGGTTAGATAGGATAGTGAAGTATAACATGTAGAAAATTAGTGAGAACTGAAAATGAAATGTACACAAGAAACAGACATAGTAACGAACATATTGGGCAATGGTGTAGTATGTTTTAGTAACAAGTATTATTAGAAACAGTGTGTGTTCGCTATAAGTGAACTGAAAATCAAGAACAGAGTCGTAAAAGTGTCGAGTTTGAATAATCTAAATTAAGCTGTTAGGTTTTAAAGGTGGGAATACTGATCAATTTAAATTGAGTCGAAAGTTAAATTATAAGAGCGTCTACAAAAGGTATATCTGTAATGAATGTAATTGTGGCACCTGATACAAAAATTGTTAGGTCCACATTACATGGATGTAAATGTTAACATCATATCATATCATATATCATATCATATCATATCATATCATATCATATCATATCATATCATATCATATCATATCATATCATATCATATCATATCATATCATATATCATATCATATCATATCATATATCATATCATATCATATCATATATCATATCATATCATATCATATCTCATATATCATATCATATCATATCATATCATATCATATCATATCATATCATATCATATCATATCATATCATATCATATCATTTCCATTCATTTTATTATATTAATTATATCATACCTGAGAGTTTTGTGATTATTCCCAATTTTTCTTAAAAATTGAGGTTTCTGTGACACTTCAAAATGAAAGAACAGGGGACCAAAAATATGCAGAGTCTTGTAACATGTTTCTGGTATCCTTATCAGATTAAATTACTGGAGAATGTTCTCTCTCTAAAAAAATTTGAGCCTAAAAATTTTGTGAAAATTTCAAAATATGATGGTCTTGGGGCACATCTAAATATTAATCTAGAGAAAATATATTTTGCATTGTTCTTTGTGATTATCACCCCACAACTTTTCCCTGGTATTGCATTTTGATTCTATAAACTTAATATTTTCACTCCCTCCTAATATATAGTGTTTAGCTTCAGGAATTCTGATGTATCTTTATTTTCTTTAACGTCAGTGTACAATCGTAAATTAGTTATATTAACTGGGGAATTATTTGGACGGCGCTGATTTCGAACAAACGCAGTGGCTCTGTAATCCTGTTGATTAATAGGGGATTACGCCGAGTGTGTTCCGTTGACATCAGTTGTACTGATAATTACAGTGCGTTTAAATATACGAATCAACGTGAACATTGTATTAGCAACTGAGAAATATTGACACGGGCTGCATTTACAGTCTGTGTGACCAAAGTAAAGTGCATACAACGAGCAATTGCGTGGAGCTCGTATTAAGTACACACGAGTATAATTAAGATTCATTAAAATATATCCTCACTGTAATGAGAGGTTGCTTGTATGAGAGACTGGCTTTTCAGTGGATACTAGGCTTAATATGTTTACAATTAATATTTGAGGAGAAAAATTTGCTCCGGCGCCGGGGATCGAACCCGGGTCCTTGGTTCTACGTACCAAGCGCTCTGACCACTGAGCTACTCCGAATTCAATCCACAGCACCGGACCGAACCTTCCTCCTTGAATGTTTCCCTTTTGGCCTGACTCCAAGTTAGGCATATATGTTGACGTATTATGTCCAAAGTCAACTGCCATTATATTAGGAGCGCACTCAGTTGAGTGCTTGTTTGGCCGGGATTCCGCAGTTAAGTGCACATTAATCTGTACAGAAATATGCACTGCTAGCTATGAGAATATTAAAGATATTTTTTATTATTAATTTGTCCTACAGAATAATATCTGTAATATTGTCAATATTACAGATATTATTCTGTAGGACAAATTAATAATAAAAAATATCTTTAATATGTTTAGCTCTTGCCAAAGGAAGCGTGGTCACTCCAGCTTTTTCACATTGACAAAATACTCTGAACGGCCATTTCATTAGGAACCCTCTAGCTTGCAATGTGGAGGACTTTTTTCCGCTTTCAAAACAATTGAATAGTACACGGGAAAAGCAATCAAAGTCACAATTCTCTTAAGGCTGATGTCATCTAATTCAGTATATTACTGCAAAATCTAGTGTTTTTTTCCTGAGAGGATAAAAAGAAAGGAGATAGCGATCCAAGGGGAAATGCTTGCAAGCGACGGGACGGATGTGACGTCAAACTACACCTTTTGTCCCATAATTCTCCGCGAAATACCGCAAAGTATTTAATTTTGCTACAGGCTGTTATGTCACATGGTGAAATGTAAATGTCTTAACTCACATTTTAATAATGACTTAAAATGGATGTGGAGAGAACAGGAGTAAATTGATAGATTATTATATCAATGTACATTTCACTGTAGCTTTATTACACGTATTATGGTTGTTACATGGACTGAACACTTCATTTCTACTTTCTTTTATTACTGTTCACTATATTCACCAACAGAAAAGAATATTAGCCTTTATAAAAATAACACCCGCTTAATTTTACTAGACTTTCAAAATATTCACAACACAAAACAGAAGTCGTAATCGTAATACTACGAACATAACAGCTGTTTAACACTCCGGAAAAAGATGTGAACTATGGGTAATTTGGCAGCCATACTAGTCCATCTTTTTGGTTCCACCGTTTCAAGCTTATAGCCCGGGGTTGGTTTTTTCCTTACAAAAACTGGTAATGGAGAATAATCACCATGGTTACAGTCATCCTTTCATACTTCATTATGCACAGCAATAAATTTTGCAGTAATATACTGAATTAGATGATGACATCACCCTTAAGAGAATTGCGAGTCTGATTCTTTTTCCCTGTACTCTTCAATTGTAATATATCGACGCAAAGATTCGACAACTTCGCTACCAAACTGCACCATTACTATCCCCTTAATATTCACTAGCACCGCAATTCCATCACTCGCCGCTGCAGTCACTATCAATACCTATGATTCAGTAAATAAAAGCTCTTTCTTCACTGGAAAATGCGACCATATTTCGGGAACATACTGTACTTACTCACTTAGTACTGTTTACTATGACGTGCGACTCTGCCTGCATATGTGGACTTAGTTCTGTGTGAGGACTGGTGGAGGTTTACTAGTAGAAGGGGTGGGAGTGAAGTACATTCAAAATCCCAGGTACAATAAAAATTGAAGTAAAAATAAAATGATGTCCCTGTATTTCATCTTAATTTAGCGGCCACCTGTCTTAACGTCAGTTTATCTTGAGAGCTACTGGTGGCCGCTTGAGTTTCACTGCATTCAATACAAATTGTATATTGCCAAGCTCCTTTTGAAGACAATTGTTTTGTAATCGTTTCACGATGTAACATTTTAAGTGGAAGAATTGTTTGAAAGGCTGCGAAGGCTATTCCACTCATTGTTCTATCTCTGTTGTTCGTGATGGAGTTCTCTGAACCGGCGGAAAATTCTGTCTCTCTGCCCTTATTCTCGGTCAGAAGGTAGGCCCTAAAAGAGGATTTGACCCTTATCCTCTGCGGTTCTCTCCGCGAGCAAAGCTTTTTGTGTAGATAACGAATATAGCAGAGCCCGCAAATAGAGCGCTATCTACAGTCTGGTGTGAGAACGATTTTGTCGTTAGTGCCTTACTGAGCGGCTTTTAACGATATTTTCCCCTCTGAAATACAGAGAAAAATGGTAATGAACCTCTATGCATGAGTGTCTTTAATCCAGCGCTCCAACTTAACCCGAGGAAAGTGCCTAATATGCTGACGGTGCTGAGACAGTAACATGCATATAGCTTATCGACCTGCTTTAACAGTCTGCGTGAATTTGTGTTCAATTTTCAGGGAAGGAGGACCAAGATGGCAAGATTCAGGAAACTTTGAATAACTAGATATTTCACACAAAACAGACCTACGTATCGAAATTGAAGAAAAATTGGACCAAATCCTAAATACAGCTAACTAATATACTAGATAATGTTGCGGATATTCTTCTGAATTGTTTCAGTCGACTTAAGTAGAAAAATACAGATTATATGGATGGACTATAAACTTACAGTTTATTACAGATCGATTATTTAGTCCTGACAGCTCGGCGACGCGAAAGAGGGGAAGTAACAGGCAGTACAGCTTAACTGTACTGGAAACACATCGCTCTACCGCACTCGTGACATCCGATCGCTCTGAATGCAAGCGACTAACTAACCCCAACACCCCTTGGCGCCTGACCCAGGCGCACATTGTCGACGACTGTCAGGACTAAATAATCGTACTGTACTGTGTAGCGCCTGTTTGAACACGTAGGAATATTACAACTCCTCTCTCGCTCTCTCCCACCCTCCACCATTCAATGAGGCCAAGGTCATTGACTCTACCTGCACGATACCAACACAACTCCTCGAGTCCCCTCGTTCTGCTTGCCATTTCTCCTGCGGAGCCAGTTAGTATGCTTTCCATGACCACGGCACTAGAATGAGGTGATGTGGTCGGCACCACGCTCTGACCGCCTTTTACCCCCGGGAAAGACCCGGTACTCAATTTTATAGGAGGCTGAGTGAACCTCGGGGCCGTTCTGAAAGTTTGGCAACGAGAAAAAATCCTGTCACCATCTGGGATCGAACCCCGGACCTTCCAGTCCGTAGTCAGCTGCTCTACCAACTGAGCTACCCGGCCGCAAGTAATTGTAGGACTTGTTTAAAAATAAATAGAAAATAAAGTAATTGAGCAAGTCAATTCATTTACTTACCTGGGCATGTGTATCACCTCATATGGAGATTTATACAAGGAAGTGAAAGAACAAATAAAGCCTTAAGAATATCAGGGGCACTAAATAATAATATGTGGAATAATAAATATCTACGTTAAGAGGTAAAATGTAGAGTATATAAGTCAGTTATAAGGCCAATTTTAAATTTTGCTTGTGAATCACGACCTGACACTAAAAGAACAGAACAACTACTGGAGACAACAGAAATGGAGGTGTTGAGAAGAATAACTGGTAAAACACTATTTGATCGGGAACGAAGTTAGGTAATTCGTGAAACTTGTAACATCCAACAGATGGGCCAGTGGGTAATTCGACGTAGACAAGACTGGAGTGACCATATCACAGTCTAGTATATACAGTCACGAGGATCAATACGTAGTAAATATGCATCCATAGATAGTTGCTAACCACTAGGATCGCTAATATCGCCTCATTAGAGACAATGCGAAATAGTACCGGCACATCTATTGTTCCTAGCACCCTCACAACTCACGCTTCGTGACTGTATATATCAGACTGTGACCATATCAACCGAATGGAAGATGGAAAGCTTGTAAAAATTACAAAAGACAACTCTCTACTTGGGACGAGAAGCTAGTGCCTCGAAAAAGAAGATGGAAGGATAGTGGATTGAACAGGATTTTATCCTAATTTTAGAAGAAAGAAGAAGTTTAAAAATAATTTGTTAGTCTGTAGGTCATATATTTAATCAAATTAAGCATAATTTTCTATGAAAGAAAGCCATCATGTAGGCAGGCCTACGACTTTTACGTAAGATTTCACGAGTTCAGAGCCGTCTGTAATAGAGCTACTTTACACTAGCAGTACATACTAGTTCGCCTTGATTAATTGCCGTGAAAGTATTACAGTTTTATATTGCACTAATTAGCTTAATGATTGCAAGTTCCAGTGACGTGTTCTTCACTCTTGTGCCGTCATACATCAAAGGACTGAGATGAACTGCAGTTAGAGATACGGAAATCAGTCTGAACTGAAGAGTTCCTTAATGCACGCTAGACAGTTAACCAGTTTGAGCAATTAAGAAGATGAGCGTTGGAGCACGTAGTAGTTGTTTGTACAACACTCCAGGCATTTGATGAAGAGATGCAGGTGAGCGAGTGTCTGCCCTTCAGTGTTTCTGTCTGTTGATGATTTCATATTCGCAGATGTTGGAGAACATGTGAGTTCTCTTTGCTCAAGCACATGCCAAGTTCAAGAACGGTCTTAAGATAGTCGACTATCACAGAACCATACGCTGCTTAGAATGAATTATCTTCATTTTCTTTGACATTCGTAGTAAACAGATAGAAGGTGAACATAGTCTTCATTTACTCTCGTCTCTTCTACTAACCGTCGTTCGCTATTTTATACCAGTAAATTCAATTACCATAATCATTTTGGTAATCTTTTTACCGCTTCTTTTACTGGTACATTTCTCCTGAGTTTATAACATTCGCATAATATCGAGTATCCGGTTACACGATCGAAAGTTTTGTAAAGTGAGTCACTCTGCTAAGCCAGGACTTTGTCACAGTCTTCATAATCATTCTAGAGTGTAAACGTATGGACGAACCCAGAAATGCATATAGAGTGTTAGTTGGGAGGCCGGAGGGAAAAAGACCTTTAGGGAGGCCGAGACGTAGATGGGAGGATAATATTAAAATGGATTTGAGGGAGGTGGGATATGATGGTAATAATTGAATAATTGATTTATTTAATCTGGCAGAGCTAAGGCCAGTAGACCTTCTCTTCCGCCCAGCCAGACTCTAATTCTAATTGAATACAATTGGTTACATAGTTATTACATTAATATCTAGACCATGAAACAACATGAAAGTATATAATGAAAGTTGGATAAGTAATGTTAGTGTGACAATAATAAACATTGGTAAGAAATTGTGATAATAATAATAATAATAATAATAATAATAATAATAATGATGGTGATGAGATAATGTAAATATTTATTCTGAGATATATATATATATAACCATTAAACATTAAGAAACCTGAAAGAGCTATTATTGTTAACAAGAATTGTTAGAAAAAATTTCGGTAGTCTATTCTTAAATTGGTTTGATGACTGACAGCCCCTGACATTACTCGGTAGGGAATTCCAAAGTTGAGGAACAGCCACGGTGAAAGAAGATGAATATGAGGATGTTCGGTGGGAGGGAATGGATAATATTGAGGGGTATTGTGATCGTGTGTCTAGGTTATGATGGGTGGGTAAATTTTGAAAACGAGGCGCAAGATAGACAGGAGTGAAGAAATTCAATATGTGAAGGAGAAGTGAAAGACAGTGGATTTTCCTACGATATTCTAGACGGAGCCAGGACAACATTTCGAGGGATGGTGTTACGTGATCAGCCCCGCGAATATTGCAGACGAAACGGACGCACATATTATGAACACGTTGTAGTCTCTGCGCTGAAGTAACGCTTAGGTCAGTAAGCAGAATATCACAGTAATCGAAGTGGGGCATCACGAGTGTTTGCACTAACATTTTTTTCATGGAAAAGGGTAGAAAATTCTTCAGCCGCTTAAACGAGTGGATTAATGAGAATACTTTTTTTTTTTGCAAGTTTCTGCAACTTGAATGTTCCAATTGAAACTTTTATCAACAGTAATCTCACTAGAGGTTTTGATTTATCTAGAGAAAATCAAAACTCGAGTGGGATTTAATTGACTATTACACGATTAGAAGAAAGTAGGCTATATAAAGATTAGAAGTAACAAAATGTACAATAAAATATTAATTGGCTTACGAAAATACAACTGTCTTCAAATGTATTATTGTACCATCTCAGCATTACGCTAGATGGCAGTAGTGTTTTCTTGTTACCGGTATCAGTTGTGCCAACTATGGAATCATCATTGAACTGTGTAGACTGTTACTAGTCAAGAAGGCTTTGTTGATTCAGTTTCATTTTTATTAAAACATTTGCATTCCATTTCAATCATCCGGATCCCAGTAATCAACGTCACTTGACAGATGATTTTCAATAAATCTTAGTATTAAACAATCTCTGTTACGTGACTATCCATAATATATAGCAGAAGCTAAAACAAACATAACCGAAATAATATAAACAAGTGTTAGAAAAGTTTTAATTAGGGATGATGAAATAAACAAGAAACGTTTTAATTAACGATGATGAAATAAAACATAAACATGGATAATTTTAAAAGAAACAATTATTGAAAGTACAATTTTCAAATTTGAATGTTTTGGTGGTTCAGTTGATGTTATATTGGACGTGTGCGTAAAAGAAGTGAACTCGTTGGTATACATGGTGTATCCCTCAACTCATTAAGGATTTCCGAATGGTGCTCTTCATATATGACCAGTGATCTTTATTAATTCTTGTTCTTGAATGCCAAAATGCGAGTCATATTTGAAAGTGATGTGCATCGACTGGAATGGTTAGTAATTTTCTGTTTTTTGACGGCCACATCAGTGCAGTTTGAAATGTTGGCAAACAAAGAAACAAATACTAGGGTAGTGATAAAATAAACAAATGCTAGGGACGCGATAAAATTTAAAAAATGCTAGGGACGCGATAAAATTGTGCGATAAGCGGCCATGATTGGTTGAAAGACGTCCTTTCATACCGTTTTATTGGTCGAAAGTAGTGTGACGTAGTAAAAGTGTAATAGTCCGTATAAATACCTAGATTCTTTACTGATTCACTGAGCGGAATTTCGGTGCCGTATATTTTAATCGGGGACTGGATTAATCTTGCTCAGGATAGGGATCTATGGCGGGCTTTATGTGAGGGCGGCAATGAACCTGCGTGTTCCTGAAATGCCATATGTAAGTAAGTAAGTATTATTATTATTATTATTATTATTATTATTATTATTATTATTATTATTATTATTATTATTATTATTATTGAAGAATTAACTGTTATTCACAGCTCATTTCATTCCATTCATTAAATATCCTTAAATATTACAGCAAATTGTATTTATTTATCCTAAGTACATTACCACAATTCGTGCAATCATATGAAATACCTCAAATACTGTGTCATTTTTAATTCATGTTTCTTTACGTCTAGGGGACATGTATTTTGAATGTTCTCAGTTGCCGTCCTTCACTCCCATTGCAGTCGATCATCTGCCGCAGAGTACCGATAGATACCGTAACTAGCGTGACCAGGGGGCGGTGTCCAGAACTCGTTTATTTCTGTCGTGAGGTCAAGTCCGTCTCGGTTTATTTCTAGTATTTCTGGTCATCTTTATGGCACATGAAACTGATGTAGTCGTTGCGTGTGTGTACCTACGAGCTGATAAAGTGGGCATGAGGATGACAGCTATGACGTAAGAAGCTTCGACCAATGCTCGGTACTTTGTTGACCCAGTGTGGTTCAGTACTGTGATATTGAATTTGTGTATTGATGTTGATGCAGTACGAGGACATTATTTATTGCCACATCAAGGTAGCAGAACATGCTGCTGAAATTACTCTATATTAAAGCCTGTGTGATGAATCTTGTCTCACTGTGAAAAGAGGGAGAAAGGAGATATGTCTTACCTCGTCTGTGTTATTGCGATGCCAGTGGCGAAAGGAACTAGTTGATACATTCTGTAGCGCAAAATAAGGTAACAAAATATATCTCTTCGTACTGTATAGTTCCATCACTGAGCTTGTCTTTCAAGAAACTGAGTTCCGGTAGCCTGTACAATAACAACATTTTTAAAGGAATCCGGAAAATTTACAACCCTCCTATAATCTCCACTCTCATTTGAAGGGACTTGGTTTTATTGCTACTGAGACAAGATAAACCTTACTAAGTATAGGCCTACGATAGGGAATAAATTGAACCAGAGTATGTTAAAGTACCTTGGTAGCTCAGTCGGTAGAGCGTTGGCACGCTCAGTCAAAGGGCCCAGGTTCGATACCCGGCCCCGAAACTATTTTTCCTTCAGCTATTTTATGGGAGCTATTCCTGAAAAGCCAGATTTAGATATTTGTTTAGTTTGGCCACTCTCTTAGTTCATATAAGATCCCCTATAATTCTTTGTATTAAAAAAGAGGGAAAAGGGGATCTAATATGCAAGTAAATACGGTTTATGTTCTCATATTGAGAACTTTTTTCTTCTTGACGTGATTACACTTCAAGACTGGTAATCTTGTATGTATTTATTCACACTGCAAATGGGTATATACCCGGTGGCAGTGGTAACTAATTACACTCAATAATGACAATTAATAATAAACACAACAATAAAAAACAATAATTAATAATAATAATAATAATAATAATAATAATAATAATAATAATATGACAAGGAGCATCCTAGATTAAATGAAGAATGATCACTTAAAATAACATTTAAAGTAAATCTAATTTGTATCTTAACCATAAGTTTGAACTAAGAGCCACGAGTATGACAGGTTTATACCTGCACAAGTACCTTTCGGCACTACACTTATTTCGCTGTCAACTCACTCACTGCACTGATTCTATCCTGATTTCTCTAACACTTCAAAACCATTTCACTGTTCAAATACTTTGTACAGCCACTTCACTGACACAAACACACTTCACTTACACAATAGACTTAACTGACACTACACACTTCACTGACACAACATACTTTCTCACTGATAGAACACTTCAAATAACAAGATATCAATTACGCCCTTTAAGTAGTGTGTATAATATACTACCGTCTATTAGTAAAGTCCTTAAGCCTATTTTTAAATACTTTTTTGGATATTGGTAAAGCCTTTAGTAAGTCTGCAGGTAAAGCATTCCAGTCTCTGGTAGTACGAATGAGAAAAGAAAGCTTTCCAGTGTCCGTCCTCTGTCTTTTTTCCCTCAATTTATATATGAGTGGTCGTTCCTTGAAGAGTAATTTGGCGGATGCAACTTATTTTTTATTTCTCTCCAGGCAGGCTCACCTCTGTATGTTTTGAACAGTGCGCATAATCGAATTCGCGTTCTCCTATCCGTGAGTGTGTCCCATTTTAATGGTGAATTATTACGACAACACTTGAGAGCCCGGTTTTTAATCTTTTCCAGTGTCTTAATATGTTCTATTCTATAAGGATCCCAACATTCTCTAGTAATTCTCGAATGAGAAATTAATTCTAGCACCATTTTCCGTGAAGACCTTTTTATTTCTCAGCATTGAATAATCTGACAGCTTACGACAGGTATGCTCAAAATTGTAAAAGCCCCGATTACACGGATGATGCTGCACTGCATAACACACACAGTGTACAAACTGGGCTCCGCAACTACGTTGCAGCACCGCCCGTAGTATAGTTCTCACACTCTTACAAATACGGATAATAAACTGAATTTGAAAAAGGAACAACTATACACTGTAATATTCAGTTATTACATTATTTAATATAGTTATGAGATAATAATATCATAGATAATATCATTTTCATATTCCACCATATAGTCTACTTTGCGGTCTATTCAACATCTGCATTCTTTTCTGCAAGTAATCGGGAATCTATTTCCAACGAATATACTGCAATGCGCTAAAGATGCTCATCTGTTAATCGGGACCTATGTTTCGTTTTAGTAACCTTCATTCTCGAAAATAATAATTGTTCGCACACATATGTCGAGGCGAAGGTAGCTAACATAGTGGCAACGAATAAGCTCATCTTGTAATATTTAATTTTGTTCATTTTTTAAATAATTCTATGCTTGTCAATTCATATTCTCTGCATTTAGTTCTGAATTCTACGTTACTTAGTAAATCAATTAACTCGTCCTGGAACTGCACTCTCACGGATTGTACTAAATTTATGAAAAGATTAACAAAAATACTAATATCACTCTCCATACGTCTAAAATCACTAAATCTATGTTCTGTGAATTCACATTTGAACTGCTGCAGTACAGAGACATAATTAACTACATTTTGTTCAGGCACCATTGATCTCTTTACAAGTTCACCATCCGTGAAGGGTTTTAGTGACTTAGATAATTCCCAACATACTACATAGGCTAACTTGCTCCAAAACATAGAGTCTGAATTGTTCGACTCTCTTCAATGTTTGGCCTTTCATGAAGTGCTTTCAATTCTTGAAGCTGTAGTGCACGTTGCATCCTTGAAAAATTATTTTATCAAAATATCTATTTCTGCTGGAATAAAATCACCACAATAATAATAATAGGTCTAATAATAATAATAATAATAATAATAATAATAATAATAACGTTGGTATATGAAAATAGGCTATATTACAGAAAACAGCTTCTCTGTCACTTCGGCATGTTCTGGGTAGCAGAGCCTATAATGTAATTTATGTTGCTCAGTAGTATTCCTGACAGTACCTTACAATATAGTAATCACTTTCCGTTTTCACCGAACGTACAACAAAAATAGTCTTCCTCCCACACTGTACGGAATGATCGTTTGCCTACAGAAGGTTTTGACTGTGTCATTGTCCCGCACTGTTCGTACGTTTACTAAGTACTTGAACTGCCTTCTGCAGCCATCCGTCGAGCTTCGAACGGGGAACAGAACGCACTACATTCGAAGGTTGTGATTACAGAACGTAATCGGGAGTCAGAGAATGAGCATACCTGGCTTACGATGACAACTGTGGCAGAGAAGCAGAAGCTCTTGTCGATGAAAACCTGTGCCAGCGGTGGTAGTGATGCTGAAGAAGAAAATGGTGATGGTTATGTTATGACTAGACTTCGTTGAATTGCCACACGCACCATGCAGTCAGGTTGCCGATGTACGGTAGTATAGAGGAGGTGGGCGACCTCCCGGTCTCGTAGTATAAGCAGTTCATGATAAGAGTTGTGTCCGGTCCAAATAGATAGAGCAGTTACAGCTAATGTATACATAAGTAAGCACTTGTTTTTGCATTACTATGGTTGGAATAGTCAAAGCTTAACATTTGTTCAGTGTAGACAAGAATTCAATCAAACATGCTACAATGAGAGTGTTGCTGTGCCAAATAATTGCCCCTGGAATACCCTTACCCCCGCAGCCAGTCTTGACCCGTTGGGGAGCGTTGTTGGGTGCTGTTAATTATTATGTAGAACATTACGGCAAAATAATGGAGGTAACTGATGCATTGGATAGCACAGACAGCTCCTCTGTTGCAGCTGTAAAATCGTTGTCTTCTGAACAGCTATTGGAAGATATTCTGTTCATTGATTCTAATTTTAAAATCGTGTCCAAAAGCATCACCCTGTTACAATCGTCTAAACTATAACTCTCAGAAGCCCTTAATATAGTGGATAAAGTATCACAAACCGTTATCCAAAATAACAGTTCACTAATTTCAGAAAAAGTGAAATGTAAGTTGAGAAACATTATTGCTAAAAATTCTGCCTATTCACAACTACGTATTATAAATGATGTACCATCAGGTCACGACAAGACGTCTGAAGTTGGTGTACTAAAAAGTAGTGACTTTCGAATATGTACGTATTACATCGTGTGATGTTGAACGTATATTTTCCCCATATAAAAACTGTTTGAGTAACCATCGGAGGAGGTTCACTTTGCAGTCGCTCAAAACGTACGTAACTCTTATCTGCAATGCACATATTCAAGGATGATGTGAAAATATTACATTAAATTTTAAGAGTTAATATATCTCACTACAAAATAATTGTGTATTTACATGTTTAGACATTTCCTACTTCAGTGATCATTCATTATATTTCTTGAATGGAGGATACAGGTTTTATTGTAACCGGAGTATACTGCTCAGTGTTTACATTAGAGGCATACTCTATCCTTTCCACGCCTCCTTCTCATAGAGTCTATACTGCGTGCATAGTAAACCTTACGGTTCTCGTGGCAATTCCACGAAGTCTAGTTATGACTGTAGGAAAGTTGATGAAAGAGCACTGACCTCTCTCTGCCACTCTCATTCACACACAGGCAAATCATACGCGTGTACGTACTCATACCGCTAAATGGAAGCACTTAGCTATCCGTGTGGAAAGTGTGGTTGAAGTAATCTCGAGGGATGGTGTCCCGTGTGTAACGTTTACCAGTGCCAGAATTAAATGTCGAATAATATAATCGCTTTTCCGTGTTTATCTTCCTGGAACATCGAGGATGATTTGCAAGTCCTCGTTGTCAGCCTGGGGAGCTCTGTTTTAATGGCAGTTTAAGCCATCATGGCAAACCATGTAATACATCCTGACACAACAGGTGATGGACGGTGAAGCATGGGATTTCATTCCTGTCAGAGCTGAACGCTGATTATTCTTTCGTTTAAAGCGAATGACTGAACCACAGCCGTGTTTTTAACTGGTTTTTCTAATTCCCTGTCCAAAGGTTAGAATATTCTTAATACCGAAAGCTAACGAGCAAACGTTCTGATAGGGGCAGATAAAAAAGTTAATTTTTTTTCTTCCACCATGTTAATGATGTCAAAAGAAGTGCTTATACAAATTTTGGCCACTCGACCGCAATTTTAATAATAATTCTTTATTTATACTGGCAGAGTTAAGGTCATAGGGCCTTCTCTTACACTCTACCAGGTCACAAAGTATACAAGCAGTTAAAATTTAACAAAAAGTTAATGAACAGAATACTAACATATTACAAAAAAAAATAATAATAATAGCATAATAAAATCGACACTAAACAACATGAAAATAATACAATAATAGAAAAAAGAAAGTAAAATACATTATAATATAGTAAAAGCAACTCATTTATTACAAATGGTTAATATGGAAAACGTAAGGAAGAATATAACAAAATGGAATATAATAAAATAATAATAAAAAAGAAAAGAAATACGAATATTAAATAAAATTCACAATAAAAAGGCTATGATAATAAATTCATCGGCTGATAAAGAGAAGAAAAAAGGGAAAGGAAGGAAAGAAATATATAGCCTATATTTTTACAAAACTATCGCAGAGAAAAGGGCTTATAACTGAAAGGAATTTGAATTGAAAAAGTGCAATTTTAATTTATTTTTGAAACTAGACAATGTCCGACAGTTTCTGACATGTTGTGGTAGAGAGTTTCAGAGATGAGCTGCAGACACCGTGAAAGATGAAGAGTAGAAGGATTATGAGGGCCGTAAAAAATAAGTTCGCCAGGAAAAAAACACAATTTCGTTGGACAAATTTATTGCAACAGACACAGCAAATGATGAGCTATTTTTCAAAATATTTTCCATCGGAATTGAGACATTTCTCATATCATGAGATCGACATAAAGAGGTGCAGACGCAGTCAAACGCTGGTTCCGATCTGAGGCGGCTGACTTCTACGACATAAAAATTGATCCCATAGTATGCCAAATAGCTCAATTGCGTGGGGGATGTGTAGACAAATAGAGCAACAATTGGTATATCTGTTTCAATAAATATTTCCATGCAATTGTGCTTTTTTCTAAAAACGGCCTCGGGGAAAATCACATTCTGGACGGCCTCGTAATTGCGGGCCCAAATTGCATGCACGTTGGCATTTCCTATCATTTCATTCATTCATTCATTTATTTTATTCCATAGATCTTACATGAGCAATGAAGCTTTAAGATGTGGAACATGTCAACATTTTACAATATTACAATTACAATTTTTACAAATTTTTATAGTTTTACAATTTAGTAATTTTCTACAATTTTTACAATTTTGTACAATTTTTTTACATTTTTTTTACATTTTGGCGAGATGTAGTGAGATGAGATGAGGTCCGAGGATTCGCCAAAATATTACCCGGCATTTGCCTTTTCGGTGGGGGAAACCTCGGAAAAACCCAACCAGGTAATCAAATCAAAGGGGTTGATGCCAAGGACTCGCCATAGACCATCCGGCTTCAGTCCCACGGCTGGGGAAAACCTCCGAAGAAACCAAAGTCCAAAGGGGGATCCAACCCAAGCCCGAACGCAGCTCCGGATCAGCAGCCCAGCGAGTCTGTCGACTGAGCAACATCGATGGCTCTACTAAAAGTATACAATACATAGCCAATCAGATTATTAAATTTACAAACGCAAACGATCATTCATAAGTTGAGCTATATTATAATACAAAACAATTTAATTAAATTTAAGGCATAAACATTCACTTTGGGATATGCTGTGTAGGTCTACTTATCTCAACAAGGACATAAGAGGTACTTGAAAGGATATTGGGAGCTGAGAAGAAGTGTATGTGAGCTCCACGGTGTTGGCCACTTGCCTCACTCCGATTTTCACCATTCCGTTTGAAGGCACATACATTTTTGAATCGAAGAAAAAACGAAAATGGACGTAACCTAATAGTTACCACAACCTTCCGGCTGTACCAAGGCCCCGAAATTTATTCAGTATCAACAGAAATAAGTATCATGCGTA
This sequence comes from Periplaneta americana, assembly GCF_040183065.1. Classification (NCBI taxonomy): domain Eukaryota; kingdom Metazoa; phylum Arthropoda; class Insecta; order Blattodea; family Blattidae; genus Periplaneta; species Periplaneta americana. The sequence goes on from NC_091122.1 coordinate 52,283,105, forward strand.
TATCCTTGGTGGAAAGGTGACAAGAACGTATGACTGATATCCCTACTGATAATGCCGATTGTAAAGCTGGAAACCTTAATGTCCCATTAACCTGTGGATCTCCATGGCCTGTAAAAGGAGAACTACTACTACTACTACTACTACTGCTACTACTACTACTACTACTACTACTACTAATACTACTAATACTACTACTACTACTACTACTACTACTACCACCACCAGTGGCGACTGATTGAGAGGCAAGTGAGGCCGGGCCTCAGTCACTTGGCCTAACTGAAATCAAATTTTGTGTTTTTATATAATGTATTAGTTATTTGAATGATGCGTATCGCTGTAGAATCGTTTGAAAACTTTGTGATGTATATTGACCTGTTTTGCAGCAAAATTTGTTCCTGAGGCCAGGATCGCTCGTGCCGGGTCTGGCTTCTGCATTTCGTGTGTTTTCGCGGGCTTTGAGGTTGCGCTTGAAATGTTGTAGCTGAGACACAATTCGTCTGGCCTCGTGATCTAGTCAGCTTTCACTCCTCCCATCCATGGGCCGGCCTCAAGGGTACAGTGGGGTGGGAATAGCAACGGTGACTTCTCTTCCTAAATAGGCCATAAATAAGAAAAATTCCAGCTCTTTGGCAGGCAGAGACCCACACTATTCTCTCCTCTTATGTCTTAGTTTATGACTTACGCTAGGGTGTTGTTCTATAGTACTTCGTAGTACAGTAGTGAATCTGGGCCAATGTTGTTATGTATTTCGGGAAAATATGAACAGAAACAAATGCGAGAAATAATGCTGGTGTAGTTAATTCATTGTTAGAGTGTCCTTTTTCGAGAAGAAATAATATTCAAAGAAAGGAAGTTTTAAATAAAGAGAGAGCCTACTGAGGTAGAGCTCTACGACATCGCTGACAATTTTTCTGACAGATGATCTTAAAACGCGAGTTTCTATTGCATCCTGGTATGGGCAACATAAATGGTTAAGTGGTAATTTGGTGCAAAATAAACTTATCTGTTAGTCTTGTTTGTTGCTGTCAAAGGAAAAAAATAGAAAGAAAAGAAAGAAAGGGGAATTTCAACACACAATATGGGTTGCTTCATCACACTGAAACAATCACTGAAACTCACAGCATAACAGCTTATTTGGTGAGTGAAATTATTTTTCATTAATAATAATAATACAGTAATAATGATATTAGTAATATAATAACAATAATAATTAATATCATAAATATACATTTCCTATCGGAGGCACTTAAACCAGTTGCATCTGGCCTCACTGAGGATTTCGTTCACCGGCCTCTACTAACTACTACTACTATACTATTTCCTATTCTCTCTTTCTTTCTTTGTTGCATGTGACCCATGATTCATTAAGTAACTACAGCTCATGCATTTTGTCAAGACACTCCACCACTCTTCCTACAGAGTTGCGCACGAGATCGGATGAGTTTACTTACGAATTACTCGTATAGGGAATGGGTTAACCTTTGCCTTGAACTCGGTAGACACACGCTCGACCTTCCCTTCTACTCCTACCCCCCTTCACAGAAACGTTGTTCCCGTACTGCACATCGCGAGTGTCTTGACAAAATGCATGAGCTGTTCAGGTATAGGCCTACATCTGTTCAAAATGAGTGGGACTAAAGAAATTCCTCTGTCTGAAAATATTCCTCAGTAACTATGACACTTTTGTATATTAACTACTTGCTGTTAATGTTGAAGTATATCTAAAGTAGAAATTTTTCCGGTTTTCTTAGAAAACAGAATCATTATATCAACTAGGAATTTCTGATGAACGTAGGCAGGCGTGATTCTTAATATTGTTTGTTGAAAGTTGAAACATTGTAAACATTTTTACACCAGCAGTGAACTCTTAGACAAGAATTTACAAACCCTGTGTTAATTGCTGTTTGCTTTGACCTCCCAGTACGCACGTTGATGCTAGTGATTAAGGGAGCGCTGCATCTTCGTATTTTTTCAGTTGCAGCGTGGTCTTTGATAGACTGTTAACCGTCCAGTGTTTGCTCGCAGATTCCTTGCACAGCATCTTGTGTTAACAATGGTAATGACCCTGTAATGATACATAATCGCCCTTCGTGCTTGGATTGTGCTATTGATTACATGGTGAGGGCTCGGCAGATGCTTGAGGAAAGAACGCGGCACAATTTGCATGTCAGAATTATCAACTGGAGAGTTTCGTGTGGAGGTATTTCAAGCCGTCAGATCTTCATACCAACTTCTTCGAAGTTCGGTCGAAGTATTTTGTTGCTGGAAGATTTATTCCAAACTTTGATGGAAATAATGCTTTACCTGGTCTTAAAATCGAATGAAGTAGATTATAACCTCTTAATATTTTCATACGTTTGTTTCAGTGTGTGAAATACAGGGTGATGCATGAGGATTTACCGTCCTTTACTGAACTTATTTCCGAAGACGTTCTGAGCAAAAAGGTCTTATAAACATTTGTCCTAATCTCAATATTTTCAGAATTACACTAATTTGAAGTTGTTTGTAAAATACCATTATTCTTGAGTTTTAAGAGTAGAAGAACATTACAGATAAAAGAATGAACTATTCAGGAGTATAATTTCTTCAATATTTGAGAGGTTTATTTTGTGTAAAAGTTTTTAATTTTTTTGTTAAGTAATCAGGAAAAAAGGATATTTAAAAAATTGGATAAAAATTGCAACTTTTTCCCCCAAGGGTAGATACCTTAATTGATGTATGTATATTTATTTACGCTGATATTGGGTATAAACTCGGTGGCAGTGGTAACCGGAAATTATCTTTCGGTAAACAAATCAACAATTATTCTTTTATTATTCCTTAGAATCTGTCTTATAAATTATGTTAACCTAAATTAGCTAGACTAAGACACTGTAAACTAATAAGCCATTTTAAACTAATTATATTTCACACCTACGTAATTACTCGTGAAGGTAAGTAGAAAGTCACCGGCGTAGCTCAGTCGGCTAAGGCGCTTACCTGGCGATCCAGACTTGCACTCGGGCGCGGGTTCAATTCCCACTTGGGCTGAAAACCTTCTACAAAACTATGCGTAAGTCGCACAATTACTGTATTATCTAGAGAAAATCAACACTCGAGTGGGATTTAATTGACTATTACACGATTAGAAGGAAGTATATAAAGATTAGAAGAAATAAAGTACTCTAATACAACAAAATATTAATTGACTTACTGAAATTCTATTTCACTAATGTATCAAATATGAATGAGGTCTGGCCCACCTCATTATATTTTGCTCGACTAGTATGACTAGTCAGTTTGTTTTTATACCATTAAGTACGAGAAAAATTCGTACCGGCACCGGGAATCGAACCCAGGACCTCTCAGCTGTGCGCGCTGAGTGCTCTCTAACCAACTGAGCTATGCCGGGACCCGATTCACGACGGCGGCCGAACTCCTCTCGTAGTGTCGTGTTACGACCTTACTGCCTGCACTTGAGACGATACACGTCATATATGTACAGGAGCGCATATTACATGACTTTATGGCCGTAACACGACACTACGAGAGGAGTTCGGCCGGCGTCGTGAATCGGGTCCCGGCATAGCTCAGTTGGTTAGAGAGCACTCAGCGCGCACAGCTGAGAGGTCCTGGGTTCGATTCCCGGTGCCGGTACGAATTTTTCTCGTACTTAATGGTCTATTTCACTAATGTTAGCTTCACCAAAACGTTTGAACGGAGCCGCCATTTTCTCTTGACTATCTATGCGGTAAACAAATGACGTTCACAAAGCATGTTTTATAGTATCCGTAAAGAATTTGCAGTTTGAAATATTGGCAAACAAAGAAACAAATGGTAGGAAGGTGATAAAAGCAGAAGAAAGTACTCGTATATAAAGATTAGAAGAAGTAAAGTACTCTAATACAATAAAATAGGTATTAATTGACTTACTAGAATTATATTTGACTAATATTAGTTTCACCAAAACGTTTGAACGGAGCCTCCATTTTCAGTTGACTATTAAAAAAAATTATGGTTTCTTTAAAGACGCTCGCAACTGCAGAGGTTATATCAGCGTCGCCGGTGTGCCGGAATTTTGTCCCGCAGGAGTTCTTTTACATGCCAGTAAATCTACTGACATGAGCCTGTCGCATTTAAACATACTTAAATGCCATCGACCTGGGCCGGGATCAAATCTGCAACCTCGAGCACAGAAGGCCAGCTCTATACCAACTACGCTACCGAGGCCGACTTCAGTTGACTATCTATGCGGGAAACAAATGACGATCGCAAAGCATGTTTTATAGTACCATAAAGAATTTGCAGTTTGAAATATTGGCAAACAAACAAATGCTAGTGGAGTGGTAAAAACAAACAAATGCTAGGGAAGTGATAAAATTGTAGAGATAAACAGCCATGATTGATTGAAACATCCTTTCGTACCGTTTTATTAGTCAAAAATAGTATGACGTAGTAAAAGTGTAGTAGTCAATGTAAAAGAATTATTTTGCCGCTGTAAGAATTCCAAAAACCTGTAAATGCCTACATTAACGATACAAATTTGATAAATTTTTCTGTTAAACTAATACAGAGATACACAAGATTTAACAGGAAAATGCTGAATGGCAACACTATTTTATCATCGTTATCGAGTAGGCAACAAGGCCCATAAAGTCTCTGAGGGAATCATGCTATGTAATCGAATTAACTCGATTTTGGTCGCACTGATTTTGTTTTTTGTTGGGATTTTTCTTTCCTTACAATTAACAAGTTGCGTTCATTACATCTAATGAGGCCCGTTTATTCCATGTTCTCTCTTTAGAAGTTATTTCGCATTTCTAGGTATAAGTGCTTGCCTCTCAAGTAGACATCCTCTATGAAGAAGCCTTTGTCTTGTAATAACATATTCTCGCGATATCAAGCTTTTATATTAGCGCAGGGCTGGGCTCCAAGAGCGTATTCTACTATCTCACTGGGAGCCATATTACGTCTCTACAACCTCTTTCTTCCCTGCCGAACACCGCGCAGCGTTGTGAAGGATGAATATTAAGAATCTCCGTTTAGAGTCTGGTTTCGTTCGCGGTGCCCAGTCCTGCAACTAGCGCAAACCTTCAATATCTACTGTAAGGTAGGTTTCATAATCTATTTCTGCTTCGCCGTTGTAAGCAGCATTTTACCGGCTGGTGGTCGAGCTGTTACCCGGGAGCCAGATTCCGTGCTGCGGCTGCCATATATATTGAGGATTCTGTACTATTGAAATTATGGTAATAGATACTGAAATACAGAGTGTTGGTGAAATTATGGAGGTAAATGAGAAGACGTCAAGGAAAACCTTGGCTTTGTACGCCACAAATATGACTTCGCCATCACCGGGATTCGTACCTCATTCCGCTGTTATCGTAAGTCAGTGGTTTGCCAACTGAGCTACCAAGGCGTCTCTCGTTCTATATTATACCGGTACTTGTGAAAATGGAACGTTAGTTCAGAATCTTACAAGCAGATGGAACGATACGAAGGGCTTGTGACTTTAAGATTAAAATATTCCTCTTATTACTTATAGATAGACAGTGGATGCGGGATGACTTATCTTTGAATGTAGGTACACATTTACTATACGTTACATTTTTTTCATTCAGACCATTGGCTCAACAGGTTTTAAACGTAAACAGACGACGTCAACATGTTACTATATCTCCGTACAGTCGGAAGGAAAATAAAAATGGAGTACTGTAGCACATACCTCGTCATCATTGATGGAATTACTAGCGTTGCAGTAAACGACGATATAGTCTCGTAAGTTGTCGAAGTTGAATCGTCTTCGCCTATCACTTAAACAGTTTTTGTATCGAGAGAATTTCTGAAGAAAGCCTCTAAAATGGGGATCACTCAATTTCTTTAGAGGAATATTTGCACTGAGCATCATGTTGCACGTGTCTTTGCAAAATGTTTCGTTTAGACCCGCACGACTAGATGATGATGATGATGATGATGATGATGATGATGATGATGTAGATGTTTCCTGAGATTTCATTTCAAAGCATTTCCTGTACGATGTACTGTTGCAATGTTTCTCTATAGCCTGAGTTGTTCTGGTTTTTATTTCAATTTTACATACATTACACACGATATTGTCTTCGTTAATACGTAAAATGTCACTCCCATAGTTATTAATTGCACTTCGTATCTCTGAGCGAATTGAACGTTTTGCCTTCGCAATTATGAATGGATTAGCACAACACTATTCAATTCGTACTAAATACTTGAGCAAGATAACACAACTGCACACATTGCGTTGCCATATTACTATGAACGGACCGGGGTTCCTTCGTTCTGTACGCTGCTGTACTTGCCAGGTACACAAAAGACGCATGTGCCATATAGGCACCGTGCAAGCTCCTCTGGTGGCGATTGTTGTTACTAACTGCAGGACAGCAGCGATAGAGTTGTGTTTGAAGCGTATGAATATACTTAACATCTCAGGTTAAATGATTAGAAATATGGATGATCCTATTAGAAATATGGATGATCCTAAAAAGCGGAAAGGTAATGCAAATTGCTGTGTTCTTGAGTGTAGTAATGCTTATAGGAACACATCAACCGATATTGTTTTTATTCATTCCCAAAACAGAAAACTCAGGCGCAACGACGCTAATTGTGGATCCATGCAGTACGCAGACGAAAGTAAATAAGGCTACACTGCTTGTAATCATAGCATTATTACATACTAGGCCTGATATAAAAAATATAATGTATATAGTATTATGTTTATAAATAACCATTAAGTTAACGACAGGAATTTATCATTTAAATTTAAAAAAGTACATAATTACTGAGTTCTTTACATATATATTATGTATAATATTAGCAACAATAAATAATAATATAAGTATATCAATGTTTTCGTAATATGACTGTTCGCCCTCATTCAATGATCTGAAATCTGATTTAAATGCCAAACAACTTCACTGATATTTCAGGAACTTTGTAGTTACATTTTTACACTCCTCTAGCAGTACTGAACTTTCCACTGAGTCTATAAAATAATTAAAGATTGGAGATTGCTGGGTTTGCAGTGAAAGACCTGCCATTGGACAGAACACTGTGAATCAATAAACCCATTCTTACTAATATTACAACTTTTTATCGGCAGAAAGCCGCATGTAATTTCTATATCACACATGACTAGTGAATGACTGCGAGCCTGTAGTTAATTAGGAATTGAGACACTGCGCGGCGCCGCCAGTACGATTTTGAGACCCATGCACGGTGCCTATACTCTAATACGAAACAACTTCACTTTTCCTTAAGTCAATGGTAGGCATTCCTGCGGCATTGCCGCAGTGATGTCAGAGCTCAGCGAAGCATCAAACTTACCCCCTACCTTCCCCGTCCCCCACTCGATGAAAATACGGCGCGTGTACGTGGTGGATTATACTGGATTGCTGTACTTCGGAGCTTCACTAGTGATATGTCTTCCGCAGAATCATATGAATCGAGAGGATATCACACTTACAAGAAAGGCGGTTCTTTCATTTCTCATGTTTAGGATCAGTTACAAATATTCAGGACGCGAACTTAAATATGTACATTCTTAAAATAAATCACCTGTTATACGAGTTCAAAGAATACAGATTCAGTGATTTTCAAAGGATGGAGAAATATTTCAATATTTTTGCGACTCCTTTTCATGTTTAAATTGAAAATGTTTTCCCAGAATTGCAGTTAGAGGTACTGTATTTGCAGAATGATGGCTTCTTGAAAGCAGAATGTGAAGGTCTACTGGGGGCTAAAATTTTTTAAAAGATGTCCAGTACTACATACCACTGCTTAGACAGTTTGCTTCAAAAATAATGAGTACCGTCATTTCCCATAACTATGGGCCTCAAACATAACTATTGTCCACGATACAACTATTCAAATTTTGTACTCCATAACGTAGTACCTCGTTTATCTATATGTTTGCTGTACTGTAGTTTGAATTCAAGTCACTGAAGCTATCTACGAACGGTCTATGTTACTTCTACAATTAACTTTGAATGGTTGTATCGTGGACCATATTTGTGTTCCAGGACCATAGTGATGGGAAATGACGGTATGTATTCATCAACCTAATAGTGCGAACAGCTGTTGTCTAAAATGAAATTTTTAAAGTCCAGCCACAGATCCCACTTAAGCGATGCTCATCTCCTTGCGCAACTGAAAATAGCATGCACAGATATAAATCCTAATTTCGAATAAATTGCTTTGAAAAATGATTAATTAAATATCATGTGAATGGACTATTCTAATTACATATGGTAGGTAGGAGTGTAGTGGCGCAACTGTCTGTAAATCCGTCACTGCACTGTAGAGTGCAACCCCTCCCACAGTGTATAGTTGTCATTTAAATCCTGTCTTGTGGGTTGCGTTCATTTTGCCCACCACTGCTAAGTCATCCCGCATACACTGTCTGCTTATAGATTAATAATAATAGTTGATTGTTATTAATACGATTTTAACATTTAAATATTCCTATTTTCCTTTTCCTCGATCAATTAATTCTCTCGTCTTATACGACCTGAAATACGTCCTGAGAATTCATTAAAAATCGTATAGAACTATATTGTAAGTGAAACCAACGCATTGTCGATAAATAATAAAAGTTTTTAATTTGTACGGGAATAATATCAACTCTTGAATTTTGTGACGATCGTGAAATATTGGGCGGGTTGGTACTAAGCAGGGCTTCCAACAGTATATAAATTAGAATTTATGCGAGATGCGATATAACACATGAACGTGTTGTGAATGACACAGACCGACTGACTGAAATCCCTGTTTATTATGTACAAGTGGATGGTTGCCTATTGATCCATCACGTGTCCCTATAATTTCAGCCGGTGCTTTAGTACAGTGGAGAGCGTAATTTTTGTCGTTGTAGTTCCCTCAGCACCCCCACGCACTTTGTGTAAGGCATCTGGAACTCGATGGATGTTGAAGTCACACTTCTGGAATGAAAGCAGACTGGGATAAATCCCCCAGTATCATCCCCTCTGCACTCGTGTTCAATAGTGTAGGCCTACGCTAATAGCCGACCCTTGAGTTTAGTTTAGGGGCTTCATGGGTTTGCGAGCTTCGTTATTAATGTCTCCATGGAAACCAGTCATAGACATGTCTTAACAGGTCTTATTCGTGCAATATTTCAGGTCGTAAAAGACGAGATTCCATGCCTAGTATTCCCTGTAAGCAGCCCATAGTTACTTATTATTTATTTATTTATTTATTTATTTATTTATTTATTTATTTATTTATTTATTTATTCTGATGTAGTTAAGGCTATCAGGCCTTCTCTTCCACAACACCAGGAATATAAATACAATAATAGAAATAAACAGAAAAAAATACACTTACAAAGTAAAGTACACAAGAAATAAAGAGAGAGAGAAAAAAACACTATAAAAAAAGTAAAGCCTCACAAAAATATACACAAGTTGCAGTCACACAAACTTTAAATGAGTGATAAAGTATCATAATTAATTGTATCCTAACTTATTAACTAACATAAACAAGAAACTTGCAATTTTAATCTAGATTAAAAAAGAAAAAGAGAAACAACACAACTCAATACTTCTAGCAATACCTAAAAAACATTAACTAAGACAAAATTTTCCAATTTAATTTTGAATTGTGATAAAGTCCGGCAGTCCCTGACGTCATTAGGTAACGAATTCCAGAGGCGAGGTATTTCTACAGTATAGGAAGATGAGTATAAAGACGTTCTATGATGAGGGATAGAAACAAGTGCTTGATGTTGGTTGGACCTTAATTTTAGTAAAATTGGGCAACAAGAAAAAAAATGTCATTCACTATGTTCGGTGATGAACAGCGTGAAAACTGATTATTTATGTTATTGGCTCCATGAAAAGTGACGAGAGATAATGAAATTTGTCCAAATTAAAGGGAAAATAAATTAATATTTCTGTCAAAAATCTCTGGTCGCGCAAGAAAGAACCTCATACGGTAAAACTAAGACAGAGTGTCTTACTTCCGAAACTAAAAGGAATTAAGGGGTTAGGTACAGCTTACAGCAGTAAAATTTTGGGAATATTCAACATCTTTTTCCTCCATTACTGTAGGCCTAACTTGTACAATAATTAAAAATTAGTATGTATAAAACATTGTCCTTCTGCTATATGATAAAAATATTTTTACGACTTACAAAAATTATTATTATTATTTTTTTTTTTTTCAAAATTCATAATGGTGGCAGTTCACTGTGCAGTGATGAAGCGTTTCCTTCATAACTAAAAAACTATTCAACATTCTGAAATTAAATTTTTTGTGTGCATTTATGTATATCATATCTACAATATGATGCAAAATCACATCTCTACCTTTGATATATTGTCTGATAAAAATAATTTCACTTAAAAATGGCCAAATATCAGTATTTTCTTATAACACAAAAAAAAATTATTTATTAAGGAATGAAGTTGAAATAGCATGATATTGTAAACCTGAGTTTCAGCAATAAAATAAAAGAGAGAGAACATGAAAAAGTTAACAAGTTTATGAGTTATGAGGGAAACGCTTCATCAGTCCATAGTGAACTACCACTGTTTTGAATTTTGAAAAGGAAAATATTAATATTGTTTTGTAATCGTAAAAATATATATATATTTTTTTTCATATAGCAGAAGGACAGTGTTTTACACATACCGATTTTCATTATTGTACAAGATACAGTAATGGAGGAAAAAAATATTGAATATTTCCACAAATTTTACTGCTGTAAGCTGTACCTAACCCCTTAAGTCCAAAATCTCAATTTTTAGATATGGTGAAATGAATGTTCCAACTTTACTCACAGCTTTATGACTTACGTCCTTCAAATATCGAAAAAAATATACGCAACTATCCATTTCTGCAATTCAGGAGTACCAACATCTAAAGAAGCATAATAGCCTATATTTGAGTCGGCCATAACCTAAAAATCCGTTCGGCGCATGCTTCCTTTTGCCTTCTGACGCTTACTGTCATGTGGCGGAATATATATTTTTTTTCAGTTTCATATCTAGAAGAGAAAAATAGAGTATTCAGTCATATTCTCCTGCAGTTCTTTTTTTTGCATTCTTACATCTTTTTTCAACGTAATTTCGACATCTGCTAACATTCTTATTAAGTATTTTTCTTAAGAAGTTATGTACAATATTTTTATGTAATAGGTTTATTACAGTGACTATTACACTCTTACTACGTCATACTACTTTTGACCAATAAAACGGTACGAAAGGACGTATTTCGACCAATCATGGCTGCTTATCGCACAATTTTATCGTGTCCCTAGCATTTGTTTAATTTTATCGCGTTCCTAGCATTTGTTTCTTTGTTTGCCAACATTTGAAACTGCGCTGGTCTGGACGTCAAAAAAAAAAAAAAAAAAAAAAATATATATATATATATATATATATATATATATATATATATATATAAAATTACAAACCACTCCAGTCGATGCACAGCAGTTTCAAATATGACTCGCATTGGCATTCAAGAACAAGAATTAATGAAAATCACTGATCATACCTATGCATGTTCTGAAATCCGAGTTACAAATAAATGAAGAGCACCATTCGGAAATCCTGAATAAGTTGAATACACCATGTAGGCCTAAATCAACGAGTTCCACTTCTATTACGCACACTTCCAATATAACATCAATTGAACCACAAACCACATTAAAATTTGAAAATTGTACATTCAATAATTATTCCTTTTAAAATTATTCATTCGGAAATCCTGAATAAGTTGAATACACCATGTAGGCCTAAATCAACGAGTTCCACTTCTATTACGCACACGTCCAATATAACATCAATTGAACCACCAACCACATTCAAATTTGAAAATTGTACATTCAATAATTATTCCTTTTAAAAATTATTCATGTTTATTTTTTATGTCATCGTCGTTAATTAAAACTTTCCTAACACTTGTGTATATTACTTAGGTTATGTTATAGCTTCTGCTATATGATATTATGGATAGTCACGTATCAGAGATTGTTTAATATTAAGATTTATTGAAAACCATCTATCAAGTGACGTTGATTACTGGGATTCGGATAATTGAAGTGGAATGCAACTGTCTTAATAAAAATGAAACTGAATCAACAAAGCCTTCTTGACTAGTAACATTGCCATCGTGTATAGATCTCGACGAGAAGGCATTGTTCAGTACTGCCATCTAGCATGCATCTAGCGTAATATTTGTAATTTTGAGATGGTATAAAAAAACATTTGAAGACAGTTGTATTTTCGTAAGTCAATTAATATTTTATTGTATTGGAGTACTTCGTTACTTCTAATCTTTATGTACTTTCTTCTAGTCGTGTAATAGTCAATTAAATCCCACTCGAGTTTTGATTTTCTCTAGATAAATCAAAACGTCTAGTGAGATTACTGTTGATAATAACCTGTTGATTTTAACCACAACAGAGCTGCCAAGTCGGTTCCATTCTGTACAGACATTCACCCAACAGTGCATATACAGGATGTTTCTAAATTAGACCGACGAACTTTGACATCGGATAGATAACCTTCTTTAAAGCAGTTTTTGTTAAGGAACCCATGGGCTGCGACACTTTTTTTTTTTCAGAGCAAGAGGAATTTATGTCATTACATGTTCCATCGTACAGGAAGAGATTGAAGTAATTAGATACTTGAAAAGTGAATAAAGAAATCATTAATGTTACCGTCACAATTTATTAACCCAAACGTACAGAAAAACACAAAGAAAACAAACCGAATGAAAAGGGAAAACACCCACTTCAGTGGTTATTAGAGGAGAAAAATTCGCTCCGGCGCCGGGGATCGAATCTGGGTCCTTGGTTGTACGTAGCAAGCTCTCTAATCACTAAGCTACGCGAAAGTTCAATCCGCAGCACCGGATCGAATGCCCCTCCACCAGTGTTTTTCCTTAGTGCCCTTACTCCATGTTCGACATATATGTTGACATATATGTTTTTAGACTTTAGTGTACTTAACGTAAGACAAATTTATTATATTGTATTAATAAAATTCATACATAAAAATCAAAATAATTTTGAATTGTATTCTCATAGTTACGAAACAAAAGGTATGAATTCTTTAAGATTGTTTGAATCAAAATGCAACACTGTTACAGTATTTAATCATAGTAGTAATTTAGGCCCAAGAATATATAATAAATTTATATTTAAATATCCTAATCTTGTCAATTCTAATGGTTCTAGTATTAAATTAAAAAAATTATGTATGGATTTTATAAAAATTGAAAAATTGTAAATTTAAATTTATATATTCTAATTGCATAGTAGACATAAGACAAATTGTATTGTATAATTATTAATTTCAATTCAGGAATCCGCCTCTGAGCACGAGTTCAACTCTTTCAGGGGCGAGCTAAAGTTTTTCTGTATATATTATATTTTATGTTACAATTATTAGCAAAATAATAAATAAATAAATAATATTAAGTCAATTACTATTATACAAGGAGCGCACTCAATTGAATAACTTGGTGGCCGGGATTCCACAGTATATGCACACAGTTGGGCGCAGAATCTACGTAAAGACTAATTTATGGGCCTATAGAATATATGTTATGGTAACAATGGTTATTAGAGGATAAAATTTTTACGTAGACCCACTTCAGTGTTAAATTAGCAATATGGATCCATTGGTTTATTCTCTCATCATTACAAGTGCTGGATCACACGTCCATTGACTTCCAGACAAGCATTGCATCGACATGCCATAATTAAATTTGTCGTACCCTGCGCAGACAGTACGTGTTGCAAGATCTGCTTCAGAGTTGACAACGGTTTCATAAACTACAGGTAGTAATTAAATTGGGTTAATGCATGATACCGAGATCAGGGAATAAACGAACCGGGTCGAAGAATGATATTGCGCTGATGGAGTAAACAAACTGGGTGGAAGCGTTAAACCCCTTTTGCACTGAAACGAAGCGTCCGAACCAGTATGTTCCTTAACGAGAAGTGTTTGAAAGAAGGTTATTTATCCGATCCAAAAGTTTGTCGGTCTAATTTAGAAACATCCTGTATACTGTGGAATCCCGGCCACCAAGTCACTCAAATGAGTGCGCTCCTTGTGTGGTGACAGTTGAACATGGAGTAAGGCTACTAAGGGAAAATACCGAAGCAGAAAGATGCGATCCGGTGCTGTGGATAGAGCAGTGATGTCAAAGCAAGCGCATTTTTCTGACCTTGACGTCGTGTGCGGGCATCAAGCTCTAAGTTTGGAAAGAGGAAGGGTTGTGTATATGAATAAGCAGCCTGTTGGATTAAGAAAACAGTGGTGCACAAACTTCAAACGAAACATGAAATTTTATGTCGTTATTTTTATATGGCTTCTTTCTGTTTGATATTATCTATATTGTCTGTAAAACAAAAGTACTAATACCAGTTTCTTAATATTGCAGTTGTGTTTTAAACGGTAATAAAATAATACAGAGTTCAGAAGAAATATTCACATAAATTCCATAGTAGTACAACTATACTGTACTAAATGGATGAAATACATCAATCATAAAGAAAGCGATATCCCTCCCCAAAGAGATTGAGTATGACATGATAAGTTGGAATTGATATTGATGGTACCTTTAGCCTTATAAAAGTAATCAATAAGCTAATCAAAACAATATTACAGTACAAAGCAAAGTTACCGAGGTGCTGTATATGTTTTAAGTGTAACTAATATTCCATAACAAAACTCTTATCGCATTATGCTTTTAAGGTGATATTGGTTAGCAACTTTCTAACATCAGAATATTAAATTATTTTCTCGAAATGTGCTGGAGCTATAGAGCTGACATTTTTACAACACAGGGGCATCTTTTGCTTATGATGTAATAGTAGTTGCTTTGTTAATTCATTTCCTTACAAACAATTTCCATGTGAATATTTTCAGAATTTTCAATACACTGTCTTCAGTAATACGTATTTACGTATATTAGATTTACGAAAACATTCTGTAAGGCTACTAAATAAATAGGCCTATATCTGAAAATTTCACTTTTCCATAAAAGAAGTTGAGAAAATATTTTCTTTTGAATAAAAAAAAATCAAACTTGTGAAAAATGAGCATTAAAATTAAAACTTACATTCTTATAATGTATTTATACTTCTTAGACAAATCTAACAATTAACATGGATACAGTTTTAATAAGTTCTCTTCCCTTTATCTATTGAATCAGTGCTGGCCATCCCTGAATATAGCTCGACCAAGCTGCATATATACTACCTCTTTCGTCTGTCTCCTTTCCGCTGTAAAACTCTCAGGCTCTCCTAAGCTCTAAAGCGCGCGCTTGCTCCTATGGGCATCAATGGACATCACTGGGATAGAGCCTCAGCGTAGCTCGATGGTTAGAGCGCCCAGTATGTAGAACTGGGAGTCTCGGGTTCGATCCCCATCGCCGGAGCGAATTTTTCTACCTTAATAAATCAATTAATTCTGCTAGCTACCTTTCTCACAAGATAATAAATTTATTAGAAGTACCGCCCACGCCAGAAATGTAATTATGCACAGTACCAGACTATTAGGTGGAGAAACACTTTAATGGATCATATCTGGAGATTTTAACAACCAACTATTCATTTGGTATCGTTACAACTTCTGTTATTTAGTCCGGTACTGATGGGACTGGACATGTGTATTGGTACGTCATCTGTCTGTCCGTGTGTTCACATTTGATTAATTTCTCTGCTAGACTGGTAACAAAATGTATTCTTGTTATTAACTAGGTCGGTCGTCTGGCTCAGCGCCATTGTTAGTGTTGTATCCACCCAGAAGCAAGTTTAAATGCTAATCGAGTGTCCAAATCTAATGTAAATGATGCAGCCACAAGCGTGGAGACAGGTAATAAAAGTTAATTTGACTTAATTATATCTCACACCTGATTATACTATTGAAACCGGTTCATCCACCTTGTATGTATAACTTATATTTGGCACGCCCGGCGTCCAGGCAGCACAGGGGTTTCCTCTTGTTACTCCAGTTCCCCTGTGACATCCTAACAATCATCATCATCATCATCATTATTACGAGTGTAATGTAGACCCACCGCCTGTGGTGCTATCTGCTTAGTTTCTAGTGAACGACGCTTCTCGATACTAGCGACATCTATGAGCTACGTTCGTGGAATCGGAGTGAGTAATGGAAATTTAAGGGTCCTACCGTTGCACAAAAAAGAAATAAATATTTAAAAAAATGTATTTTCAAAAGATTTACTTTCTGTAAGAAAGTAGCAGAACAATTGAAAATAAATTTTGTTACAAATAGAACGACTCTAAGAAGTATACAAAAGAAGTCTGTCTCTCTACTAAATTGCCATCATTCGTTTGCCATCATATATACATGCTCCTTCAGAGCCTAGCCTGGTCAAAAGTGGTGTGACGTAGTAAAAGTTTAATAGTCAATGTAAAATAAATTAAACAAAATTACAAAATTTAATATAGTACATTATGCAACGAGCCTATAATGATAGTAATTAAGAAGCGAGTATGGATGTTTATGAAACGAGCGCAAGCGAGTTTCATAATTTTCATACGAGCTTCTTAATTACCATTATAGGCGAGTTTCATACGACTTTTTATGCTCGACCATATTTCTAACTTGAAATTACCGGTATTCAGATGTATACATTTTATTTGTATCTGACAAGATCGGAAGTGACCTTGTTCTAGATCATGAATTGTGAGATGTGCGCAGACGCGAAAGTATTGATTTTTTCCTAGGAACAATAATATCATTGACCTTGATGTAATCCGGTTAAACTTGATATAACCTTGATTATTGAATTCGACATTGAAAAACGAATGACAAATTGAATTTATTTGAATATTATGTGCAGTTAACGCTAATTATTATAGTAACAGAACATAACCTTCTGCGACAGTATTGGATTTCCAGCCTCCGTGACTTTTTGCTAATTCCCTTTCGATTATATATCCGAGAATAATCGATACTTGCGGTTTTATAACGGTACAAAGCTGACTTGTCATTGGCTGAACATCTGTAAGCTGAGTTGTCATTGGCTGAACACCTTTACTTTAATGAGTAGGTGTACTTTAATGACGTGCATTAAAGGACTGCTACCAGGTGTATAATTACTACATTTCGGCATGGTCGAGCATAAAAATAATTACAACACCGTAATTGTTAAGATAAAAAGGGAATGCAGAATACACTGCTCCGCCGATTTAGTAGAATACATTTGAAACTAAAGAAAGCAGAAAACAGTACAGCGTGGCCTATTGTTGTGACGAGAATCCAAACCCCCGTATACCGGTAAGGCATCATGTGACAAAACGTTCACGTCTGAGTATTTCTCACAAAGCAAATATTATTCATCGCCTTGAAAACGTTGCAAATGTTAAGAATATTGCTGGAGAGTTTAAGATATTTATTATTTTTTCTTTCTTTACTTATTATTTATTTATTTACTCATTCCTTTATTTACTTATTTATTTATGTATCTCTTTGTTTATTTATTCATTATTGTAATGCATTTTTTATATTCTAGGAAATAAAATTAATTTGTATTAACGTTGTATCAGATTCACTTCTTACTTCTTAAATACCCATTCCCGTATGATCGATTTTTTACTGTCCGTAATTTTCCTGAATTTTCGTGTTGTATCTAATCATGATGCTTGCCGATTGCAAGGGAATAACTTCGCGTGCTATATTTAAGTAGGTAGACATAGACTTTCTATTATATCGACGGAGCAGTGTGTAAGTTTGAATGAAGAAATATAGACTAGTGATATTAAGAAAAAAACGGAAAAATCAAAAAGGGACATGAATTCTAAATAATTTGCTTAATCATATTCTTAAATTTATGAGTGATATTATTTTGTTTACCGCAATGACAATAACAATAGAAAATGATAATGAAGTTGTTAAGTAAAGGCTGGTTCACAATAAACCGAGAACGGAAACGAAAATAAGAACGAGAACGGAAATATTGTTAAAATAGTTAATTGTGAATATTCACATTTAAATATATTTATTTTAACAATATTTCTGTTCTCGTTCTCGTTGTCGTTTTCGTTCTCGGTTTATTGTGAACCAGCCTTTACTTTGTTTAATTGAGGTGTAAATAATTACCAACTATATATTTATTAAAAGTTTGTGGTCAGTTATATGAGAAATAAACAAGGATCTTCAGCTGTTTTTCAGTCTTTCTTCTTTTAAATGAATTATTCAAAGCTATCCAACCTGTTGCATAAGTGTAGGAAATGCGACATGGTCACAAATGTTCGGAGTGGTGGATAGAGTGGTTTGCAAACATTCTTCGACATGACTAACGTCTTTCATAATATTTCTGAGCTTACAAAATAGCAAGATAACTTTTTTTTCTACATTCACCATACACGAGAATGATATCAGCCTTTTTTAGCATTGGCAAATACTATCTTTTCTAAATATCCACCTATCCACCACATCTTATCTCAATAAAAATAAAATGACGAGTAAACGATATAACAGCACAATCAGTTTCTGTTGTTATTGTTACTGCACTAACATCACTACTTTTTGTTATCATATAGACATTTCATCTGAAGGTTAAAAGTTTATTAGGGATATTTTAACTATTCGTATTCGAAACATGCGGTAAACGCCATTGTTATTCCAATTTTATTTAGTTTAGTTTCTTATACACTTATGACTATTTTTCCATTTACAATAAAACTACATTACTCCGTAAACTGCAAATTTGTTTAAGCACAGAATTAAAAAGGAGAATCAGTCTAATTCAAAGCAATTTCTGTGTGTGATAAAGGTACCAACTGTACTGGGTTTACTAAAATACTGGGTGAACAATCCTTCACGCACCTGCGCTTTTACGACTTACGGCTAGTCGACGGAACCAATTACTAAAGGCTGGTTCACAATAAACCGGGAACGGGAACGACGAGAATGGAAATAATGTTAAATACAACATTATTTGCGTTCGTGTTCTCGTCGTTTCCGTTCCCGGTTTATTGTGAACCAGCCTTTAGCAGGTTATAAAGTCTCCGTCTCCACCGCGCTTAAAGTCACGTCGGACGTCAGTGTGAGTTGTACTCTTGCAAGATGTAGGGGTGGATGTTGATGATCTAAAAATCTACTAAAAATGATCATTAAAATACCCTTAAACTAATGGAAAAATGACATGAAATTAAAATAAAATGACATTTAAATATTATTCACCGTACTCGCACCACAACTTCTTAAAAATTAGTCGCCTTGTTTCAATGACTGCCCTGCAAATCTTGGAGAGAGGAGGCAACTTCCTGGACTTTAGCTAAGATAAAGGAAAAAATCATGCAACAAAATGAAGGTTTTAAGGGAAAATCATAGATTTTAATTAGGGTTTACAATGTGTTCCAATCAGGGATTGTCCATGTCAGTGCCTTCATTCTCCGTCTCTTCCTTCCGCGCTTCAGTTTTGTTACTAGATCTTCGAGATGAGGAAGTGTGAATGACATAACAAAATGTGGGCGCAGCGTGCATTCTTGCAATCTTTGTGTTAAAAATAGTTTCTACTACTGTAGACATCCCTTCCGAACCATGTTGAGGACACAACGTCCTGTCCAGGACATGGTGAAAGTTTCCCCCCTTCCAAACATACGAGTAAATTCTAAGGACACTCGTACAGACAAAAGAACAGTAGCGGCCAAAGCCCTCACTGCCGCTGTCAAGCATTTTATATTACTGCCATTGTGTGAAGCGAAGCCTTCAGTGGAATGAGGGATGGACTTTAGAGTCTGTTTCAAACTGTAAAACTCAAGCTTCACTATTGTTCACTTATTTAGTGGGTAATTAATTACTACTGACCTATTTGGTTAGAAAATGATTTAACAGAACTGTCGGTAAAGAATAAAGTAAAATGCTTTTCAAATAATCTAAAAGTTCTTCAAAGTATTAAAATGACCAAAAAATGCCGAAAAGAAATATAAAAATGACCTATTAGTTCAAAAACGTCAAAAAATGCAATATAAGAAATTACTTTTTTTTACGTTGATATTAACATAGAACGTATTTTTATATTAATAGACATCGCCCTAATATGAAAAATAAGATGCCATTTCATCAACATCCGCCCCCTAAAGATAAGCATGTATTCTTTAGGCGATGTAATACAGTGTGTATAATATAGTGTGTTAAGTTAATATTACTCAATTCAGGTATTTTATTCCCCAAAGAGTATTCATGTATGATTCATATATACGTACAGAATCGACTCGTGCTCTAAAGAGATTATTTGAAGAGAGATTCCCTGTTGTCCAACTTCCAGATCGAAGTTCCCCCGTACAACACTTTCTCCCTTTATTTCGTATTTGTCGTTGGGTAATAGTAAAACCGTCATCGTCGTCATTGCAAGATCAGCGAGGGAACTAGAAAAGATGCTAGAGGAATTGGAAAGAGTAAGTGCGGAAGCAGGTTTGAAAATGAACCCAAAGAAGACACAATTAATGACCAACGACAGGAAACCAATACAGCTTGAATATGTCACAGAATACTGTTATTGCAAGTTATCTTGAACTTTCTGAGCGGTTGACAGAGGGGCAGAAGGAAGGAAGCGTGTAACGTGGGTGGAGCCAACTGAGTTGTTTTGCGCATGCTCCTCATCATAAGCTCTTGTTAAGAAACATAGAACTATTTCCTTCACTGCTTACCAGTAGTGTTAACATGGAGCAGCAATCACAGGGTAGAAATTATGGTGAAATCACATCACCGCGGAGAAGAAGTAACACTGTTATCCACAGCGGAGAAAGGGTAATTATCGCAAATATAATTAAATGTTGAGAGGAAGAAGAATTAAACAAATGTTTGCTGGAACCTCTTGATAAGGAATATGAGAGAGTGGCTAAATACTCTGGCAAAAGTATTAGTTCCGTGAAGAGAATTAAGAATAATATTGAATTACAACCGAATGAACCTCACACTACTCCGAGAAAGAATAGTTATGTAATGTTTAGAAATTATTGCTATAATAGTTATGTACAATAGTGTGTGTACTGTGAGCGACATAATGAATGACTGTTGTAAGTTATTATTTTGTTATAGGTCTAGTCCTGCAAAACATATTACTTCATTCCAGAATTAGGACTTGTGTAAAGTTGAAGTGGACGACTTCGATCAACATGTCATTCGGGATACAATCGAAGAATTCTATCTTGTTCAGAAAGTAGTACCTACGATTAAAAAGATAATTCCGAATGGATGATGCCATTGACGAAATAATAATTAATTAAATTGGACCAAGCTTTGAAGACTATACGATGATTGCAGTAATGATAGGGATATGGATTATGTATAATTGTAAATTAATGTAAATTCAAATAATAAGCCTGTAAAATATTGTTATAAGAATATGTACATATCAGCTATAGGTGAAAGTTATGTAGGCCTATATAATGCATAGAAATAGCTGTAGGAACTCCGGATAGCCGGTCCCCAGCCAAGATGAGAGAGGAGGAGTGTACACACGATTATATTTAAATATTTACTCATTACAGGTTAATTAAAACCTGCTACGAAACCATGTTCTCCTCTCAAAACCGGAGTGTCGTGAGATGATGATGTCTGTAATGAACCAAGTTCTTTTACAGTAAAGTGTAAGAACCAACGTTTTCTGAAAAGAGTCACGTTACCCGAGGGAGGGGCATCCTTGCCGTGCCGTTACGTTGATGAGTACATGCCGTACCGAGCAGTTCGAAAGACAGACTTTGGGGATGTAAGGTTCAAGATAACTTGCAGTAACAGTACATCTACTTATACTGTTTTCGCTGTAAGAAAAATCCTAATGTAAACAGAAGCACGTGGCTGTCATACCCATGATTGGCTCACAGAAGAAACACTCACATGACGCAGGAAAATATAGTCCGTATTTGGAAACTATTATCTTGAATTATTTGAAAATAAAAAATTGAATTCTAGTTGTTAAATACAATGAAACATATAACTTCACTCATATGTAAAACGATATGTAAAAGAAAAGCTACTTTTATATTTTGTTATGTACTATGAACGCGGATGAATACAAACAGTAATACCGAGGTAGTCTGTTCCTGTAACAAGCTGGCGTCCCTTGAGCTTGTCGTTTACGTTAGCACGTGGTACTGAAATATGGCTTCTGCATCCTCGGTGTGTGTGGTTATTAATCGTAAGAGTGGAAACTCTCTCAAAAGCGGAGAAAAAACAAATAGTCTTAAATGTATATAATAAGTTATGTGAGTTTTTATTAGAGTAATTATAAAGTAAATGTTTCCTAAGCAAACGAATGCATAGTAGTGAGGTTAGGCCTACTTGACGAGTAACGGGAAATGTTTAACATGAAACAGAATGTACAACAGTAGGCGAGTACATGTACTGAGAATGTATAGCGGCAAACAGCGGCCAATGAAGCCTCACTTCAGTCACGTGCTGTTGTTTATATTAGGATTTTTCTTACAGCGAAAAGATTATAGGCCAAAATATATCTTTCCACATGCACAGCGATAATAGTACATTATGCAACGAGCCTATAATGAAGGTAATTAAGAAGCGAGTATGGATATTTATGAAACGAGCGCAAACGAGTTTCATAATTTTCATACGAGCTTCTTAATTACCATTGTAGACGAGTTTCATACGACTTTTTATGCTCGACCATATTTCTAACTTGATATTATTAATTTTCTTTGTATCGACCTTGACCAATGTCCCGTATGTTGTGAGATGTTGGCAGACGCGTAAGTATTGATTTTTTCCGAGGAACAGATGTTCACATTGACCTTGCTAGGCCATAAGAACCTACAGAGATAACATTGAAATTAAATTAGACATTGAAAAACAAGATGACAAATTGAATTTATTTGAATATTATTTACAATTAACGCTAATTATTATAGTAACAGAACATAACCTTCTGCGACAGTATTGGGTTTCCAGCCTCCGTGACTTTTTGCTAATTCTCTTTCGATTGCATATCCGAGAATAATCGATACTTGCGGTTTTATAACGGTAGAAAGCTGACTTGTCATTAGCTGAACAGTTGTAACCTGAGTCGTCATTGGCTGAAAGACCTGACCTTTAATGAGTAGGTGTACTTTAATGACATGCATTAAAGGTCTGCTACCAGGTGTATAATTACTACATTTCGGCATGGTCGAGCATAAAGAAATTAAAAGGACAATAGGACAAGTTTTGAGAAAATTCTGGAACTTGAAGTTCATTCTGACAAACACATCCCTGAAGACTAAAAACCACCATATGGTGGACGACATTAGCATCCAGAAAACGTAAGAATACGGGGAAAACTGGCAATTACAATAATATTTAATCACAGTCATGTTTTCAAATTTCTAGTTTAAGTGATACTGAAATACAGTTCTCTCTTCTGGAATTGCAATGTTGTGGACTCTGGCATTGCCACTGCAATCGAGCTGCAGTACACATAGGTGCAGTGATAAATCTACATTGTTCCACCAGCTGCATGCCAGGTCCGTTGCATCCTGTTACATATTTATGTGTGCGTGCGTGTGTACAGTACACGTGTATGTTTCTCTTTTTTAAGAGCGACGTACCGGCCTCCTGTGGTTGCGTCATGCCTATACATATGACCTAACATTATGTACTGGACGACCAGTTTTTCACCGTGACATCTGCTACTGACCGCTCATCACACACATACAGTAGAATCCAATTTGAATTTGGGACTCGTGCACAACCATGGTGAGGATGGGTGGGGTGATAATTGGCTATCTGACTACAACAGTAATATCTACAATTATGATTAATCCTCCATTACAGCTTCATATTAAAGTAGAAATACAGTGGTGATCAAGTGTTAATAAAAGCGTATTGAATTCTATTCGTAATTTCAAAGGACTTAATATATCAAAAGAGCATTTCCGTTAATAACGGTACACCATTCGTCGTGACTCGAATATAGCGCTTCCAGTTACAAATATAGCGGACCTATGTTCGATATCCGGCAATGGAGGGAAGATTTATCTCCGGTACAGTGAGATTTAAAAATTTAACCTAATTTGATTGATAGAAGTAATTCAAGAGATTTATAATAGAAATCAGAGGTCTGCATCGGACGTTTTCGCTCGAGCGCCAAGTAGTTCATAGCATAATCCGTTAGGTAGCGTTGGGTAAAATTATCACGAGCTATAAATCCTCGAACGGTATAAGCCGAGCGTTAGACATTCGTTCTTGTTACAGCGATGAACTGTGTATAGTAACATCATAGATGTTTATCATTTCAAAACTTTGCAGTGTTTAACTAATCTCTCCATAGTACATCTACAAAACTTGCTTTAAAATGTAATATAAATGTTGTAGGTAAATGTTTTTTTTTCTCCACATAGGAGTGATTTTGTTTTTGCCACATCTGATAGATGTTATTGGATGTAAATGTAATTATTATACACGGAGAACACAATCACGATAATGCAAGAACTGTATCAAGTTTTCTAGTAATAATAATAATAATAATAATAATAATCACCTCTAATAATTAGTGTATCAATCTTTGCGTCTGTAACAGTTGTGCAGCATGATTATTCGTTTTATTATATTTTCCGTGACGTTATCCTTTGTAGGCCTACTAATATTGTTATTAGGCCTAATCTAGTGTTAGTTAAACGTACCAACGCTCTCCCACTGAGCTACCCGGGAACTCTACCCGACACCGATCCAATTTTTCCCTCTATATCCACAGACCTCAAAGTGGGCTGACAACCGTCAAGCAACCAACATTTGAGTGCACACTAACTCTGTGTGACTTTGAATTGTGGTTTTCTGTTACGTCCAGTGACGTGTATTATGCTAATTAAGCTTCCCTCGAAATTATTCAAATTAACTTTACAGGGAGTTATTCCTGAAAGCTTAATTTGCATAATACACGTCACTGTACGTAACAGAAAACCACAATTCAAAGTCACACAGAGTTAGTGTGCATTCAAATGTTGGTTGCTTGACGGTTGTCAGCCCACTTTGAGGTCTGTGGATATAGAGGGGAAAAATTGGATCGGTGTCGGGTAGAGTTCCCGGGTAGCTGAGTGGGAGAGCGTTGGTACGTTTAACCAAAGGTCCCGGGTTCGATACCCGGCCCCGGAACAATTTTTCCCTCGAAATTATTCAAATTAACTTTACAGGGAGTTATTCCTGAAAGCTTAATTTGCGCACTCTAGTGTTATATCAATAATATTTTGTAAAACGTTTCTACATTGTCGCAGCATATAGGCGGAACACTAGGCTATGTATGGACTTATCATATTATATATGTGGTGAATCAAATATTGAATAATTATTAATTAGCAATAATAACTGTGTATCGAAGTTTTTCATACTATTTTATTTATAACTTCTTGTTCCTGTTTTGCTACGTTCCATTTACTATTCCATTAAACGTTTGTCATAAACGCAGAAAATAAAGCCTTATTTTTGCCGTGTGAGCAAAACATATGTGTATCGTATCTGTCACCTTCCATACAAGATAAGACATGTCGGTGAGA
Organism: Periplaneta americana; assembly: GCF_040183065.1. Classification (NCBI taxonomy): domain Eukaryota; kingdom Metazoa; phylum Arthropoda; class Insecta; order Blattodea; family Blattidae; genus Periplaneta; species Periplaneta americana. Next base: position 52,308,606 of record NC_091122.1, read on the forward strand.
TGACCTTGTACTGTGCTTCTATTTATTACGAGCGTATCACGTCCGATCGCATCTCACTCGAGGGTGCGACACTCGACCGAGTTCAAGCGAGCGATTTAACTCCAATGCAGCACTCTGATAGAAATATACTGTACCGCAGCATTTATTCGCAAGGGAAAGTATTTACTACCCTCAACAGAGCCTACAAGATATTTAAGGCAAGGATGGAGTCGTTCACATACCGATCCATGATTAAATATTTATATAAAAGATATTTTAGAGGATTGGTGACAAAGTTGTCAAGGTATGGGAATACCAATAATCTGTTTACACTTATTTTTGCAGATGACCAGATGGTAATTGCACAAGATAATTTTTATTGAGAAGAATGATGGATGAGGTCTCACAATTAATTTGCAAAATTCTGAATATTTGGTACTTAATAGCTTCGAAAAATCAAATTTATTGTGGGATGCAGGAGTAGAAGTAAAATATTTTGAGCGTTATAAATATTTATGATATACAGTAAATATAAAAAAAAGGCTTGGGAAACAATAATTAAAACACACAGTGGAGAGTATATTGATTTCTTTTCAAGTAACCGGCAGTGCTTTGAAAAAACACCGTCATTGAAGAGTAAGTTATATAGGGTGTTAAAAAAATCCAGTATTTTAGAAGGTGCAAGTATGCATCAAAACAAGAAAAAAATGTCTAATAAACATGGGTCCTACAACACATACTTTCTGAGATCTGAACACTTCTTCATAGGAGGTGCTCAATGTGATGTCCATTCATGACAATGCATTCCTCTGCCCTTCGGCGTAAGGAATCACGCACTCTTTGAAATTTGCCTGTTGTTCTTGATAACCAGAAGTCTAGGGGATTTAGATCTGAGGAACGAGCAGGCCAAGGTGTGGATCCTCCCCAACCAATCCAGCGGTCCTTAAGTGTCAGCGTCAGGTGTTCACGCTTACTGCGGAAAAAATGTGCTGAACCACATCTGTAGTCTTTGCTGACATGGCACGTACTCCAGCAAGGTAGGCAATACGTTAATAAGAAAGTCCTGATAACGAGCCCCAGTTAATCTCTGTGGTAGCACGTATGGCCCTTAATCTATCGCCAAGAACGCCTGCCCATACGTTGAATGAGAATCGGTGCTGATGCCTTGTTTCTTCAAGTGTATGGGGATTTTCATTAGCCCACACATGCTGATTACGAAAATTCACAACACCATCTCTGGTGAACCCCGCTCATAGCCGCAGTCAGACGTTTGTTTTCAGTATTCCTTGCGACGTATCAGTATTCCATGCCTGGGGTATCAACTACGGTATGATTAGGCCTATCGGGTAGCCTGCTGTACTGTAGGGCAGAAAAATGCATTGCCATGAATGGACGTCACATTGAGCACCTCCTATGAACAAGTGTTCAGATCTCAGAAAGTATTTGTTGTAGGACCCATATTTATTAGATATTTTCTCTTGTTTTGATGCATACTATCACCACCTAAAATATTGGATACTTTTTTTTTAACGTCCTGTATAAAATGCTATTTGTCTGTGAGGACATTCGCTCACGCGTAAGAAGAGAGGTCTAGAATTAGCGACCTTTAATTCTTCATAACGTCCTTCGTTACCCGCACTGTCTATGGTCTTTCGGGTTGAATCTTTTATACTGAGGACTATAAAATTTTGACGAAAATGGCAAACGCAAAAGTGAAACTATTTGGTGTAACTTCTCTTGATACGAACTGTACCACTGCATTTTGTTCGTGATAAAAATATCACGAAGAAGGGTATAGTTTGTCTTGATTCAGAGTAAATATGCGATTGTGTGTTACTCATTTAAAATTAGTCATCAATTTTACTAACAAGAGAACAGTGAGCTCATGTCGAAACATCCTCTCAAATTGTGCAGATTATTAGATACGCACAGCAAATATACTAATACAAAAAAAAAAGACTAACATACGGTAGATGTTAGGAAGGATGTTGAAGCCGATTTCTTTCAACTTATCTTGGGTAAATACAGATACAAATATTTAACAAAAGAAGCTGAGTTCATCTTACGGCGATTGACATAAACATGTCATATTTGTTAGTGTTATAGCTGATTCGAGGTCGTAGAAACTGAAGTCCGTATGACTGAAGCTGCTTGAGAGATTGTAACTGCCCTGACAAGTCAGTATTTAACGTGAAACCACAGTCTAGATTATATACAGTCACGAAGCTCAATATGTAGTGAATATGCATCCATAGATAGTTACTAACCACTAGGTTCGCTACTATTGCCTCATCACAGTCAATGCGAAATAGTACCGGCACAGTCTATTGTTCCTAGTACCCCATCAACTCAAGTTTCGTAACTGTATAGTGAACGTTTATGATTAGTGTCAAATGAATAAAGTGTGAAGTCAACGTCAGTTACCTAGCAACGGCAATAGGTTACATCAAATATCTTTGTGCGAGATCGTGCGTATTTGCTTGTTTTCCGCACAGAACCAATACGCGGTAAGTGTGAAATACCACATTCAGTATTCCCAACGTAACACACATAACAATTTCCCTCTTCTTAACGCTTAAGCGCGACATTCATTTTACTGCTTTAGGCTTTTAACATATTATTTTTAGAGACGTTTAACATAGTAATAATTATAAATTGGAAACTTACCACTGCAATTTCACCTAAATTGCAATGTTAATTATTGTTTTTAAATATTTGCAAAAATTAAGTAAAGTCTACTACTCCACGAAACTTATTGCATTCCTGATACAAGTGACATTAAGGAAGCCGTGAAAAAATCGATAAGATTCCAGATGCCGATGTTATTACTGCAATATGTTATATAAATAATATTGTTAAAATATTAAAGTGAAAAATAAATCATTACATAACCTTACCGTTTGTTTTAAGTTCGCATTTATAGACTAGGAGGGGGGGGGGAAAGACAGACGTATATCACGGCCTGCTGGAGTATAGTAAACACAGAAAACATTTTATAGCAACAAAGTTGAAGAAAGATATTTTGGTTTTCCGAAGTTGCCGTCATTAAGCAGAAACCAACATGGAGATTTCATTGCAACTAATTAGAAATTCGTCTTTCAGGTATGTAATAAACGATCTTCGCACAAAATAATGTACGATACACGAGCGGTATGTTTGTTTTCATGTTCTCGGAAATTAAAAAAGCTCAACTACGTTTCGCTTTTTCAATCTTTTCCTCGACCACGAAAACGTCAACATACCGCTCTTGTAACGTATATTACTCTACTATAATAATACCGGACAGCTGTATACTAGCAGTATTGTGGCGGGAGTTCGAAATATCGCGGACCTGACATCTAGCGGAGAGGGATGGAATTACGTCCACATATACAAATATTAACATAGCGACATTCGGACTATTGTTTAAAACGTGTTACTAATGTGGAATAATATATGAAACACGAAAAGTTGAATAATATTTAATGTAAAATTATTATCTTATATCAAAGCTGTGTATTATGAGGAATATTGCATACTTCATATTACTTTCCGTAATTAATTGTTACATATTTTTTTCTTTGGTTTACCGAGAAAAAATCAATCTCATATTAGGAATGAATTTACAGTAATGTTTTATATACCCATTGCTGACAACTGCAAAGATAAAATTGATAATAATCTGATTCTTGTAATAATAAAGGCATGTGGACAACAATAAAACTTAATTTGATAAAACCTTAAAATTTATAATACATTTTAACTTCTATTCATTTATTAGGTCTAAATAAAAAAAAACTAATTTGTATTTCTCTATCGACACAAAGACGAAGGAATTAGGTTTACTAAAGAATGTTGTTGACTCACGTTTTATGAACTGTCGGAAATCGAAAGTACGATTTGGAGCAATTTGTAATGTTGTAATTGTCACAATTATAAACAGCACATATATACCCTGACATTTTAACACAGCACTAATTAATAAAACTATTAATTAGCCCAACAACAATATACATTGCAGTTCATTACAGCTTGTTTCGCGAGTATCTCCACACCGGCAGGTAGGTAGCAGCACCAGCGTCGTTCGCACACAAAACTCTTAGCTGTCCGGTATTGTTATAGTAAGGTATTTGGTTACATCACACTATTGCGGCGTCAGTTGCTAAGCAACGGATCATTCGAATAAAACACAGCAATTTCGTTGTAAGTAATTGTAGAGATAATAGGTAGGCTATTATACTCAATAAAGAAATAAAGAAAAAATAATTATTAATAGTACAATGTATAAATTGCATTAAATTTATTTCACTCTCCATCATATTTACAATCCTTATAAATAAGAACCAATTCCTTAAAAATCTAAATATCACAATAATACCCACCCAAGATAATTGCAATTGAATGGATCCTATGAACGTCTTGATAGTCTTCTCCCCCTTCAAAGAAGATTAAGACATTTAGTTTCAATACTAAATGCAGTATTATTTGCAATATGCTTGTATTTCTCAACTACAGAAATTTATTATTAGTATTTCTTAGCTTTTACTATATTCGGATACAATAATAACCCTTTGGTGCAAATTTTATACCTGTATCAGATAAAATTTCGGTCATGTATGTAGTTCAATTCTACAGTCTGCTCTTTCAAATGCATAAAAGCTATAGCATGGATAAATATAAATAATAAAATGCGAAACTGCTGTCAGCACCATCTGGCGGCGGGGGGCTGAAATAAGATGATCAGTGCTCAACGTCGTAGGTGGTGAACATTAGAACTACGTGTTGGGAACATTACCCAGAGTTATCTATTTATCCGTTCGAGATATTGCTCGAAGAGTCGAGATGGCAGGCAGAAACTTGCTAATAAATGAATATAAAGTGATACGTGTGTGTATAAGCAGTGTATGTTAAACAGTGATGTTTATGGACGTTGTAAAATAGTGTTGTTGAATGTATTGTAAAGTAATAGTAATGTAATAAATTGAACTATCTAAGTAGTTCTTGCAGACTTTTCCATTGCGCTGTGTAATAAATAAATTTATCTGTTGTCTCTGGTTATATTTTAATTGGGTAGTGTAAAATAGATCGTCTCTTTTATCTTCCTGTTTGCTCCGGTAAGAATTTTCAGTAGAAGATGCTGTGAGGAATAAAAATGTAAATGTTTTATTTTAAATTGGGTTAGTTTTGAATATCGATTAGGGTGGGAGGGAATACTTTCTGCACAGTTTAACATTTTCATCACCAGGTGCGCTGCTAAATGTATGGAGTAATTACTCTTTTCGCTACTTGGTGCGCTGCTAGATGTAATAACGCCCCTCAGGTGGCAGTAAAGTTAATTTCTACAACAGCGCCTCTGGTATGTGTTACGGGAAACTCAGTAAGTTTCGCATCCTATTATATATTCATCCATGGCTATAGTTTTCACGCGAGTTTTAGTTTGCCTTCCGATCGATGGAATGGTTTAAATGAGTGAAATGTGTTCCGATCGATAGCCTCATTATCTCTGTTTGTGCCTAATAGGCAAATGAGTTTGACATGTCTTGGAGCAATGTTACGAAACTTTTCAAACCTACGGCGTACTTGTAATTGTCGAACACGCCTAACGGCGCTACACCAAATTTACTCACATCACACCATATCAAAGCACAGCGTTGTAGTAATACAAATGTGTGTATGTACTATCAATATGTACAAAAAGAAACTCTTGGGGTGGGGATGGGGAGGAAGTAGGCCCTACAGATATCCTAATCAAACTTCTCTGTGTTCAACTTTATCTCCGTCCCTCTCCCACCCATCTCCCCTCATAGGCATAATATGTGTTAAGTATACAAAAGAAAACAGGGAAATTCAAGAGCAAATACCCTATCAGTTATACAGCGAAGATCTCGGTGATCCAGTATTTAGTTCGTTTACTATTACCTTGTAAGTTCAAAGATTCAAACCCAAATGGGGAGATGGATTTTAGGGGGGAAATTTTTACAAGGTAAACTTCTGTGACTCGTAACAAATTTGTCCAATCAAACTCTAGGCGAGGGAAATTAAGAAAACAGCTTGATTTGATCTAAAGCTCTTCGTCTGAATAGAGTTACCATGAGAAGAAATTCTATAGGAGGACATGGAATCTAAAATAAGAGGACATTGCTGAAAAAAGGAGGACTTTTTAAAAATTGGTATGAACAAAATTAAAGATTAAAAGCAATGGCTCACCTTACTCAGTTTTCCCACTAGTTGCTGGATCAGTATTACATCTGTACCCTACTTATCGGTGGAGCCCACTTTGTGCACAAGAGCCTGAAGAGACAAACTTATATCTTGCAAATCAAGATTTCAGGTATAACTCCCTGTAAAGTTGATTTTAAACTTATATCTTGTAACAAATAACATGTCCTTGAAATTATATTTCACCATGATGATACCTCTAACTGTCTCCGTTAGCATGCAATTTCGTTCTTTTGTCCATTGAGCAGATATTAGGGAAAATACTCTCTCAGCACTTCCATTGTGACTTGGGATAGATAAATAAATAGAACTGACATATTTTTAAAAGTTCTGAGAAAGTTTCAGTGCTCGCAGAACTATTGGAATTGAAGAATTTGCACCATTGTTTATCTAAACTTAAATCTTTGTCCAAATTAACTTGATTGGCATATCTTTGTACATTGTAGAATAAAATTGATAAAATAGCTTAGAATCATGAATAGTGACATTTTTGGAGTGTAAGAATTCAATGCATATCAATTGGTCATCATAGTTTATGTTTTTTATGTGTGTTAAATTAGTTTTTCACCATCTATTTAGATATTCTATGCATAATATCGCACATTATTCAATATTCATATTAATCCTAGTTGAAATGTGGAATGCCGGACAGGATAAAATGATTAAAAAAAAAAAAGGACCTGTCCTCTTTTTTTTGCCTGACGGATGGTAACCCTACTTCTGAAAGTGTAATGTTGTCACTCTGAAAGTACTGTGACGTATTGGAACCAGGTCGCTGCTGTAAGTTTGTTATCATAAGTTTGTAGTTAAATTACAGACCTACCAAGTTTGATGTACGATGCACGAGTCACCAGCGATTAGCTCACGATTTCCATTCTCCCTCATTGACACGATCAATGCAGATCTCGGCAGTTGCGAGCGTCGTTAAATAAACCATAATAAATAAAATATCTTTGTTACATGGGCAGAGGAGGTAAATATTCATTTCAGTGTCAGATAGGAAACTTTAGACTCAAATTTTGAAACAGGATTGACAATATCATATGGAGATCATTTTCTCTTCCTTTAATTGTCTTTGGTCTTCTTTTGTCTCCAGATTTTGGCTTATTTGATTGTGTTATGTTTTTTATCCGGGTGTGTTAATAATATAAATAACATCTCTGCTTGATTTCTCATTTCGTTATTAATAACCAACTACCAGCAGGGCTTCTGTTCTTTCATTATTAGTGAGCGGAAGCATGATGAACGATTTTCAGCTCAAGAATGGAAATTGTTCATTGCTCATTTATTTTAGTCACTTTTTCGTTCATATTTTTAGTGTTTTTCTTTGCTTCGTGACCTACTGTACATGACCAGAGTTCATTAATATTTAAAAGAATATTACTTGAAATGAATGGAAGCTTATGTTATCATTAGAACTCGGATTTTTAGGCACTTAAAAACTAAATTTTAGCCTCCTAAATAGGCCCTGAATTTATCAGAATAGGCACTAAGAACATATTACAATTTCAAGCAGCTAAAAATACTATTTTATGCAGCTGAAATGTAATTTCTATCCATACAAACTACAGTACCTAACTGTAAAAATGCAATTAATTAGTGAGTTAGGTTAGGTTAGCTACGGGTGGGTTAGGACGACCCTTTGTACGTCGGCCATACTGATGCCTATTGTGCACCCCGAAGTGTATGGGATGAATGAGGATGAGGTGTACCAGCCCACCGGCCGCATGTGACCTCTCACCCGCTCAACCAATGGGGGTCTCGTGCCCTTCTCCGCTCTGAGTTTATATCACTAAGATGACCAAGCAGCATAGGATCCATTCCAGCGGCCCTTCCAAGGTGTCGAAGCGCCCTTGAAAGTGCTCTTAAGGAATGAATTCTGGCAAAGATATTATGGAAGGCTGGGAACCCAGGAATGGTTGTAGAGAGGACGCCCACTTCCGCAAGCGGATGAAGACATGCGTCTTGACCTGAATATGGCTATCAAATGAGATGATACAGATGATTGATATGATATGAAATCTAAATTCTTTTTCTACACGGAAGGGGAAGGGAAAATGGACCTTGACAATGAAAATTCGAACCCGGCATTTGCCTAAGTAACTGTGGAAAACCACGGAAAAACCACAGTCAGATTGATCGGTCCGGGAATCGAAGCACGGACCTCCCGAATACGAGCCCCATGCGATACGCATGAGCCTACTCGCTCGGTTAGTGACCATTAAGCATTAAGTATACAGTGATAAAAACAGTAAAAAGATATTTTGGTTAGAAACTTTATTTTTGTTAAATCTTAAATTATAAATACCGGTACGTAATTTTTAATGAATTCATCGGCCTCATTGTTCTAAGGCTGCTAATACATAAGTGTTCATATTACAATTAAATTAACTAATTTACCAGTGAGTTTACAATTAACACATTTTTCAATTTGGCATTGCAATACATAACGTTTTTCTCTAATTTTCTATTGTGATGCTTTGCCTTTTCTTAGACAGGACCCTTTTATAAGCGAAAAGATTCCATCCAATGATACCGAAGCAATAGCTGCATATTTAAATCAAGCAATATTTGCCATGCTGATTTCTTTAGGGAGAACTGCATCCTCCCGATTCATCACATTCCTACTGTCTGGTCAAGTGCTCAACAAAACCAGACACCTTCCAGTAATTTCTTCATTCCGACAATCAAAATATTACAGGATATTTTAAAATAATTTCTCTTTTACTGCTACACGAAAATTTAAAAATATATAGTAACCAATAGAAATAGGCAATTTTAGGCTCTGAAAACCTTAAAAATAGGTACTTACTTACAAATGGCTTTTAAGGAACCCGCAGGTTCATTGCCGCCCTCACATAAGCCCGCCATCGGTCCCTATCCTATGCAAGATTAATCCATCTCTATCATAATATCCTACCTCCCGCAAATCCATTTTAATATTATCCTCCCATCTACGTCTCGGCCTCCCCAAAGGTATTTTTCCCTCCGGTCTCCCAACTAATACTATATGCATTTCTGGATTCGTCCATACGTGCTACATCACCTGCCCAGCTCAAAAGGTCTGGATTTAATGTTACTAATTGTCAGGTGAAGAATATAATGCGTGCAGTTCTGCTTTGTGAAACTTTCTCTGTTTTCCTGTAACTTCATCCCTCTTAGCCTCAAATATTTTCCTAAGAACCTTATTCTCAAATACCCTTAATCTCTGTTCCTCTCTCAAAGTGAGAGTCCAAGTTTCACAACCATACAGAGCAACCGGTAATATAACTGGTTTATAAATTCTAACTTTCAGATTTTTTGACAGCAGGCTAGATGACAAAAGCTTCTCAACCGAATAATAGCAGGCATTTCCCATATTTATTCTGCGTTTAATTTCCTCACGAGTGTCATTTATATTTGTTACTGTTGCTCCAAGATATTTCAATTTTTCCATCTCTTCGAAGGATAAATCTCCAATTTTTATGTTTCTATTTGGTACAATATTCTGGTCACGAGACATAATCATATACCTTGTCTTTTCGGGATTTACTTCCAAACGTATCGCTTTACTTGCTTCAAGTAAAATTTCCTTGTTTTCACTAATCGTTTGTGGATTTTCTCCTAACATATTCACGTCATCCGCATAGACAAGAAGCTGATTTAACCCGTTCAATTCCAAACCCTGTCTGTTATCCTGAGCTTTCCTAATGGCATATTCTAGAGCGAAGTTAAAAAGTAAAGGTGATCGTGCATCTCCCTGTTTTAGCCCGCAGTGAATTGGAAAATCATCAGATAGAAACTGGCCTATACGGACTCTGCTGTAATTTTCACTGAGACACATTTTAATTAATCGAACTAGTTTCTTCGGAATACCAATTCAATAAGAATATTATATAAAACTTCTCTCTTAACCGAGTCATATGCCTTTTTGAAATTTATGAATAACTGATGTACTGTACCCTTATACTCCCATTTTTTCTCGAATATCTGTGGAATACAAAAAATCTGATCAATAGTGGATCTATTACGCCTAAAACCGCACTGGTGATCTTTAAAAATAGGTATAATGGGCAAAATAGCTGTTTTTAGTCACCATAAAACCGCTTTCACACGTTCATATTTTAGAATATAAAATGTGAAGATTTTTAACTAGTTTTAGTTGATCCCTACAGGAAAAAAATGGGCATTTAACCTAAAATCAGAGGTCTAGTTATCATACAAACTAGATAAAATCAATGTAGGTTTTATATAAAAATATTTTTGTCACTGTATGTTTTAATGTTATTTCAAGTGTAAACTATTGGTATAATATTATTGATTTATTTCCAAGGATTTTAGTTTGTCATTTTATTATAAATATAAAATTACGAGTAATATTCCATGCATTTCACACTCTAAATAACAATGTGTAAGCTCACTGGAGTTGTTCGCAGTGAATAATAGGGATCATGGTCTTGCGATCGAATGACCCCGAGTTGTTGCTACGCAACCGACAGGAATGAAGTAAATTAAAGTAGAAAGTGGAACATACATCGGATACAAAATTGTTGAACATAGATTATACGTAGCGTTTGCGAACTTGAAATTATCGGCTTCGTATGTGGAAAATTGGATTTCTCTTCTATGAGAGACAACAAATCAAAATACAGTTTTTTTTTTTAGCAAATTGATACATGAGAGAGGGTTTCCAGAAACAGAGAGGTAGGGAAGGAAGAGAGAGGTTAGACGAGCGTAGGGAGGGGGGTAAAAATTATCTCTCCCCGTCGCGTCGGTTTAGTTGCATTGAAAAGATTTCCACCCATTTGGTTTTGCAACACCCCTACAAGCAGGAAATGTTCTCATAGGAGTGAATAACTATTGTTTCCGGTCAACTGGGATTTCACAGCTTTACAGAGTACCTGAAAAGTTATAGCTGTGCAAATGCGCGCTTTTCAGCCGGATATGCAAATGCTTAAAAGCTCAAATTACAGACAACTGTGCGGAATACACGTATGGGCAACTGGCCAGAAACACCTGATGGAGTAAGATGTTCCCAGTACATACGTGTAAGGACCTGCGCTGTGGATGCATTTCTGCTGCACATCCTGGAGAAAAGAAACAGGTGGTGGGTAGAAAAAAATATGTCTTCTCAAAATCAAAATATATCCAAAAAAAATTGCATTATCTTGTGAGTATTATTACTGTTTTGTTTTCAAAACGTTTTCTTCACATTGATTTGATCACTTTACGAAGGAATATTTTATATCATCAGTCAGTATTCCAGCTCGGATTCATCACATTCAGAATCTAGTGCTTCTGACCGAAGTGTATCTTCGAAAAGCTTCTGATAGTACTGTCTGCTTTCTTAAGTAACGTGTGAACGTCTGCACCGACACTAGGACTCTCTACTGTCTACGTAACGAATCTGCGACATTGCCGTATTATAAGCTGTGTATAAACCCATAAACCAGGGATGAAACGATATTAGCTCCCAGTCGTGGTAGAAGAGCTCGACCTTGATCACGAGCGCATAGCGCATCCGCTATATAGCGTCGAAACGTAGACGTCAGGGATGTACATGCACATGCAGCGAATAAAAGCAGCAGTTATTACAATAACTTGCGTTACTAAATTTCTGGCTATGTAATAGGGCTAATTATTCAGTTATTTAATATACATGTACATATATAAACAAATCGCAAAGGGAAGGGTTTTTTAGGAACAAAAAGAGAAATAGGAAAAGTAAACCATTTTCTTGTTAACAGCAATTATGTATTATGTAAATACTTCACTTCATTGGTTAGGAGAAACTAATAGGGTCTACCTGCTCGACTTGTGTGATCTCTAAGTACTTTTGAGTATTTGTTGAAAAAATAATAATGACAGTATTGATTGAAATAGAGTATATTGATTGTGTGATTGTGAAAATGTAGTCCTTACTCTCCAGTCGTGATTATGTAATGAGTTTTCTTAGATTGATTTGTGAGATGCACGTAATACGAAAAAACAAATTGATTAAATTAAGATATTGAGAGCCATCGTAATTTTTGGAGTCAATCATTTAAGGGGATATGTATGATTTTTAAAACTTCCACAATTTTCGGCCAAAATTTGTGAAATTTAAACTATATAAACAGATCTGTAATAATATCATCTGTACAAAATTTTGTGGAATTAGGTCTAATAGTTTTGAAATTATATTTTAAAGTATATTTTTATATTGACGTTATTAAAAAAGCTCCTTGCATCAACGTTTTCAAAATGTTTAGTTCATATTTGCTCAAAATCCTGAAAATAGTTATTGGAATAAAATTGAATTAGTTTTTTGAGCTTAGTAATAGTATAAGTTAAAGTGCAATCAAAGATAAAATATTATTTCTAAATTAAAGAAACACGTAGTCTAGTAAAAGTAAAAACATGAACAATACATTTAAAATAAAGAAATAAAAGGAATCTAGATACAGTCTACTGACCCAAATGTAAATTAATTTACCTTCGATGTCAATTCCGATAGCAATTTATTTCTCTCTTCTCCTGAATAATGCCTATATATCTTTTTTCATGTTGCGTCTCATAATGCCGTTTTATGTTGCTTTTTTGCAAATGATATATTTTTTACACAACAAACATTGGACTTCATCACCATGTTCGAAGCATAAATATTATATCTTCTACTCTTCCTTGAAAGCTTTAAGCGCTAAAGTTCCGTCATGATGCGCTGTGTTCTAAGATCTGTACATCCTTTAGCAATGTTTACAGGTAAAAGAGCTCTGCGCGCGCGCAGCGGGCAGAAAAGAGCTCTCGCTCTAAAGTACTAGTCGCCATCGCCATGAGTACTGCCATAAACAGTAAGACATCTATGTGATGGAACAGCAAGATAACTGCATTTTCTTTCTATTTCTAATGGTGGCGACTATACCGAGGTATGTGTACATACCTTGTTATTGCAGAGAACCCCTCAATTGAAGGGTTCAGAGCCATAGTGGGCCAAGCGCCATTTATTAAAACGGAGAAAGCAAGGGTTAAAGTTAAGTGAATACCATAGTTTAATGAAGATTGACATATCATTTAGTTTTAATGTGTATACTTTATATTACTTGCTATATGTTTCCGTTGAATTATGGTAATAACTTCATTTTAACCCTTGTTTTCTACGGTTTTAGTAAATGGCGCTTGGCAGAATTCTATCGTGTTCAGAAAGTAGTACCTAAGATTAAGAAGATAATTCCGAATGGATGATGCCATTGACGAAATAATAATTAATTTTGGACCAAGCGGTGAAGATGATGACGATGATGGCAGTAATGATAGGGATATGGATTGTGTATAATTGTAAATTAATGTAAATTCAAATAATAAGCCTGTAAAATACTGTTATAAGAATATTTACGTATCAGCTGTAGGCCTATATAATGTTTAGAAATAGCTGTAGTAACTCCGCCATTGCCGGTCCCCAGCCCGGATGAGAGAGGAGGAGTGTACAAACGATTATATTTAAATACTTACTCATTACAGATTAATTAAAACCTGCTATGAAACCATGTTCTCCTCTCAAAACCGGAGTGTCGTGAGATGATGTCTGTAGTGAACCAAGTTCCTTTACATTAGAGAGCCGTAAAGTGAAAGAACCAACTTTTCTGAAAAGAGTCACGTTACCCGAGGGAGGGGCATCCTTGCCGTGCCGTTACGTTGATGAGTACATGCCGTACCGAGCAGTTCGAAAGATAGACTTAGGGGATGTAAGGTTCAAGATAACTTGCAATAACAGTACACTTCTAAACACAACGAGAATGTTTGCAGCCGAAGCTTAGTCGGAAAAAGCCGAACTTCAAAATCGCCTGTTTTTCTGGTTCACTTTGTAGGCTATATACAAAGCTGTCAACGACCGCTTACTGGTCTGTGAGATCACACACATATTGAAACCCGCATTTGTTAACAAAGTTTACTTTCCATCAGTGATACGGTAATAACAAAATAGTTAGTAACGCATTAATCAAAACAAATCAATGTTTGTTCTACGTACATCGAAAAATTTCATATAATCGGCACGTTTGAACGCAGATACCGACCAGTAACGGGGATTAATACAACCAGTAATTAAACATAAAATTGATATGAAAAAAAAAACACAAAAAGCAATAACCTTGCCGTATGACATTTACCTAAGCTCGGGAATGAACGGGATATTGAAGGTTTGTGTTTCAAACCGTAATTGATTCGAGGTTGGTCAATATGAGAGACACATCATCGAGCTAGTCATAAAGTACGTATAATTTGACAGGTAGGAAAACGCTGAAAGGGTTTCGGACTCATATCACGAAACCTGCCATAACTTTTAATTGAGGGTTTACCAGGTTTCGTATCTCAGATTAGTGATTATATGATTTTCTCCAGCATCCCTGAAAATTTTTAACATGTCATGGAAACACTCTGTATTTCAGTAATTGTATTTATAAAAGTAAATGTAAGTCATAACACAAAACTGTTTTAACAACAGTAATCTCACCAGAGGTTTTGGTTATATCGATAAATCTGTGAGTGGAATACGAGCAGATTTATCTACAGAAAATCAAAACTCGAGTGGGATTTGACTATTATACGATTAGAAGGAAGTATTTAAAAATTAGAAGAAATAAAGTACTCTAATACAATGAAATATTGACTTACTGAAATTCTTTTGTACTAATGTCAGCTTCACCAAAATGTTTGAACGGAGCCGCCATTTTCAGTTGATTGTCTATGTCTATGCTGTAAACAAATGAGGATCGCAAAGCATGTTTTGTAGTACCGTAAAGAATTTGCAGTTTGAAATGTTGGCAAACAAAGAAACAAATGGTAGGAAGGTGATAAAAACAGGATAAATTATGTAAAAATTACAGAAAATAAAGTAGACCTATTCTAATACATTAAAATAGATATTAATTGACTTACTAAATTGTATTTCACTAATGTTAGCTTCATCAAAATGTTTGAACGGAGCGGCCATTTTCAGTTGACTGTCTATGCTGTAAACAAATGAGGATCGCAAAGCATGTTTTATAGTACCGTAAAGAATTTGCAGTTTGAAATGTTGGCAAACAAAAGGGTCTCTAGAATGAGCATCATAGGAGAGTAGTTAAAAATAACATTTAGGTTGCATTAAAAAAGTATTGATAATTCAATCTACGAGGCGCATCCAGAAAGTAAGTTTCCCGATATTTTCCCCTTGAAAGTAAACGTAATTAGCCGTGTCAATTGCGCATGCGTAACATATCTATGACGTATCAATCATATGCCAGCCGGACAGGTCCCGCCTTGTGCCAGTGGCATGGCAGCAGTGGTCCGAAATGGAAGCTCTTATTCCTTCTCCCGCCGCCGAATTGCGTCAATTGAAATTCATCGGCAGCTCTGTCAGGTCTATGGGCCGAACATCATGAGTAAGCAGATGGTGCGTCGCTAGTGTAGGCAGTTTTCCGAAGGTCGTCAAAGTGTTCGTGATGAAGAGCGCAGTGGGCGACCGTCCCTCATCAATGATGATCATGTTGAGATGGTGCGGCAGTGCATCATGGAGAACCGTCGCTTCACGATTATGGAGCTGAGCAGCCATTTTCCGCAGATATCACGATCCTTGTTGCATGAGATTGTCACTAAGCACCTGCTGTTCAAAAAAGTGTGTGCCAGGTGGGTGCCGAAAAACCTGACACCCGAACACAAAATGCAACGTTTAGGAGCAGCACTGACATTTCTGCAACGGTACCATGATGATGGCGACGAGTTCCTCGACAGGATCGTCACGGGCGATAAGACTTGGATTTCGCACTTCACCCCGGAAACCAAGCAGCAGTCAATGCATTGGCGGCATAGTGGTTCTCCGGTCAGGACGAAATTCAAACAGACGCTGTCGGTACGGAAAGTGATGTGCACGGTGTTCTGCGACAGGAAGGGCATTCTCCTCATTGACTTCCTTCCAAGAGGTGAAACAGTGAACGCTGACCGTTACTGTGAAACACTGCGAAAATTGCGACGTGCCATTCAAAACAAGAGTCGTGGAATGCTTACTGCAGGTGTTGTGCTCCTCCATGACAATGCTCGTCCACATACGGCTCGGCACACAGCAGCTGTTTTGACGGAATTTGGCTGGGAGTTGTTTGATCACCCACCCTACAGTCCTGATCTTGCTCCCAGCGATTTTCAAGTTTTCTTGCACCTCAAGAAATTCCTGTCCTCCGGTGAGCGTTTTGGCAACGACGTAGAGCTGAAGACGTCTGTCACACGCTGGTTCCATTCACAGGCGGCAGAGTTCTACGACAGAGGGATACAAAAGTTGATCCCACGATACGACAAGTGTCTCAATTCTGATGGTGGCTATGTTGAAAAATAGCTGAAACATTGCTGTACCTGTTGCCAATAAATGTTTTCCTGAAAGTGTCTGTTCTTTTCTTTTTTAAAAATAGGGAAACTTACTTTCTGGATGCGCCTGGTATCTTAAATAAGAAGCAAATAATTGCAATCAGTTTCGACCTGATATTTAGATAAATATTATCCTTATTTTTAACTGAAACCAAAAAGAGGTATATTACTAACGGTAGGAAGGTGAATATAAAAATTACAGAAAATAAAGTAGGCTTACTCTAATAAAATAAAATAGATATTAATTGACATACTAAAATTCTATTTGACTAATGTTACCTTCACCTTTTTATCTTCGTAGGTTCGAACGGAGCCGCCATTTTTAGTCGACTATCTATGTGGGAAACAAATTACGATCGCAAAGCATGTTTTATAGTACCGTAGAGAATTTGCAGTTTCAAATGTTGGCAAACAAAGAAACAAATGCTAGGGCAGTGATAAAAAGAAACAAATGCTAGGGAAGCGATAAAATTAAATAAATGGTAGGGAAGCGATAAAATTAAATAAATGCTAGGAAAGCGATAAAATTGTGCGATAAGCAGCCATGATTGGTTGAAATACGTTCTTTCGTACCGTTTTATTGGTCAGAAGTAGTATGAAGTAGTAAAAGTGTAATAATCACTTATAAAAGTAAATGTAAGTGATACCACAAAACGTTTTATCAACAGTAATCTCACTAGAGGTTTTGATTTATCTAGAGAAAATCAAAAGTCGAGTGGGATTTAATTGACTATTACATTAGAAGAAAGTATATAACAATTAGAAGTAACGAAGTACTCCAGTACAATAAAATATTAATTGACTTACAAAACTACAACTGTCTTCAAATGTATTATTGTATCATCTCAACATTACAAATGTTACGCTATAAGCATGCTAGATGGCAGTAGTGTGTTATGATTAGCTGTTATCTTCCTATCAGTTGTGCCAACTATGGAATCTTCATTGAACTCTGTAGACGATTACTAGCAATGCCTTCTCGATCTAGATCACGATGGCAGTGTTACTGTACTAAAAGCCAGGTTATGAACTGACTAAACCAGAAGCAACATTCTGTTGCTCTCCTTATAAGCTCTGTTGCCACATAGTGGCGCACCATTCAAAGCGTATTCAGTGTTTGTCACCGATATGTTTAAATTAATTACTGTATATAGTTCTCGATAACACAATCAACAATATTAGTAATTAAAATTACTGTTTTTAAGAAAGCACGAGCTAATGATGCTGGTACGAAATGCGACTCGTAATACACGTGGTAGTGCAAATGAGCTGGGAAGTTTGGCTACACTGTCTCCGTGATTCCGTTGCCAGATTTTCGTTAGCAGACGACATTTTCACGTGAGGTCCAATGAAAAGCTTCGTACTCCTTTTCCCCTCCAACCCCACACTCAACGTGTCATCGCTGCACAGGCTACCCCTCTAACCCGCACTTTCCTCTCGCCCTGCCAAGTACTTCCTGTTTAGTCGGTAAATAACCAGGCTTTTAGTATAGTCAAGAAGGCTTTGTCGATTCAGTTTCATTTTTATTAAAACATTTGCATTCCACTTCAGTTATACGGATACCAGTAATCAACGTCACTTGACAGATGATTTTCAATAAATCTTAATATTAAACAATCTCTGATACGTGACTATGCATAATATATAGCAGAAGCTATAACATAACCTAAATAATATATAGAAGTGTTAGAAAAGTTTTAATTAACGACGATGACATAAAAAATAAACCTGAATAATTTTAAAAGGAATAATTATTGAATGTACAATTTTCAAATTTGAATGTTTTAGTGGTTGGTGGTTCAGTTGATGTTATATTGGACATGTGCGTAAAAGAAGTGGAACTGTTGATGTAGGCCTACATGGTGTATCCCTCAACTTATTCAGGATTTCCGAATGGTGCTCTTCATTTATTTGTAAATAGGATTTCAGGGAAGATGCACAGCTATGACCAGTGATCTTTATTAATCCTTGTTCTTGAATGCCAATGCGAGTTATATTTGAAAATGCTGTACATCGACTGGAGTGGGTTGTCATTTTCTGTTTTTTTTTATGTCCAAACCAGCGCAGTTTGAAATGTTGACAAACACGACAGAAACAAATGCTAGGGACGCGATAAAATTGTGCGATAAGCAGCCAGGTTGAAATACGTCCTTTCGTACCGTCAAAAGTAGTGTGACGTAGTAAAAGTGTAATTGTCACTTACATTTCACTTTTGAGACATATTACCTGTAAATAAGCCTTGAGTCTATTCGATGTTATAGACAGGAGTATAGATAGATTCTTAAGCACCGGAGACGAAATTACAAAGCATTATTCCCACAGCATGCGGCTGAACGCATCACTGAAATTCGCTAACCGTGTGACCGTCAGTGGCCCACATGGTAGCGAAAGTATGAAGGCAGTCTTTTGTTAAAAGGTATTATTATATGAAGGTCGGAGTCCATACACTTACAATCAGAATTCTTGTCTCCGAGTCCCAACTCTAATCTACAGTTATAATGGAAAGAACTAATGAAAATTGTATTCCGAAAAGCTAGCGTAGTCAATCCTAAGGACAGAAGGAAAGGGATATATGCACAAGAGCAGTGGTTTATTTTTGGACTCGCGGACCAGTAAATAATATAGAAAATATTGTGGACCAGCCAGACAGGAATAAATATTTGAACCTGTTCCTTCATAATTTAATCCGATAATATTATTGATGTTAATATTGATGTATAATTAATAAATCGTAATGTTCTATGAGAAATGAAGCTGTTTTGGAAATAGTGGGTGAAGAGAGAATGATGCTGAAACTGATCAGGAAGAGGAAAAGGAATTGGTTGGGTCACTGGCTGAGAAGAAACTGCCTACTGAAGGATGCAGTAGAAGGAATGGTGAACGGGAGAAGAGTTCGAGGTAGAAGAAGATATCAGATGATAGACGACATTAAGATATATGGATCATATGAGAAAACAAAGAGGAAGGGAGAAAATAGGAAAGATTGGAGAAAATTGGGTTTGCAATGGAAGATCTGCCCTTGGGCAGAACACTAAATGAATGAAATGAAATGAAACGAATGTTGTATGTCCCCTTCATACATATGTCATTGCGTATTTCAAAGTGTTATGGACAGTTTTCATATTTATAGGATACGTTAATGTTGTAGCCTCGTATTGAGGACGTTAATTTTCTAATGAGGACATTAACAAAATATGTCTAATGGTATTGAGAGATTCATTATCCATTTTACACAATCACTTGTATAACACCACGTAATATTAATATATATATATATATATATATATATATATATATATATATATATATATATATATATATATAAAACAGAGAGGGTTTAGAATTGAACGGGTTACATCAGCTTCTTGTCTATGCGGATGACGTGAATATGTTAGGAGAAAATCCACAAAGGATTAGGGAAAACGCGGAAATTCTGCTTGAAGCAAGTAAAACAGTAGGGTTGGAAGTAAATCCCGAAAAGACTAAGTATATGATTATGTCTCATGACCAGAATATTGTACGAAATGGAACAATAAAAATTGGAAATTTATCCTTCGAAGAGGTAGAAAAATTCAAATATCTTGGAGCAACAATAACAAATATAAATGACACTCGGGAGGAAATTAAACGCAGAATAAATATGGGAAATGCCTGTTATTATTCGGTTGGGAAGCTTTTGTCATCTAGTCTACTGTCAAAAAATCTGAAAGTTAGAATTTATAAACCAATTATATTACCGGTTGTTCTGTATGGCTGTGAAACTTCGACTCTCACTTTGAGAGAGGAACAGAGATTAAGAGTGTTTGAGAATAAAGTTCTTAGGAAAATATTTGGGGTTAAAAGGGATGAAGTTACAGGAGAATGGAGAAAGTTACACAACGCAGAGCTGCACAAATTGTATTTTCCACCTGACATAATTAGGAACATTAAATCCAGATGTTTGAGATGGGCATGGCATGTAGAACGTATGGAGGAATCCAGAAATTCATATAGAGTGTTAGTTGGGAGACCGGAGGGAAAAAGACCTTTAGGGAGGCCGGGACGTAGATGGGAGGATAATATTAAAATGGATTTAGGGAGGTGGGGTATGATGATAGAGACTGGATTAATCTTGCTCAGGATAGGGACCAATGGCGGGCTTATGTGAGGGCGGCAACGAACCTCCGGGTTCCTTAAACGCCAGTAAGTAAGTATATATGATATTTATTTTTACTACCTTTCATTACTGTTCATTGTACTTTCATCTCATGTTTCTCCGAAATCAAATTGTACTTTATTTTTAAATTTATCATTGTTCTGTAGCCTATTATCTCTGCAAATCATATTGTATTTTATTTTTAATTTAACCTCTGCTTTGTATTCTGGATCCTAGTGGTCAACCGTAGATGTCGGCCAGATGTCCCAAATTGTGGAATTAGTAGTAGTTGTAGTAGTAGTAGTAGTAGTAATAATTACCCCCCCCCCTGTCTTCCCGAATCACAACGTTCTATTCAACAATCGTTGTTGGAAGTTTGACTTGTATGAGTTCTTCATCCACAGCACTGGTTTCAACATCGTATATTTAGGTAAAACTATATTTGGAATCGTGGCAATCGAACTTTTTGTGTAGTATCCTCAGATTTCGTATCAAGTGCAGCATTTATTTTGGACTTGGACAGATCGATGAACGCAATAAAATTATTATTATTATTATTATTATTATTATTATTATTATTGTTATTATTATTATTATTATTATCATTATTATTATTATTATTATTATTATTATTATTATTATTATTATACAACACAGAACTGCACGCATTGTATTCTTCATCTGACATAATTAGGAACTTAAAATCCAGACGTTTGAGATGGGCAGGGCATGTAGCACGTATGGGCGAATCCAGAAATGCATATAGAGTGTTAGTTGGGAGACCGGAGGGAAAAAGACCTTTAGGGAGGCCGAGACGTAGATGGGAGAATACTATTAAAATGCATTTGAGGGAGGTGGGATATGATGATAGAGACTGGATTAATCGTGCACATAATAGGGACCGCTGGCGGGCTTATGTGAGGGCGGCAGTGAACCTTCGGGTTCCTTAAAAGCAGGGGCGTATACTGGTTAAAGGGTTTGGGCTACCGCTGACCCTATTATTACACAAAATATATCTAACAATTACTTTAATTTTAATTACTATGGTAAAACTAATAATACAAAATTATTACATTATGTTATATTATAAACTTTTTCTTTTGTAATTTCCTTGGGCTACCGCCGGTAGCCCCGGTAGCCCGCAAAATACGCCCCTGCTTAAAAGCCATTTGTAAGTAAGTATTATTATTATTATTAAAAAGTAAAATACATGCACTGGAGACCTGTATTTATCCTGATTACTTTATGGGTGCCAAACATGGTCGCTGACAGGGAAACACAGGACCAAACTGCAAACGTGTCAAAGGAAAATGATGCGCAAAATTATGGGCGTATCACTGAAAGAGAAAATCCCAAATGCGACACTGTACCAACTAGCAGATACACAGGACATCACACATGCAGCCATTACATCCAAATGGAAATGGGGTGGACACGTGGCCAGGCTACCAGGCGACAGATGGACATACCGAGCTACCATGTGGGACCCCCGCATAGGAAGGAGACTTCAGGGCAGACCTCGGCGCAGATGGGCAGACTTCTTCGGAGAACAGGCAGGTCAACAGTGGCCCAGAGAGGCAAGAGACAGAAGGAAGTGGAAAGTACTCGAGAGACATTTGTGAATAGACAGGAATTTGTGAAAGGCAGTGAGAGAATCATTGTTAAAGGAATTCAAGTTCCTAGATTTAAATAACACGTCTAACGTAAACTAGCTCATCTCGTTAGATAAATAGAGCTTTTCCTTATTTAAGGAGGCCTTTGCCCTTCATAGGACACAATAGGCTATCTTTATATTTATCTTTTATTATTATTATTATTATTATTATTATTATTATTATTATTTGATTATGTAACGATGGTGTATCAAATACGAGGTTATTTAGCGCCGATTGGATTGATGATAGCGAGATGATACTTGGCGAGATGAGGCCGAGGATTCGCCATAAATTACCTGACATTTGCCCTATTGTTGGGGGAAAACCTCGAAAAAACTCCAACTAGGTAATCAGCCCAAGCGGGAATCGAATCCGCGCCCAAACGCAACTTCGGATCGGCAGACAAGCGCCTTAGCCGACGCCGGTGGTCGTTGTTGTTACCATCATCGTCACCATCATCATCATGCCGTTACTGTTCGGAAACAGTAGGCCTACAGTGAGTCCAAGCCTTGACTCTTGTTTCGGAATTTTTAACACAGCGCTTTGTATTTACAAACTGGGTGGGATAAGACACACATGCGTGTTTGCGGTTTACATAGGCTATGCAGAAAAGTCTGAGGTTTTCGCGTTGTCTGCACAACACGTCCCTATTATAATATGTCATGGATTTTGCACGCTTTGTTAGGAGTTCAGCCTGCCAAGGCTGAAGTTAATAATCGAGGCAAACAGTAGCCGGACCTTGGAAATGTAATGATGAGGCACTTTGTTGTCCCGTGAGAAATGAGACAAATGCGAATGTCCTCTTAGTTGGCGGATTTCGCAGTGTGTGAGGTACTTTCTCTACTTCGTTTGTCTGTGAATGGCTACAGAAATATGTCACTACTTGTAAAGTCGCATTTCAATCTCTCATAATTTTCCACGCTGGTTTCAATCCCGGCGTGTCTAATTGCAATTTATGGTGAACAAAGACGGTGTTTGGTGGTAGATTCCCCGTTTCCCCTACTGGCTTCCACCATTGCTCAATTAATCATCATAATCATGATATGTGCCGTTCAGAGCAGAAGTGGTATAAGTCAAAAATGGGTAATGAGGGTTAAAATAAGCATTCTGTAAAATACAGCGCAAAGTAGCAATTAATATTCAATTTATTTAAACTATTAGTAGTCAGTGGATAGCAAGAAGGACATATTAATTCCTACTTTGCGCTATATTTTGCAGAATTTTTACTTTAAACCCATTACCCAATTTTGACTTACACCACTTTTGTTCTGAACGGCTCATATGGTGTTACTGTCGGTGACTCAGGAGAAGACGAGAGCGGACTGAGGAGGAAGGGATGTGAACAGTTAACGTACGACACCACGTGCAATATTTGTACTGCAGTAAGCGGAAACATTAGATCTCCTTCTGTTCAACTTAGCTTTAATTTCCATACGCATTGTTACTCATGTTTCCTGTACGAGTAATAACCTGTCTACTGGGATGCTTATCTGAGCGATGTTTATAATAATCAACAGCGATAGTCAAGAAGGTCACATTCTTTCCCCTCGTCTTCTCTTGAGTAACGGACAGTATGTAGTTCACTTTCGTGGCGACTGAGAGAACTACAAGCTTCGGCGCGTCTCTTATGTATGTATTAAATTATATACTGTATTTGTACATTAATATATCGTCATTGCTGCTGCAATAACTCCTACGTGACATATTTATCGATTTTCAGATTTTTGCTTTATTAAATAACTTAATAGTGATACAGCAATTAACAAAATCTCCTATATGTAATTATGTCCCGCGCCGTGGCGTCGCGGTCTAAGGGGTCGTGCCTAGGACTCGCGTTACGGAATGCGCGCTGGTTCGAGTCCTCATGGGGGCAAGAAATTTTCTCATGAAATTTCGGCCAGAGTATGGGATCGGTGCCCACCCAGCATCGTGATGCACTTGGGGAGCTATGATAGGTAGCGAAATCCTGTTGCGAATGCCAGCTATAACGGCTGGGGGATCATCGTGCTAACCACACGATACCTCCATTCTGGTTGGATGATCGTCCACCTCTGCTTCGGCATGTGGGTGTGAGGCCAGCAGCCGGCTAGTCGGTCTAGGCCCTTCATGGGCTGTAGCGCCACGGATTATTATTATTATTGTTATTATTATTATTATTATTATTATTATTATTATTATTATTATTATTATTATTATTATTATATGTAATTATATTTCTTTGATTCGAAAATGTAAGAGTGCACTGTCCCCTATGTACAGTATCCTATGCCATAGAATAAATAAATGTGTTTTTTCTTCCTACTGAAAAATGTTATATTTTGCACATAGCAGTTATTGCAGGAACAACGACGATATACTGTATTTGTTCATTAAATATTCAGTAATTTGTTTTAATATCTTAAGTACAATTTGCATAGAATAACATCTCTCCTAGTGTGTTGTAAATATTTTTCTCTTGATTTTACTTTCATAGAGGATAGTACATGATAAAACAATGTGGACAGCTTGACGTCAAAAATGATTGGTTGACAGCAATAGTGGTTGGATGGTTCCTAATGCCTGATCCCTTGCAAGCAAATCAATGGGCTCGTAACGACAGACATTGAGTTATTTGATAGCCATCGTCATCTTTTACACCTTTCAAATGATTCGTGGTATCTGTTGCTATCTAATGAGTTGGAAATTGCGTAATAGCGGATTTGAATATAAAACTTTGTCTTTATTTAACTTTGAATAATTTCAAGGGAAAATTGTTTAGGGGCCGGGTATCGATCCCGGGACCCTTCGCTTAGCGCACGAATGCTCTACCGACTGAGCTATCTCAGGAACAATACACGATACTGTCATAATTTTTCCTTTATATCCATACAACTCAAATGGGCTGACAAGACGCCAGAACCCAACTTTGAGTGCTGCTTTACAGGGAGCTATTACCTGAAAGCTAGATTTGCATAATTTATTTGACTTTGTTTATGTAGGAAAAAGTGTTTTACATCCAGCGAACATTTGAGGTATAAGTTAAATAAATGCCATAAGTATAATGATAACACGATAAATTATTGGGTGGGCTCGAATCCCACGAGCCCATATAAGTTGGCGCCACTGTTTGAAAGCAGAATTGGTAATCCTTTCGCCGCACTGAAAGAAATATTGGAATCTAAAGTGAAAGATAAGTAGTAATAGCTGTTCTTCTGTTAAAAACAAAAACCTATCGTGTTCAAAACTAATAAAACAAACATAAACGTATTGCCTCTCGCAGAAAGAAACTAATAATAATTCAATCGCCTCTCCACAAAAGACATGTTCAAAACTATTTAAAATAATACAATTAATTTTATTAAAAATTATTTTTTATCGAAGTGCATAAAACTTCGTACGATATACTTATCGTAATTTCATGGCACTGACCGATTTCGCACCTCTTCCCACTAGAGGTATGTCTACGGTGTACTCGGCCTTGGAATTTCCCCGGGTTCACTTGTACAAAGATGCGGGAGGAAGGGTTGAGGACCATTATACTGTAATCCTGCTGCATCACTCTACTCCCTTCTACAAAAGAAAACACTTCCTCTTCCTATTCTTCGAATAACCTCTTTTAAAGGAATCAGAACTAATCCTTCCTTTATCCCTCACTGCATACACTATTCTCTTTAACATGTTTCAAGCTGTCCAGAAAGCTGAACAAATCCTTTGTCTTTCAATGCACATAACGAAGGTTTGAGATTTTGTTCTGAACATATTCTTGGAAGTTTATAGGAGGAAGGGTTTCCTAAATTACCATTTTGTCCATTTTTGAATTACATTTTCTTGGGGAAGTTCTAGTTTTAGGTTCACTATAACCGAAGTGAGAGTTCACTATAAACAGAAAAATTAATATAGCCTACTTTATAATGTATGTGGGTCGGGACCAACGATTTAGGCTCACTATAGACCAGGGACAGAGCTGCAGAACAGTCATTTAAATGGACCTGAAAAAAATTAAAAATATAAAACGTGCTTTTATGTAATCTAGTTTATTGTTTCATTTATTTTTCCAATTCATTCTCCTTCGATTCGAGATTTTACTGTCTGTAGGAGCCTTGAACTGCTCGAGAATTTTAGCTGTAGTGTACTTTTCGGATCTGTGATCGACAGTTCCTGAAGCTCAACGTAGGGTAGTCGGCAGCAGAAAACTGGTTTTCTTCACCCTCCCATAAGACTGCATTAGAGCTGCAACCGAAACAGCTCTCTCCGAATATACAAAAGAACCGCTAACACCCTCATCTCTTTATGACCTGCGTTAGAACACATTGGCTTCTGGACTTCTGTATATCATTACAGTTCCAGTGTGTTAAGTTCTGTGGGTGGTGTGATGTGATTAATCAGTATGTCTAAGGAAATATTTTATATTAAAAATAAATTAAATGAAAACCTAATTGACCAACCCTTTTCGAAATTAAAAGAGAAATTAGGACGTTTTACACAAAATTTAACTATTGAAATTTCTGGAAAAAGTCGAGGAAATCATGTAGCCTACTAGTCATTTTAATACCGAAATGTGTAATGGAAACGATTGGTTTTTTGCTGCGCTCATGAAAACGCTTTCTCCCCCACTCGTGTATTCTGTTTAGAGGAGAAAATACATAGACAAACACCGGAGTGAATTTGACTTAAAAACTAGAAAAGCACGTGGGGCACATCTCCACTACGTGACTAGTTGTACCAGGTGGGAGAGGTGTAGCGCACGGATGGTTGGAGTACAATAAATTTCGGGTGCACAGTCAACTTCGAGAAGGGGCTGTAATTACACGCGTTATCCGATTTAGATGCAATAAACAGCATGCGTTTGCTAAATACACTATTTTTCATGCAGAACTGCCAACCTTTGTAATCGCGGGCCGCCTCTGCTATAGATGAATGTTCACTACAACAGAGTTCATTATATTCAGAGTTGACTGTATTTACAATACCCTGAACCAGCCTAAAAGTCATCACTTCAGTCCTATGTTACCTGTATAACGATGTCGTCTAACACAAAATCCATAGTAATAGGTGATGTGTGTATGAGTTACTTAAGCTGAAAAGTGATTAACATACATATAAATGTGTGTAATATTATCTGAAAGGCGTGTGAGTACAGACTTGCATTAATGTTAATTAGCCAAGCTTCTGGAAATGCTGCATTGTGTAACATTAATTTCCCTAGCATTGTTAACTTTGGGGAAGCGTTTCGCAGCTCGTGCTATGCAGATTCCACTGCACAGTTTTAATTAATTACATTTTTTACTCGTAGCTTGTCGCAGTTGTTGCCATGTTTCTACCATGTCGGTCTCCCCTCGAAGTGTAGGAATGACGCTCGCGTACGCGGAATCCTTCATTCAAGTTTGGCGTCACGGAGCTTTTTGTGCAGACACAAAAATAGAAGTTAGCGTAGACTGACGGAAGTACATTCCCCTTCTCCCGACAACATCATTCCAACTATTCGAGTTTTGCATAATTTCCTCTTGCAGTTTTTGTGCCGTTCAGACTTGCAAGATACGTTGCATTACTTTTATTCTGAAGTATAGATACGAATGTAGAAAAAGACTGGGGGAGAAAGAAGTATATCGAATTTAATTACGGAAAGAATGTTTTTAAACCGGGACTGCAGAGATTTTGCAGTTACAAAATGCCGGGGTCTATATATTCGAGAGGTAGATTAGTTTCCTAAAACCGGAATCTGTAGCGGTACAGCTGAGCCTGGCTGAGGTATTAACTTGAATGTTGAAGCAGCTCTCCAGCATCCATGCTGCAACTCGGGAGATATTTTACAAAAGGCAGAATTAACATTGAGGATTAATCTCTCTTCCTACCAGGCAACACCGCTATTGATTGTTCATTAGCAACTGACAAAGTTTTCTTTAGCTGTAGGCTTTACAAGTATTGTTGTAACCTATTTGTTTTCTTTAAGGGGTGATGGGAGATTCGGAATTTCCTATCTCAACAATGTTAAATATAAATTAAGTCAATAATAGTTTTGCATTTTCAGTCAAACACTTATCAAATATATGATGGCAGAAAAATAAATTCTGTTACATCATGTTACAATTTTAAATATCACAAATATTTTCGACTTTTTATAAGTCATCCTCAGGTGAGTTTTCTGACAGACAATTGAGGCATTGACATGGGAAAGGTTGTAACTGCCAAAAATTCGAATTTTTAGGTTTTTCATTGAGAAGGTAGTAAATGGCCATGCCAATGGCACAGTAGGTTGTATGTCCGTATGTAATGAAACAAAGTTGGAAACGTAGTCACTAGATGTTGTAAGTTGTATGTGCACAGCTGTTGGCGCGGAGAAGGTAGTAACTCCTTTTACAACATCAGAGTGTGTCTAGACAAATATGGGCTGATAACTGTGCAGGGCAGAATAAGAATCGGATGATTCTAATGGTCCTGATTTACATTATTGCCAGGAAACATTTTGATTCAGTGGACTTGAAATTCCTGGTTTCAGAACATTCCTACATGCCATGTGATAGGGAATTTGGCGTAATAGAGAAAAGAAAAAAAAAAGATGCAAGACCATGGTCCCAGAAGAGGTAAGGCCTAATAATGTAATAATGATGAAGGATGAGGATTTCTTCGACTTTTCTGCAGAATATGACAAGTTTTTGAATACAACTCCTATCAAAATCAGAACCCTCAACTGGATTAGACTCTCAAAAGCTGATTTTCCTCTAATAAAAACAAGACAGTCATTTAATGACCTTGAAATGTGGACAGATCACAGGATTTTTAAGAAATGACAGTCATTAACGTCAATCACTAACTTGCAGTGCTTGCAACGCCTTGAAAGAAGACCAGTCGTCCCTGATGCCAAAAAGAGAGACTTGTTATCTATGTTAGACTTCCTCGATGAAAAGTATCATGCATTTTACCGAAAAATTTGTGCATAATGTATAAATAATGTTAATTCTCAGTTTGGCTAAGGAGTGATTTCAATGTTGTGTTTTCATAAAATAGGATTTCACAGATAAATCTGTGCCAGACTTTTCAAATTTCATATGTAACACAAACATGAATGTATGCCTTTCATTTAAAGCAGTTTCTGTAATAATGTAAGTGAGAAAGTGTTCATAAATTTGTTTTTTGCTTCCCCTGAAAAATTTTGTTTTTGGCAGTTACTACCTTTCCCATGTCAGCGCCTCAATTAATAGAACTAGGTGAAAAACATATCAAACACATTTATATTAAAATGCTCATGCATGCATTTACATAAGTATGGTTTCCGTAGCCTTAAAATTGATTGATGTATATAAAGTCAGAGATTTAAAATTTAAACACATGTTTACATTAATGTGCCATTGCGTGCGTTTACATAAAGGTTACATGGCGTCTATGGCCTTAGATTGGACATGTAAAATCGAGGTTCTTTGATCTTTGACTGAACATAGTTATCTGAGCATTTACTGTATGCTTGAATTGTAAGATTAAAATCATGTAAAAGTTATAAAATTAAAATTGAAAAATTGTACATTATTATTAGATGTGTTGTAGAAAGTGAAGAGGATTCTCAGTCTGTTTCACCGTGGTGATAGGCGTTTTGTAAAAGATGTTCAGTTGAGGGTATCCAGACGATGGTGGCCTTCTCACCCGGCGTTACATGGCAGACATATGTTAAATATGTTCATGTTTTCATATTCCTATACCCTTTTCTCAGTAATTAAATAGTGTAAGGACTTGAAATTCTTACCAGTTAAAGGGAGGGATACACCATTACCTGAAAACATTTAGTGAAATTCATTTTTTATACCGGTTGTTAAAAACAAGTATCCAATATCAAGACAAGAAAATAATGTCTAATAAATATGGGTCCTACGACACATACTTTCTGAGATCTGAACACTATCTTGTTCATAGAAGGTGCTTAATGTGACGTCCATTTATGGCAATGCATTTCTCTGCCTTCAGTACAGGAGAGTACCAGATAATCATACCGTAGTTGATACCCATGGCATGGAATAATGATACGTTGCAAGGAATACTGAAAACGAAAGTACTGATTGCGATATGACCGAGGTTCAGCAGAGATGATGATGTGAATTTTCGTAATCAGCTTGTGTGGGATGATAAAATCCCCATGCAGTTGAAGAAATAAGGCATTAGCACCGATTCTCAATCAACTTATGGGCGGGCGTTCTTGGTGATAGATTAATAGGGCCATACGTGCTACCACAGAGATTAACTGGGGATCGTTATCAGGACTTTCTTATTAACGTATTAAAACAAATTTCAAAGAGTGCGTGATTCCTTACGCCGAGGTGCAGAGGAATGCATTGCCATGAATGGACGTCACATTGAGCACCTCCTATGAACAAGTGTTCAGATCTCAGAAAGTATGTGTTGTAGGACCCATGTTTATTAGACATTATTTTCTTGTTTTGATGCATACTAGCACCTCTAAAATATTGGATACTTTTTTTAACACCCTGCATATCTCAGCTACTATACAAGCTAAATGAACAAAATTTTTTCATGCTTAATATACATACATTACTTACTTACGGCTTTTAAGGAACCCGGAGGTTTATTACCGCCCTCACATAAGTCCGCCAACGGTCCCTATCCTGTGGAAGATTAATCCAGTCTCTATCATCATATCCCACCTCCGTCAAATCCATTTTAATATTATCCTTCCATCTAAGTCTCGGCCTCTCCAAAGGTCTTTTTCCCTCCGGCCTCCCAACTAACACTCTGTATGTATTTCTGGATTCGCCCATATGTGCTACATGCCCTGCTCATCTCCTGATTATGTCAGGTGAAGAATATAATAGTGCATTTCTGCGTTGTGTAACTTTCTCCATTCTCCTGTAACTTCATCCCTACACGTCATAAAACATTAATTCAGAATATTAAAATAGCTGATAATTACCTGTAAAACTAATACCAAATGTTCACAACTTTTTTACAACTGTAGAACATTTACATAATAAAAACTACAATTAATTAAATATCTCTCTTACAGAAATTTTCCAAATAACTACATCAACAACATAGTCTAGGATATTTTACCTATTCAGGAAATATTTTTTTTCGAAAATTTTTTTCGAAAATTTAATATTGATGGTAACGATTAAGAGAATAAACAAAATTGTATTATTTTTTACTTTCTAATCTCTCGCGAGTCTTGAATAACCCTATGTATATAAACGTACTTATGTGTTAATGGTTGTATGGGTTGTGTTTTATATGGTAATGTCATAAAAAGTGATTATTAACAAAAAGTGAAAAGTGAGCGACTTCGGACATCAGATTCAGCGCTCCATATGTTCACCACATAGCTCAAAAAACTATTCAGGAGTAAATTTCTAACTTCCTTGGACGCCATTGTCCTATTATCTGAGCAAAGGTTGTATCCAAAGTAGTCGTTGTTGACTTGCAAATGAGTTGATATTGGGTTGTTCTCTATAAATCGTTCAAGTACTGTGATGCAGCAAGAAAACCTTCGAGTTTCCTGAGAGGCGGAGTAAAGTAAGAGAGAAGGTTGAGATAACTTAGCTGCTGTGGTGCGCTGGATAACCGAGCGGTTGGTGATAACGGAAGAAGCCTGATGAGACTGGAGACTGCCACCGCAAACCACACAAACATACCACAACACCACAGAAACGATTGCGAGATTCTTTAGAAACACGGCACCGGTAACTGTAAACACCTCTGGGATGAGGTGCCGAAGCACATTTCCACTTTGAACTGATAACCTGCATTAGCTTGCTGACACAAAATGTAACTACGAAGACCAGGTATTGGCCTGTATTTTTAATTCGGGGATGAAACTACAGTTCCATTGGTTTGAATGTTTTAATTTTTGTTTCGGTTTACAAATGGAGAGTATGAATTTATTTCAAGAGAAGTAACTAATGAAGAGCATGCAATATGAGTCGTTTCCAGAAAGTAAGTTTCCCTGGGGCCGTTTAGAGAAATAAAACACAATTTCAAAGACATATTTATTGGAACAGATAGGGTAAAGGTGCCTAATTCCGTGATACCCCTAATCCCGTGATAAAATTTCAATTGACTGCCGTGAGGTTGTGGTCTCTGACTTTTAAGTTTTTGAAATACCTAACAGATGCCAGGAGATGACTTCTTATCAATTATATTGACTATTTGAATAGAAGCAGTCGACTGCAGAAGCTTTTGTTCAGTGAAAGGTAGTTGACCAGTAAGTTTTTCTTTCTCTTGTGACTGCTCCTGAAGAAACATTTTATATTGAGGTAAGGATTAATATAGCATTATAAAATGATATATTACTGTAGACTATAGTCAGATGAATCAATGTGTATGATTATTTAAACATTAGGAGACAATAACAATGCTACAGGAGCTTTCCCATTTTCGGATTTATTTTCATATTTCTCTTTCCTGGCTCACTCGACCAGTGATGCCAACGCTAAATTGTGAAAATTAATGTCTATGAAAGAAAATAGTTCGTGGAAATAATAACAGAAACAAGTTATAGAAAACATCAATTATAATAATTATAATAAAATAATAGGGCATATATTTAACTGAATTACTGATGATGTTAGGAATATTAATAATGAGAAATAGTTGTGTTATAATTCAATGTATTCAAATTTAATTTTGTATTGAATTTAACTTTCAGTTTATTTTGTTTATAATATTACATTAATATGTAATATGTATTCTTGTAGTTACACAAGTATTTTCTATGAAATTTGTCATTTAGGCCCTTTTTCTATGTTGTAATTTCTTGCTCAATCCACATTAAAACAATATACCATGCCTTTGAAGTGTTTTTCCAAATACACGTTTGTTTTCTGAGCAGTTAATGAGGATTATTTTAGTATCACGGAATTAGGAAACCACTCTCACGGAATTTGGATCCCTATCACGGATTTAGGAGCCACTGTATAACAATGAAGAATCATATAACCAAACTTGTGAAACTGTTGACATTGAATGTTGTAAAAACTGTAACTAAAGGTACAAATAACGTCATTTAGGTGTAATTTTAAAATTTTTAGTACAATTTTGCATAAATATAGACTTTATTAAATTTGTCACGGAATTAGCCTACCTTACCCTACAGCAATTGTTGTGCTTTTTTTTCATCATATTCCCTACCGAAATTCAGACACTTGTCATACCGTGGGATCAACTTTTGTATCCCTGTGCCGTGAAGTCTGCCGCCTGGGATAGGAACAAGTGTGTGACAGCCGTCTGCATCTTTCTGTTACTGTGAAAATATTGACCGGACAGGAATTTCTTGAGGTATAAGAAGAGATGGTAATTGCTGGCAGCGAGATCCGTACTGTAGGGTGGTTGTTGAAACACCTCCCAGCGGAACTCCTATAGAAGATCTGTTGTGCGCTGAGCCGTATGTGGGCTGAGCAATTTCCATAATTTCTTATATAGTGAGGGTCACATAAGAACAGTTCCTAAACAGCAAATATTGCCGTCTTGTCAGTGTTGCCAACTGTTACCAGATATCACACGATAATACGTACTAAATGACTTATTTACTTACCGTACTTTATGTTGGAAGGTTATTCTAAATAATTCAATAATTTGAAACAAATTTTCGTAGGAAAACTCTACGAGAAAGGGATCAACATGTCAAGTATTTTGTCTGGCAGTACGAAATTCATTGGTTTGACTAAACAATTGATTCACGAGATCTAACCTAAAAATGTATTTTGTTTGACCACATAAAATTATTAGTACTAACACCGAAAACTATAGTCTTCAATCATAACCACAACGCAAGACATAAAATAACTATTATGTATTAATATTAATACTGATATTAATTAATTATTAGTATGTTCAAATTTCACTAGCTTCCAGTAACCGGCTCAGAAATCTAGTACAATTTTAATTTCCTGGTACTCCAGTACCGACAAATATTGTCGATACTCGTCTCAGCTGCCAACATACCAGTTACAAAATCACTACCATTTGTAATATTTGTCAGTATCGAAATTTGAAACGAAGATGGCAAAAGAAAATTCAACTTGCAAACTAGAAAATCACCACAATCCACTAGCATATGTAGTAATGCGGGAAAAACGGTTAGGTTTCACCCTTAGGGTATGAAGTAAGCCGACCCGGACTTTACCTCAAGAAATTCCTGTCTGGTCAGCATTTGCACAGCGACAGAGGTTCAAACTGCTATCACATACTGGTTTCGATACTAGGCGGCAGACTTTTACGGCAGGGATACACAAAAGTTGATCGGCATGACAAAATTCTGAATCCGGGTGGGGGGGTATGTTGAAAAATAGCTCAACAATTGCTCTATGTGGTCCAGTAAATCTGAAATTGTGTTCTCTTCCTCTAAAGGATCCAGGGAAACTAACTTTCTGGACGCGTCTCGTATTATTTTCTCTTGATATGAAGCGACATTTCGAGATTAGTCCCAGCTCACAACAAATTTTTCACTATGATTCACTCAAACTATATCGTACATGTCTATTATCACTTTAGTATTGCAGAACTCGCGATTACAAATCAAACGAGTGTCACATTGGTCTGTAGCTTCTCTCGATGCCAAGATATTACGGAGAGAGGCCGCGTGTCACGGTATTTTTTTTTTTTTTTTGGTTTATTGACTTCTCCGAGTTCATTAATTAAACTGATACAGCCCCTAATTATCACTTACCGCTTATCCTGATCGATATATGAATTAATTGCTGTTCAAATAGTCGTAATTTACACAACAAACGTTTTTTGTATTACAGAGTCACCAAAAAACTCCACACGCATTTTAAAACGGGTCAAGATTTAAACATAGATTTCATTTGTAAATTAAGTACACGAAACAATTTTATCGGACTTCGTAAAATACAATGTAGAAATTGGCACTTGATATAGGTGACTACGTAGAGCTGTCTGACAGTGTTGCCAACACATAAATTTTATCCCCGTCAGTTTAAGGGGAGGCAGAGGTGAATATTTCAAAATTCACAAAATTTATCCGATTTGCTTGAAATTGATCATGGATACTAAGTATATTATTAGTAATGGACATACCAAGTTTCAACTTTCTAAGTACAATAGTTCTGTAAATATTAATAATTTTATAAAACTTTATATCGTTTGATATAAAATGCTCCATGCACCATATTGTAAGAAATGTTCAATATTTCTTTTTATTTATTTGTTCAGAGGAGGTAGATAAATAATGATAAATGTTAGTTTGTTATGGGAATAATATAGTAATACAGTTATCTTGGTTTTAATTTCATACTTTTAAGGGCACAAAATCAAAAACTAACATCGGAATATCGAAATAAAGATAGGCTAATAAAAATGTAAAAAACCAAATTTTAATTTTTTCTTCAGTTTTGTTCGAAAATTTCACCTCTGCGTCCCCTTAACATCTGGAAATACGTCAAAATTAAAAAAATAATAAATAAGATCTCATATTTATATAAGACAAATAAAAAGCAAATTTGAACACAACTTATTTATCAATCTTGATTAAAATAATAATTCGTCAACCTCTGATTTGATTACGAGGAAATCTGAAACAGGTGATTCCTTAACTTGGTACAGCACGGGCAGGGCTGTTCAAAAAAAAAAGTAAAATCCCCCAAAAATTAAACAATTAAAAATGACAGCCGCTAGAAATGTCAAAAGCGATATAAATCGTAATTTTCCGTCAGAAAATACGCCACCCGTCAAAGCCATTGTTTTCCCGTCCGCTACGCTGAAATTCCGTCAGTTTTGGCGGAATTTCCGTCCAGTTGGCAACACTGCTGTCTGAGCTGTAAATCCGTAGTAAAAAATAAAAAGGGGACGTTCACATTTATAAACGATGAAGGGAATCACGAACCACACATCCTCAGCCAATAATAATAAACAATTATAACGTCCAGAATTCCTAGAAGACAGCTTAACACTTCTCATATTATCTGGCCACCTGCAACTTCCTACAAAGAATCGGTAAATATGTCTGTGTCGTCACACCTAGGTGTCCTTCAACTTTTTTCCAAGATTGTATGGGAGGAAGGTAAAGCTCCAAACTTCTACTGGGAATCGAATTCTGGTACTCTTTGAGAACGCTCTCATTTGAACACAGCTGGATTGTAGTTTAATGACTCCTAGTAACCTTCGTTATTACGTCTAATGTTGTGTTTGTATCAAAAGTTGGCGACGATGATGTCGTTGTGTTGGATGCAGATACAGTAATTCGTATGTACAATATCTGAGGAAGAGCGCTTACGTCATAGCAGAAAATAGAGGGATTATGAGAGAGAACAGGACTTGTCGTCTCGAGATAGCGGAGACACCACGCCCGATCTTGTAAAAATTAATGCACGTTGTCGTGACTGGTGCAAGTGTAAAGCAATACAGAATTATGTAAATAAGGAACTCGTAGCTGGATTGCGCAAAGTTGAAACGTTTATCCTCTAGGGCTCACAGCAACACAATCCAGCCGCTCTTGTTTATGACCTAGGGTCATGAAATGGGTAGTGCAGCCGTTCAACACTCCTAATGTATATGCATGATGCATATCTTCAGCTTCTTGTTGAAATAATTTACGGTTCTTAACCTTGCTACATTATCGCCAAGTTTATTCGATGAATCAATTCAACGACGTCGTGTCACATTTAACCTCTAAAAGATACGTTTATAAGTGAACATACTAAATACAGACCGATCATTTAGTCCTAACAGCTCGACAACGCGAAAGAGGGGAAGTGATAGGAGTAGTGGGGAGAGCTCCGGAGTAGAGATAGGCTTAACTGTACTGGAAACATACCGCTCTATCGCACGTGTGACATCCGATCGCTCTGAATGCAAGTGACTGACTAACCCGAACACCCCTTGGCGTAACTTAATGGACTTGCCTGACCAAGGCGCACATTGTCGGCGACTGCCGGCTGTCAGGACTAAATAATCGTACTGTATAGCTCGCGCAAGGAACGATTACCGAAAAACAGTGGTAGCGTTACTGTCTGTTTTTACGTGTGTGTGTGTGTGTGTGTGTGTGTGTGTGTGCACGCCGAGGGAGCGAGAGTTGCGGCCGATGGTAGTAATGTCTCTTCCAAGGACATGAACAAATGAGGAATCGCTGTGGAAATATAGAACGTAGCAAGAGAAAAATTCGAAGCTAATTAAACGCGCAACATATGTTTACGAATGAAATAATAATACCGTACGATACAAGACACGTATTCATATGCAATGGAGCAAACTAAAGTCGTAATGTAACTATCACAACGCAAGACTGATTCTATCGATGGCATTTCTCTTCCGACTGTATTCTTGAATATCATTCAAGCTATCTCGTGACCTCTCCTGTCGCCCTCCCTTCCTTATCGCATTGTTTCATTCGCATTCCATCCGTCGGTATTCCCTGCTTGAGAGACCTATACATTGTCTACTTTGTCTTACAATTTAATTACAGTTGTACAATAACACTTCATTCAATATTCCATCAGCTACGAGTTGTAAAGCTGTTCAGAGAGAATACAATTACGAAAAATGATAATGGAGCCAGCCGTGGAATCAGAATTACAAGGAAACAGGCATTTCTCTCTCACCCCAAAAAAAAAAAAATCGTCTCCAAGGTTATTTTATCGTCCAACTCAAATTGTTAACGTGTGTAAGTTAAAGAGTTACTGTTGGCTATACTGAAAAACATTGGGTGATGTTCCTTGCAACACTGGTTGGTTGTTTTGTTTATTAGAAGTCGTCCGCTATGAGAGACACGTGTAAAGGGAAGATAAGACTGACTGCAGTGTGCCCAACTCCAGAAACACAAAATCCGTTACGAAGCTGCCAAAATCCCGCTAAATTCCGCTACGATTGTGGGTACAGAATAAATGTGAAGCAATCAGGACTATGTTAAGGAATCATAGAAATAGGTTTTATTTTGTTTCCTGGCATAATTTATGTTGTTGAAAGTCAAAGCTGTGAATTGTATTCATTTTATTTCATGTTATTACCAAATGTTTAAACTTTAATAAAGATGTATTTTGTAAGCAGAAATGTAAGTAGGGCCTAATGATATTTTACTGAAACATATTTATTTTATAAAAACAAGTCTGAAATCAAGTTGCTTTACTTATTTTTCTCTCTGTAGTAACACACTACCAAATTTAATTTACCTTATAACTTACTTACAAATGGTTTTTAAGGAACCGCAGGTTCATTGCCGCCCTCACATAAGCTCGCCATCGGTCCCTATCCTGTGCAAGATTAATCCAGTCTCTATCATCATATCCCAACTCCCTCAAATACATTTTAATATTATCCTCCCATCTACGTCTCGGCCTCCCCAAAGGTCTTTTTCCCTCCGGTCTCCCAACTAACACTCTGTATGCATTTCTGGATTCGCCCATGGGTGCTACATGCCCTGCCCATCTCAAACGTCTGGATTCTTATTGTATGGATTCGTAACAAGATGTGTTATACGGTGATGGATTGTTAGCCCTTCGCCCAACCCCCAAGCTGGAGAACCGCCCCTTATCGGTTGTCCACGACTGCTTAGTGAATATATTCGCAGCTACCCTCCTTATCTGGAGGCCATCTCCTCTATACGCAACCTGAGGACGGGCCATGTCGTGGTGATAGGAACCCACAATACAGTACATGGAAATTTAATTTACCTACTTGTATTATTATGTAATGTTAACGTTAGAATACACGTAGGCCTAATAAGCATACTCTAATGTATTTCTTTCAGTTACAAGAATATTGCACACTTTATTCTTGTTTTTATATTATTAGAACATGGCTGTACTACTGAAAAAGTCGTTAATGTGGCGCTGCACTGATATTTAATTTCTACTTGTGATTACAAACCATCTCTCGGGGAACATTAGAGTTAACGCAAAATTTTATAGGAAAAGAATAAAATTTATTTGGGAAATGTGAGAGAAAATACACAAATTTAAGCTTTTAACATATTATTTATATTCCGTTACATTTCGGGAGGATTTCAGTTATTGCCACTACGTCTCCCGAAGCCTCAGATTCCGCTACAGTTGGACACACTGTGATAGCACAGTCTAGTATATACAGTCACGAAGCTCAATATGTAATAAATATGCATCCTTCGATAGTTGCTAACCACTAGGATCGCTACTATCTCCTCATTACAGACAATGCGAAATAGTACCGGCACAGTCTATTGTTCCTAGCATCCTCACAACTCAAGCTTCGTGACTGTGTATATTAGACTGTAGTGATAGTGACAACGCTCTCTCTTTCTCTGCGTTTGTGGCTCAAGTGCTCCCGCGCTGGTCTTCCATCCAGATGGCCCGGGTTCGATTCTCATCCAGGTGGTGATGGAATTTTGTGGTGGGCAAAGCAGATGTTGCAGGGTTTTTTTTTTCTCGGAGTACTCTTGTTTTCCTCTACACCTATTTCTTCCTCTGACTTTAGCTTACTTATCTTTTTTTTTGTTTACTCTTTCTCCTCTCTATGCTTATTCTCGTTATTTTCTGCGTTTTGCTATTTTCATTCGGTTTATGTTCTTGAAACTCTTTGTTGTCTTCATTCAGTTCTTTCTCTTTATTCTATTTTTCTTCATCTTATCTTTTCCTTTTAATCCTGTTTATTTTTCCATCCTGGTGTTTATTCTTTTCCTAGTTATTATTGTTTCTGTGTTCTTTCTCTTCCTCTCTGTCGTCTACTTCGTCCTTACTCTCGATCATCTCCAATTTCGCATGTACAATTTCATTTTATTTCTCTCCGCGAAGCTTGAGTTGTGAGGGTGCTAGGAACAATAGACTGTGCCAGTACTATTTCGCATTGTCTGTAATGAGGCGATATTAGCGATCCTAGTGGTTAGCAACTATCTATGGATGCTTATTTACTACGTATTGAGCTTCGTATGCTCAAGCTTATCTGACTCTTGCTACTCTTCGTCAATGGATCGACATCCGCTGCTGTCTCGGCCTCTTCAACCGCTCGCTCCCCTGTGCCTGTCTGCCGCTTGTCTCCCCACCCTCCCAAGGTTAACAATTTCCGGATGCCTCCGTGGATGTTATGTGCCTGTCTCACACGTGTTCCGTGGGTCTTTTTCCGTGAATTGTTCCGTTCAAGATCTTCTTTGAGATTCTATATTCTTTACGTGCGAGATGTCCCGTCGTTTCAGTTTGATATGCTCGACTGCCAGGAACGATCGATGTTCTGTCTTGGTCATTACCAAAGCTCGGATCTTGGGGACTTGTGTGTCGTGTGCTTGAGTAAGGTTACAGGCATAACGTACACAAAGCTCACGCTGCAAGTGCTCAGGGACAGTCGTTTGTACTAAGAAAGTGGTCACATCGAATGGCAAGAAGACTAAAGAATAAACTGTGTCACGTCGAAGCCAATGACATTAAGAGAATTACAGGTAAACGGTCTCTTTGAGGAATTAGAAAATACGTGTTATTCGAATGGGTGTTATGGAAGTTTGAAAATGCATTTCTTAAATTTTAGGTACAGAATTTCGTGGAGGAATTCTGAGGAGATACATTATTTTCTTCTAATGCAGAGTTTATATCTTGTAAGTTGTACCACACATTAACTAGAGCTGGAAACGGGCATTCATTGAAAGACATTGCAGTCCTTTAAATTGATGGAGAATTTGTCCATAGCCATGGATCAAGTCGTAGTGGGACCTTCCCTAGTAGTGATACACTAATTGAAAACTATTTTCGAGAAAAATTTAGGATATACTTATCTTTCTCAGATACGAGATCTGCTGAAAATCGAACAGGAAACAGTGACAGTGAAATATTCAGTATTTTATTTAGGCCCAAGACTTTATAATAAAATTTCAAACCATTTTCCAAATTTGAAATTTTTTAAAATTGAAACTTTTAAAAAAGAAATTTGTAAAATTATCCATGATATATAATAGTAACAAATGTACTTTTTTTACCTTTTATTTCTATCGACTATATTCATGTTTTTATTGATTATCACTGGCTTCTGTCGGATTGTCAATTTATATTAAATGTGTATTTTTCTCTCGTTTTCCCTTTCTTCTTTATTCTTGCTCTTGTGTTGTACTTATTGGTTTGAATTAAGTTAATTACTGTATTTAGTAAACTGTCCTTGTAAATTTTATGTTATATTATTCACTAAGACCACACCGTACACGAGCCTGACTCTTACGGTAGTGGCTAGAAACATTTTTATTTTATAAATGCAATTTGTACTCACTAGATAGCTAGTTAAAATAAATAAAATAAAAAAATTAAAGTTTGCTCCCGTCACTTCATGTGACGTGGAAATAAGTTTCCTTCGTTTCAAATCATGTTTAACTAACAGACGAAGAATTTATGGGTTCGAAAATCTTCGAATGCATGTAGTCATACACTGTAATGAAATGTACAGAGCAGATCTGTAAATTTGATGTATTTTGCATGTTTATTTATATATATGCTATAAAATTAGATGTTTCAACCTATCATAATATTATCATTATGTTGTTCCAGCCAGGAACCACTTTTATAGCAGACCTGACAGTACCTCCGTGCTGGAAGCGGGAGTTTGTTGACATTGAAGTCCGGTCGCTTAGCCACGTTCAAAGACACAAGTCCCCAACTTCCGAGCTTTGGTCATTACTACAAGCGTGGTTCAGATACCTTATTAGAATTTTGCTATCGAAAATTCCGGAGCTTCTTCTGTGTTCAATGGTTGAGTTGTTTTTTTTTTTGCCATTGCTAATTTTAAAAAAATTCTAAGAGTGGATCTCTCTTCGTCACCTACTGTGAGGACCGTTACAAACAAGCTAGCTTGTCTGACTGACCATCAGTGAGATTACTATAGACTATTGCACATTTACTACGTCATATTACTTTTGATCAATAAAACGGTACGAAAGGATGTGTTGCAACCAATCATGGCTACTCATCTCCATAATTTTATCATTTCCCTAGCAATTATTTATTTTTATCATTTCCCTAGCATTTATTTTTATCACTTCCAAAGCATGTTTGTTTTTATTACTTCCCTAGCATTTGTTTCTTTGTTTGCCAACATTTCAAACTGCAAATTCTTTACAGTACTATAAAAACATGCTTTGCGATCGTCATTTGTTTCCCGCATAGTGAACTGAAAATGACGACTCCGTTCAAACGTTCTGGTAAAGCTAACATATATAATACAATTTTAGCGAGTCAGTTCATTCCTATTTTATTGTATCCTACTTTATTTCTTCTAATCTTTGTATACTTTCTTCTAATCGTGTAATAGCCAGTTAAATACCACTCGAGTTTTGATTTTCTCTAGATAAATCAAAACCTCTAGTGCGATTACTGTTGATAAATTGTCGAGTTTAATTAAGTTAGATATGGTTATGTTAATTTAAATTATCAACTTCGGGTTGGAGGGGTATAAGTTTGAGTGGAAAAGTGTCTCTAGAAGTACGGGGAGAAGAAAGTTTGAATACCAGTGGTCTAAACTACCCGAGCGCAGCAGTTACAAA
The DNA here is from genome assembly GCF_040183065.1 of Periplaneta americana. NCBI lineage: Eukaryota > Metazoa > Arthropoda > Insecta > Blattodea > Blattidae > Periplaneta > Periplaneta americana. The sequence continues at coordinate 52,351,339 of NC_091122.1, forward strand.
AAACATGGATTCATCCACATTTCATAGTATCTCTTAACAGACGGTCTTTTTCGTCGTAGCCAGTTAGTTTGGGACTTAATTGAAAACCATGGAAACCGGTAGTCTGTGAGGTAGGACCAGATACAACGACAGAACGGTAACGAACTGCTGCGGTATGCAGACCTGCTGGCCTGATTAAACTACGCTGATCGTTATATGCGCTGCTCCGGTTCCACAAATCATATTACTCTCTCTCTCTCTCTCTGCCTGCCCTTTTAGCTTTCGGAGTTGTGTCGATGATTCTGATGCAGCCCTGGTTACAATATTTTACTACTTCTTCTTACGCCGAACAAGGATTGGGCGTAAGTCCCGTTTCGAATTCGAAGTAAATTTTATTTGAACCTGTGCCTCCATTGATTTCTCGGCTGTCCCTAATTCCGTCTACCAAATGAAATATAATTAAATGCCTGAAGCGGCTAACGTAACATTATACTTACATATAAATGGCTTTTAAAAAACCCGCAGGTTCATTGCCGCCCTCGCATAAGCCCGCCATCGGTCCCTATCCTGTGCAAGATTAATCCAGTCTCTATCATCATATCCCACCTCCCCCAAATCCATTTTAATTTGTATGTGTATTTATTTATTTATTTAAACTGCAAGTGGGCAAGGACCCGGTGGCAGCGGTATACACAATATAAACAATACACAATAAAATTACAATACAATACACAATACAATTTAACACAATAATTACAATTAATAATAATACATAAAATAACCTAATTAATAAGTGAACCTAATTTTACAATACAACCTACATATTTATAAGCCCTACATAAGTTTCACATTGGTACTCATAATAATCTTTCACATTACTCTCATCTCACTCGCACTATGACGCATTTCACTGACACTTTAGGACACATTTCACTGACACTCTATAACACATTTCACTGACACTATAGAACACATTTCATTGACGCTATAAATTATCACTGATCGGAACTATTCACTGCACTGTAAAACCATAACTTCACTAACTCACCTCGCTTCACTGATACAACAGTTCAAATAAGACAAATAATTACACCCTTATGCATACTTATAAACAGAACTACATTTGAACTAAACATTTCTAGTCTAAGACCTTCTTACACGGTATTTTTAAATAATTTACAATTCAAACCAAGGGAGTAACTCGTCAGGCTAAATAAATACATGTCACCTTAAAAAATTAAATGTTAAATGTCACCTTAATTTTAATTACACTTTATACACAACTTTTTAAGTTATTCTGGAATCTCCTTAAGGAAGGACAGCCCTCAAAGACCGCTGCAGGTAGGTCATTCCAATCATTTATAGTTCTCTTTAAAAATGAGAATTTACCTACATCCGTTTTCTGTTTCCTACATTTGATTTTAAAATCATGATCGTTCCTACCATAGTACGTTGGCTTCTCTAACCGAGCCGACATGTCTACCCATGCTTTCTGACCTAGATGTGCTCTATACAACGAAGTTATTCTAGTTTTCCTACGTCTGTTTTCCAAAGTTTCCCATTTAAGTTCTTTTATCGTATCGTTTCCAACTTCTCTTTTTACCTTTAACAAATTTAGCTGCCATATACTGGATTGTTTCTAAGGAATTTATCTGATATATTCTATAGGAATCCCAACATGTAGTTCCGTATTCTCCCATATACGCCTTGGCCTCCCCAAAGGTCTTTTTCCCTCCGGCCTCCCAACTAACACTCTATAATATGCATTTCTGGATTCGCCCATAGTTGCTACAGGTCATGACCATCTCAAATGTCTGGATTTAATTATGTCAGGTGAAGAATACAATGCGTGCAGTTCTGCGTTATGTAACTTCTTCATGTCTCTTGGTCAAAAATATTTTCTAAGCACCTTATTCTCGAACATCCTTAACCTCTGTTCCTCTCTCAAAGTGAGATTCCAAGTTTCACAACCATACAGAACAACCGATAATATAGGTAACTGTTTTATAAATTCTGACTTTCAGTTTTTTCGAGAGCAGACTGGATGACAAAAGTTTCTCAATCGAATAATAGCAGGCATTTCCCTTATTATTCTAGGTTTAATTTCCGCTTGAGTGCTATTTATATTTGTTGCTCTTCCAAGATATATGAATTTTTCTACTTTTTCAAAGGATAGCATTTTTATATATCCATTTCTGGTCGCGATACATAATCATATAGCGGTACTTTTTTTCGGGATTTACTTCGAAACCTATCTTATTACATGCTTCAAGTAAAATTCCCGTGATTTCCCTAATATTTTGTGGTTTTTATCCTACCACAGCAGTTCCCAATTACTTCAAAGTTTTGGACGCTTTTCTCATTTTTAAGACAACCACGGATCTCACATTTTTAAATTTTGGTATCTGCATAGAAGTAGTAGTTGAGAGGTAGGTAGCGATATTAACAACAATTAAATTGAACCTACGTATATACCTGAATCTAGATGTCATAGGAAAAATTACATCTCTTTTTGTTTCGGACAATTCTTTCCACATCTGGTTCAATATTTGCTACTATCAGTCTTAAATCTAATTCAACATCGAGGCGATTTTTAGGTCTGTTTTTCAGGAAACAAAGTATTATAAATGTTTATTCACAAAGATATGTGCTACAAAATGGAACTAACTGGGTGTTTGAATACCTTTTCACCTATTTTCTTATACTCAGATTATACCAAAAACTGATCAAGTGTACATTCTTTGAAAAATGTTTCAAATGAGCCATTACAAGTAACATAAAGTTCATTTTGCTTCTCCTCAGACAAAGTTTTTAATTGTTCCACACCAGACTCGAAAGCATTTCTTATTCATGAGTTTTCAGAATCTGACAGAGGGAAGTAAACTCTGAAGCTAGTCGCTAAATCATTCAGATGCTCAACGATGTTTTTTTTTTATTTTAGAAGGTTATTTTACGACCATTTTTCAACATATGAGGTTATTTAGCGTCTGAATGAGATGGTGAAATGAGTCCGAGGTCCAGCACCTAAAGTTACCCAGCATTTGCTCGTATTGGGTTGAGGAAAAACTCCGGAAAAAACCTCAACCAGGTAACCAGACGCGCTAACCGTTACTCCACAGGTGTGGACACGATGATATGTTGAAGTTCTTGTGGCAATTCACCACTTCATTGTTGGGAAAGTGCTGAAACTACCACCTTCAGCTCGTCTTGTCCACAGCTGTATTTTTGTATTTATATAATTACTTGCTCAATCCTGTCCCCAGCGTCAAAAATATTCATACCCTACCTTGAAGACTCATATTGAGTGTGTTCAGGTGTGCAAAAATATCTGCTAAGTAGGCTGTCATAGACAACCAAAAGAATTCAACTGATCACATGGAAATTTAGTGTCACTCAGAAACAGTCGTACTTAATCACTTTTGTATTCAGGAGTGCATTGGTGATCAAGTTATAATTTCCAGTTCAGAGGATAACTTACAAAGAGGACTATATACATTAAATAAAATATTACCAGATTTTGGGATCAAAAATCAAAAGTAATGACATTTTTGAGTCAAGATCCAATCAGAAGTAATATAATACACAATAACCAATGCCTAGAATAAGTACAAAATTTCAGTTATCTGGGTTGTGAAATATCTTATCAAAATGAAAAAGATATGAACAAGAAAATCACCAAATTTACACAAATTTTAGGAATAAGAAATAATACATTAAAAGCTATATTAGTACGAAAATCCACAAGAATAAAAATATATAATACTCTAGCATTACCCTCCCTTTTATACGGAAGTGAGATTTGGACATTAAGGAAAAGAGATATGAGCAGAATCAAAGCAAGGGAAATGAAATTTCTCGGACGGACAGCAAGATCTACTCTTTTAGGTCGAAAAAGGAATGAAGAAATATTGGAACAATTAGAAGTAGAGTCGGTAGAAGAAAAAAATAAACAGATACAGACTAAATTGGCTACACCATGTAAAACGAATGGACAGTTCAAGAATCCCCAAAATGATGATGCAATATCAACCCAGAGGACATCGACGGTTAGGAAGATCTTTTAGAAGACTGCTAGATGGGGTCGAAACAGGTCTACACAGGCCTAATTCGTGACGGACGATGATGATGATCAAGCTGCGGATTTTTAGGAACTAAAAACAGTTGAAATAGGCAGACAAAATACCATTCAAAATTATAAAATAGGCATTTAAAAAGGCACTAACAGATTTCTAATTCTCAACAGCTAACACGACCATAGCGTAACATTATGCACTACTTTCTATAGGAATGTTATTATGGCAGTGAATAATTAAATATTCGTCCAAATGCTGTAATGAGAACTGATGTCTGTTGTCTGTAAGAATATTCTTAAATTGGGAGAAACTCCCTTCCACTTCACATGAAGTGATGGAGCAATACTTCAGGGATCCAGTCTCAGCTGAGGACCAAACCAGTGGAAACGCAGTAATGTCAATGTTATTTTCCAATCAGTGCTTCTGATGACTTTTGCTTTGGCATATCTCCACGGTATACTTCACGTATTACAGCAAAAAACTCAACGCCATACTCAATTCACAAACTCACAAAACGGATACACAGTTTAAAACATCTACCCTAGTCAACTACTACAATGATTCATGCGGCTTTCGAAATAAATTTTTTCTTATTGGTTGATTTTAAATTATTCGATTTCTCCGCGCTCTGCTGGCAGTAAAACGTAACACACATAATTATCGATAGTTCTGTATCACTTCCCTCTGCTAGATAAAAAAGAAACAAATTACAGATCCATACATGTCGATAGAATGGTCAGTAAATTCAAGTATAATATATAATACGGATATTTAGACAACTTTTAGGCATTTATAAGCAAATAGGCATTTACTAGTGAAATAGGCAATTATAGGCACTATAGAATTCGCATATAATACTCACAATGCCTTAAAATGGATATGTAACCTAAAATCTTCCGCCTTCAGGTTAAGGATTAAAATAGGCATATAGGCATAAATCCGCAGCTTAATGATGATGATGATGATGAGTGCATTGGTCATCCAGAGGAAAAATTTTGCAACAATTCTTTGCGAAATTGAGTGGGTTATAAATTATGAGGTGTAAATAATAGTATGAACCCCCTAAATTTGTACCATGAACCACTAATTGGGAAATTCTGGCCTAACATATTGACGTCACCCGCATAAACAAGCACCTGATGTAACCCGTTCAATTACAAACCCTCTCTTGTGATCAGATTTTTAAGAGAGACAGACGTACACAAATTAAGACTATTGGTCACTTCATAATTTCCTGCCGGACAGGTGTGATAAATACTGTACAGTGACCACGAATATCGAGTTGTATGCAGAGGTTCTTTATAGAGACGAAATCCAGTGTGCGAATCCTGAAGGAAGCAGCTTAAGATGTGATTTGCATTTTAATTGAAGAACGAAAGAGACGTTGCAAAGTACACCATTTAGAAATAAACTCAATTTTCGTATCTCGAACTTTTAAGAGTGATGACACGCATTTTGCTCCCTGTTTAAAATGCACCAAGTTGGCGATTAAGCTGAACTGCTTCTCTTATATCCAGATACTATCTTGTGTCTGTGAGGACACATGGTCTTTTATGGATTGTTCATGGTGCTTTGGAGAAAATAGTATGTGCATAAGTGTACCATATGCCAGCCGCCTTCCAATGTGGATTATAAATTATCTTTGGATCTGTACAAAAATAGCAAGTGGTCATATCTCGTATTTTCTTCCTTTTCTCCTTCTTCCTCTTCTCCTTCTTCTTCTCCTCCAAACAAGGATTAGGCCGCAAGGTCCGTTCCGCTCTCAAGAGGGAGATCATCCTTCCATCTTGCTTTAGGTCTGCCAGTTCCTTGAGCCGATAATACAGTAAATCCTTTAATAGTCTGCTGCTCTGTGCCGTTCGGTTAATGTGTTCAAGTCGATCTTTTTTTCTGTTTTTCATTAATTTAATTTGAGTTGTCTATAAATTCTCGAAGATTGTGCCATACTCTAGGATTTGATTTCTGACATTGTGATCAAGAAAGGTCATGTAAGCATGTATCATATTTTTTTAATTGAGTGAGTTTACACCATCTTGAATGTTAAACATAAAAGTGGAAATTATGAAAGTTTAAGCATTTAAATTATTTACGACAATGGTACAGAGTGTATTATAAATTCATCAGAGAACATTCACATTATTACTCATCTGAAAAATCTGTATTAAACCCGGTTTTAAAAGATCCCTTACTTTTGCACCAATACATGAAGTCACCCAAGTGTGAACTGCGCGCGCCGCATTCCCTAACTTCCATTGCTGGGATGCTATATAGATAGATACATTGTATCGGTGTTTCGTTATGTCTAACACATAGATCTAGATGTCCAGAGAGATAAAGAGAGAAGTTCACAAGGATGCGTGTTACGGAAAGAAGAACCGTTATTTTATCCAAAACTGTTCAAAATCGGACACGTATATATTAACTTTTTTTCCTTCACAATGATGTCAGAATCAGATCCTTGAGTATGACACAATTTTTGTGAATCATCCTTTATTTGTTTTCTTAGATCTGTACTTTTCTGATGACCACGAAGAGTAAAACATCCTCTGACGTAAAGAATCACATCTCTGCAGATTCTATTGTCATATGGATTCTGTTCGTTGTACCGTTAGCAGTAGCAATAGTACGCTATAATAGTACAAGATCTCGTAATACGAGTATATATCTGCCTCTGCGCAACGTCACAATTCAAGGTGAGAGGGAAGAGAGATAACAAAAGGTTGTAGTAACTTATGAGAAAAAGTATGTCTGAGCTCTCAGCTTACACACAGACAAGCACTTACCGAGCATTGAAATGAAGATAGTGATTATGATTAACTTTTACAAGGTGCTGCTGACACTACTACTACTACTACCGCTATTACTTCCGCTACTACTACAATTGATTAGCCGCCCAGAACAAGGTTGTAACCCTCATTTCCCATAAGTTTACTTTTTCGTGAATAGCCTAATGGTTGTTAATGATGCACTATGTGTAATCCTTGTACGGTAGAGCGTCTCGTTTAGGCACAATGAACACGTAAACAAAGTGCAGGTAACATGTGGGAGAGGACGAGTCGTACGATAAACACGAGGGGTGCACAAGGTTTTAGTTACAACAATTATTGCGGAGCATTAATTAATTTATTTATTTGCTAATAATTGTAACATAAAATATAATATAAATAGATAAAATTTTAGCTCAGGGCGGATTCCAAAATGAAATTATATTTTCCAAAAACACACAAAACAAAAGAACACAAATTGCATAACGTTATCATATACACATTTTAACAAACAAGCAATTGTAACGTTGAAATAATTCAATATAACAAATCAAATTTTGCTATTTACATGATGTTGCTTTCAAGCAGCATTTCGTACGATCATAAATTTCATCTCTATGGGTGCTATTCATAGACATTTCGGAGCACGCGCTACGAGCGTACTAAGCTAGCCCCGGCTATCCACTGGTTACTAGTACAGAATTCAAATCATATCCTATCGCTAACACTGGTTTATGAATACGAAAAACGCTGATAATCCACCGGAAACCCGCGCTAAAAATGTCTATGAATACGGCCCTAAATGACTAACATAATATCACCGTCTTCTGTGGCCGAATTAACAAAACTACAGTATATTAGTCTGAAGTGACAACATTATTTTTTAAACATAATTACAGTACAGTAGTTGTGTTAATTCGGCTACAGAAAACGGTGATATTATGTTAGTCATAAGGAAATGAAATTTATGACCGTAAAAAAATGCCGCTTGAAAGCGGCATCATACAAGTAGCAAAATTTGATTTGTTATATTGAATTATTTCAACGTTACAATTGCTTGTCTGTTAAAATGTGTATACGAGAACGTTATGCAATTTGTGTTCTTTTGTTTTGTGTGTTTTTCGAAAATATAATTTCATTTAATGCTCCGCCATAAATGTTGTAACTAAAACCTTGTGCATCCCTCGTGTTTATCGTACGGCTTGTCCTCCCCCCCCCACACGTTTTCTGCATTTCGTTTATGTTTTCATTGTGCCTAAACGAGACGCTCTACTTACTGGTATTCAAATCAGCACACAGGTCTGATTGTCACCCTTGCTCTAAAAATTAAAAGTATGTACAGTACGTTGTGTTCTCTCCATTTTTTCTAACAATTTCGTATTTGCTGGTACAACCTTGTTCTGGGCAGTTTTTCAATTGTTACTGTTGCTACTGCTAATGTTAGTAGGTGGTTGTACTGCTATTATTACTGCTTCTGCAGCTATTACTGCTACTCCGTAGGTTAGGTTCTTTTTATAATGTCCATAATTTTAATGCCCGTTTTATTATGTCCATTACATAAAAGTCTATTACACTATGTCCATAAATATATGCCCATTGCAGTATATGTCCACTTTATTTTAGTCCAGTTGCACAAATTTTATGTCCACATTTTTATGTCCACTACATGGTTGTGCAATACATTATGTCCATCTACAAATTTACTTCAATTCCCTACTCTGTCTCTTCTGCCTGTTCATCTTCATACAGCTTCAGATGATAACTAATAGCTTTGGGGTAAGTTCTGATGTGTCCTTCTTCGTTGTAGTGGTTGTAATTCCGAACAATCTCTTCTACTCGACTTAAATTTTGTAGGTACGATCTTTTAATAGGGTGTCGCATATTAAAATGCCCGCCAAGCAATTAGATTATTATAATTTCATTATTCCTTTGGTCTTTCTCGATAAATTCCATGAATTTCCAGACCGACGAGTGATGTGTGACGATCAGTCTCTTCTGCCTGTTCATCTTCATACAGCTTCAGATGATAACTAATAGCTTTGGGGTAAGTTCTGATGTGTACTTCTTCGTAGTAGTGGTTGTAATTCCGAACAATCTCTTCTACTCGACTTAAATTGTGTAGGAACGATCTTTTAATAGGGTGTCGCATATTCAAATGCCTGCCAAGCAATTAGATTATTATAATTTCATTATTCCTTTGGTCTTTCTTGATACATTCCATGAATTTCCAGACCGACGAGTGATGTGTGACGATCAGTCTCTTCTGCCTGTTCATCTTCATACAGCTTCAGATGATAACTAATAGCTTTGAGGTAAGTTCTGATGTGTACTTCTTCGTAGTAGTGGTTGTAATTCCGAACAATCTCTTCTACTCGACTTAAATTGTGTAGGTACGATCTTTTAATAGGGTGTCGCATATTCAAATGCCTGCCAAGCAATTAGATTATTATAATTTCATTATTCCTTTGGTCTTTCTCGATAAATTCCATGAATTTCCAGACCCACGAGTGATGTGTGACGATCAGTCTCTTCTGCCTGTTCATCTTCATACAGCTTCAGATGATAACTAATAACTTTGGGGTAAGTTCTGATGTGTACTTCTTCGTAGTAGTGGTTGTAATTCCGAACAATCTCTTCTACTCGACTTAAATTGTGTAGGTACGATCTTTTAATAGGGTGTCGCATATTCAAATGCCTGCAAGCAATTAGATTATTATAATTTCATTATTCCTTTGGTATTTCTCGATAAATTCCATGAATTTCCAGACCGACGAGTGATGTGTGACGATCAGTCTCTTCTGCCTGTTCATCTTCATACAGCTTCAGATGATAACTAATAGCTTTGGGGTAAGTTCTGATGTGTACTTCTTCGTAGTAGTAGTTGCAATTCCGAACAATCTCTTCTACTCGACTTAAATTGTGTAGTTACGATCTTTTGATAGGGTGTCGCATATTCAAATGCCTGCAAGCAATTAGATTATTATAATTTCATTATTCCTTTGGTCTTTCCTGATAAATTCCATGAATTTCCAGACCGACGAGTGATATGTGACGATCAGTCTCTTCTGCCTGTTCATCTTCATACAGCTTCAGATGATAACTAATAGCTTTGGGGTAAATTCTGATGCGTACTTCTTCGTAGTAGTAGTTGCAATTCCAAACAATCTCTTCTGCTCGACTTAAATTTTGTAGGTACGATCTTTTAATAGGGTGTCGCATAATCAAATGCCTGCCAAGCAATTAGATTATTATAATTTCATTATTCCTTTGGTCTTTCCTGATAAATTCCATGAATTTCCAGACCGACGAGTGATATGTTACGATCACTCTCTTCTGCCTGTTCATCTTCATACAGCTTCAGATGATAACTAATAGCTTTGGGGTAAGTTCTGATGCGTACTTCTTCGTAGTAGTAGTTGCAATTCCAAACAATCTCTTCTGCTCGACTTAAATTTTGTAGGTACGATCTTTTAATAGGGTGTCGCATAATCAAATGCCTGCCAAGCAATTAGATTATTATAATTTCATTATTCCTTTGGTCTTTCCTGATAAATTCCATGAATTTCCAGACCGACGAGTGATATGTGACGATCACTCTCTTCTGCCTGTTCATCTTCATACAGCTTCAGATGATAACTAATAGCTTTGGGGTAAGTTCTGATGTGTGCTTCTTCGTAGTAGTGGTTGTAATTCCGAACAATCTCTTCTACTCGACTTAAATTGTGTAGGTACGATCTTTTGATAGGGTGTCGCATATTCAAATGCCTGACAAGCAATTGGATTATTATAATTTCATTATTCCTTTGGTCTTTCCTGATAAATTCCATGAATTTCCAGACCGACGAGTGATGTGTGACGATGTGTTTCTACGGTTGAAGGGTGGACGTTCAACATTGTTTTCTATTCACCATCCGTACCATTGCCATTCTATCGGACAGTAACATCAACGCCTCTTCATCTTCTATTTCAGATTGTTCTTGAATAACAATACCTTGAGGTGGTTCGTTTGGGTGACTTGCAACCCTGTATTTCACTTTAGCGACTATTTCCTTAACGCAATTCTCGGCCGGGTTTGCGATATGCGTATGATTACCTTCTTTAAAGATTTGTAGGCCTATGTCATTCTCTACATTCCTGTTTGTGCAACATCTTGCATTACACTCATCTCTCTTTTCACATCTACAGTATCTCTTTTGCCCATTATTGCTGTTTGAATAATGATAACAAAAACTTTTATATAATAGCAAACGTTTTCCTTTTTTAGACTGGATCAATTTCGATTCATCCATGGTTGTGGCTCAATGTAGCCTACTCTATAGAGAAAACAGAGTAGCCGTTTCCATAGTTTCGATGAACACTGAAACAGGAAGCAAAGAATACTGCTGATGCAGTATTAAATAAAAGTGGACATTAAAAAAGTGGACATAAATGACAGTGGACTTAAATAAAAGTGGACATAAATTAAAGTGGACATAAATGAAAGTGGACTTAAATAAAATCGGACAAATCAAAGTGGACATAACAGTCATGGACCCAAAAAAATGGACGCACATAAAATGTGGACATAAATGAAAGTGGACAAAAATATTAGAGGACGTAAGTCATATGGACATGGTTTCAATGGACTTAACGTCTTGGAACCGATTTTGTACCAACACTAGACATGGCTTATGATCATCGCGGTAGAACATGAGAGCTATAGTCATTCGTTTTGGAGGGAAATAAGTGTCTTCCTACCTGAAATCGAACCTGGTTTCGCTGGATTTGTAGCTGACGCGCCACCGTTAAAGTTGTAGGAAAGGGCCAGTAATTGTGTATCTGATGTAATAGCATGTTGTACGGTATTTATGTGTATGGAAAGCCTCTTAAGGAATGTGTGTACAATTATGGGTAACTTCCCGATACAAATTCCAACGCTTCTTGTTGTAACAACTGGTCCATCCGGTTCAATGAATAAATTCAATCGACAAGGTCACATTGTATGAAGTTGACTGAGACACAAACCATCTGTCAGAGCTTCGACTGGTAACAACACTTCCGGGGGGAGGAATAACTTTCAAACGAGAGAAAATATTTTATCTGTTCATATAATCCATATGTATTCATTTGAAATATTACCTGTTACTCAGTTACTGCTCCAAACTTTAATTAAAAACAACGTTACATAAGGAGGCTGCTTCTTCACATATCATCCAGCCAAGAAATATGATATTATGTGTACCGGAATCATTGCGTTAGCATGAAGTAATTCAAAACTGTTTTGGGAAGATAAATATTAATGTAGGGTCACATTTTGTTCTTATTTATTAGAATTATTCCACTACTTTTAGGCCCAGTTTTATAAATACGGTTAATCTAAAGATTATGTTAAACGTAAGTTAAACCTAATCATGAGTTTAACTCAGCGTGCCGTATTATAGAGTCTCGGTTAAGTTAAACCGTAGTGGAATACGATTGTTATTACTGCTAGGAATGAAAAGAACATCGCAACTATTTAATTATATTATTGATTTAAAATAGCCGACGCTCGTCGAGAATCTGCATTAAGAAACATCTTTGTTCTTCGATATCAGAGAGAGTATCATAAAAAAAAAAGCCTAAAGAGGACCAATACCGTGTACTTCAGTATGCTTGTCAGACTTAACCTCAAATAGTTTCTTAACTCTGGCTACCAACGTTATACTCCCAAACACAATGCAACCAAACTAAACCTTGCATGACCATCCACGACGTAACTCCATACAGAATCAACTTCAACTGAGTAATGAAGTAATAATATTAGTGTGCGTATTTTATGTGTTGTCTAGAATATTTACGAAACAGAATTCAGTAAAACAAAATTGTTTTTACGAGTCTAATAAAATTAGGTAATATTATTACTGTGTTTATAAATCAGGCCCCATAGTAAATCTTACCAGGAGACTGTCTGCCACACACAGTACAATGCGCAGTTGTCTGTAGCGAAAGCAGAACATCATAAACATTCAGTGCCGGATTTATCGTGGCAAATCGATCTCGGCACAATTTCCATAATGAGTGGGAAGTGCAATATTTTTGTGTACAGGATGCAGTGTATGGGATCAGATGCCTAATATGTAAGGCATTAATAAAATCGTTCTCCAATTTCAGCATTAAAAGGCATTTTAGACTGCATGATCGTGATTATGGAAGTCACGTTTTGTCTGGTAAGTGTAGTCATATTATCGGTAGTAATTTATTATCTCTGAAGGTTATTAATATTATTGTAATTTATCAGTTTACTATGACAATTAGTATACTCCGCAATACTGTTATTTTTGCTACTGCTATTGTTAATGTTACGTCGTAAATCGAACACTGATGACTTAGTGGTGATAATAATCGCTATAAATGTAGGGGAGACTGTTGTACTTTTAGCATAGTGTAGTGTGTTTTATAAACTCAAACTCAAGTAGATTGTAGAGAAAGCCTCTAAGTAGCTCTGGTCGTAGTTTCGGTTTGATTTACTGCCAAGTCTGAGTTCCGTGGACAAAAGAAAATTTTTTACTACCAAAAGTAAACATTTCGTTCATTCATATATGTTTTCTACACAAAACCAGATTGTATTTGTTACTATCTATCAAGTACGGTGTGTTTACTATCATCTGGTGAGTAATAACATATTTTAATTTCCATGATTTATTCGAATCTCTAGTTTTGGGAGCCATATTTGTTTAAAAGTGCACCCTCTTGTACCTTTGAACACAAAACATCTTGCAAATCTAGTCTTTCAGGTAGAGCTTCCTGTAAAGCAAATTTGAATAATTTCAAGGGAAAAATTGTTCCGGGGCCGGGTATTGATCCCGGGACCTCTGCTTGAACGTACCAGCGCTCTGCCAACTGAGCTACCCGGGACCTCCACGCGACACCGTCTCAACTTTTCCCTTTATATCCACACAACTCGCGTGGGCTGACGAAACGCCAGAGTGGAGTTCCCGGGTAGCTCAGTTGGCAGAGCGCTGGTACGTTCAACCAGAGGTCCCGGGATCAATACCCGGCCCCGGAACAATTTTTCCCTTGAAATTATTCAAATCTGCTTTACAGGAAGCGCTACCTGAAAGACTAGATTTGCATAATACATACGTCACTGTGTACGTTAAGAGAAAACCACAATTCCAAGTCACACAGAGATTGTGTGCACTCGATGTGGGTCTCTGGCGTTTCGTCAGCCCACGCGAGTTGTGTGGATATAAAGGGAAAAGTTGAGACGGTGTCGGGTGGAGTGCTCGGGTAGCTCAGTTGGCAGAGCGCTGGTACGTTCAACCAGAGGTCCCGGGATCAATACCCGGCCCCGGAACAATTTTTCCCTTGAAATTATTCACAAAACATCTTGTACCATGGAACATGTTCCAAAGTACACGATACTATCGGTTTTTTTGTTCTTATTTTATTTTAAGATCATGTCACGAAGTAGGTCTGGAGTTAAGAGGCCCCCAGTTGATCCGGATGCCTTGAAGAAAGCTGTTGAAGCAGTTATTGCTCCTCCTATATCTTATTCGGCATTAGATTATGAAACTGAAGCAACGGAGAAAACCTGCTCACAGTCGTTCACTACAATAAATCCCAGAACATCTTACGAGAGAATCGAACACTTGGTTCCTTGTCAAAACCATTAGTTGAATGTCTACAGACGGCATGCACTCATGTATTACCAGTGTTGTGGTAGAATACACTGGAGACAATGAGGAAAAGTGCAGGAGATCTATCTGCCCTAAGCAAGCAAAAGTTGTCTCTGACACTCGAAAGTGTTCTGAAACTTAAATTCAGAAGTAAGATGTTCCCTGTCCCAGCAGACTACATCCAACTTAAAAGACAGTTGGTGCAGCTGAAACAAGAGAACTACGAACTCCAGGATAAATGCGTCAAGGAAACTTCCAACCACCATTATCACTCAGAAGTTAAAGCGAGGCTGGAAACGCTAGAAAATGGAAGTAAAGTCAATTTATATGAACGGCATTACTAAATTGAGTAATTCTATAATATTTAACTTCTTTTATGATCGATTAATTGGTTATCAGTACAGTAAAACAGCAGTCTAGTACATACAGTCACGAAGTTCAATACATAGTAAATATGCATCCATAGATAGTTGCTAACCACTAGGATCGCTACTATCGCCTCATCACAGGCAATGCGAAATAGTATCGACACAGTCTGTTGTTCCTAGTACCCTCACAACTCAAGCTTCGTGACTGTATATACTAGACTATGGTGTAGCTACAAACGATTTCTCCTTGGATATCACTGAAATTCTGAGTAACATATAAGTTCAAGGATATCATTGTCCTTGTTTTAAAATGTATTTGTTTCTTTATTTTATGTGTGTATTCATATAGGCCTATTAAACCTATTTCATTTCATGATACTCGCGCATTTAATATTTTATGCTCGATCATGCCGAAATGTAGTAATTATATACCTGGTAGTAGCCCTTTAATCCACCTCATTGAAGTACACCTATTCATTATAATTCAGTTGTTCAGCCAATGAGAAATCACCATTGTACCATTATAAAACCGCAAGTATCGATTATTCTCGGATATGCAATCGAAAGACAATTAGCGAAAAGTCACGGAGGCTGGAAATCCAATACTGTCGCAGAAGGTTATGTTCTGTTACTATAATAAGTAGCGTTAATTGTAAATAATATTCAAATAAATTCAATTTGTCATCTCGTTTTTGAATTCTAAATCAATTTCCAGGTTATATCAAGCCTAATGTTTATGTTATTCTCTAGATTATATCAAGGTCAATGACATTCGTGCCTCGGAAAAGATCAATACTTTCGCGTCTGCGCACATCTCACAGTTTAGAAGGTCAGTTCCGCTCCTCACTTACATAACCATAACATGAATACTTATGAATAATTGCAAGTTAGAAATATGGTCGAGCATAAAAAGTCGTATGAAACTTGCCTATAATGGTAATTAAGACGCTCGTATGAAAATTATGAAACTCGCTTGCGCTCGTTTCATAAACAAACATACTCGCGTCTTAATTACTACCATTATAAGCTCGTTGCATAATGTACTAATATGTGGGCAGTGCTCACAATCTTCAACAGGCTGAGAACCCATACTTTTACTTCGAAGTTAGTCGATACGGACTGGATGTCCGCCAAGCATAATAATATGTGAAATCACATAGGCAACAAACATTGGCGCCATACTCGAAATTCGAAACAAAACTGTATTCTTAACACGTATTTATGTTTTAAGTCCATTTTATCTTCTGACAGCCTAGGATTGAGTGCGTGGCCACAGTGAAGTATTTTCTACCAGACAGTTTCATTCCAATTTGCCGGTTTTTCTCCTCGCTTACTTCTCCAGATGAGCTCGTTTGTTTTTAAGTGAAAAAATGCGTAACAATGCGCGCAGACATCTTTTCACTTCTGCTACAGCTCGTCTGTGCCTTCGGTGTTCCTTGACAGAGAAGGATGCTATGTAGACGTGCGCATTTTTTCGCCCTCTGTTTGACACGTAGAATAGAACGTGGATTTACGGGATACCTCTTGCTTTTTTTTCTGCCATCTCATTCTGCAACGTTTGCACTGCACGTTGCGAATGTTGGCAAATGTTTGACTTCAGTAACTGGCAGAAAGATTGTTAAACCTCTTGTCTTAATCTGTATTCAGTCGTAGTAATGTAGTTGGTCAGATATGATTATTCTGTTGTGCGCTTGCGGGCAGAGATCGGCAAAGTAGCGTCCATTATTGTCCCCCAGCAGGCTGGGGCTAAAGTGAAAACATTAAGCTTGTCGTCACTATATAGCCTGCCGAGCTCAGGTTCAGCTATTCCCGTTCAGGCAGGCCCCATGAAAGACTGGACTGTTCATCATCATCATCATCATCATCATCATCATCATCATCATCATCATCATCATCATCATATATGATTATGTCTCGTGACCAGAATATTGTACGAAATGCAAATATAAAAATTGAAAATTTATCCTTCGAAGAGGTGGAAAAATTCAAATATCTTGGAGCAACTGTAACAAAAATAAATGGCACTCGGGAGGAATTTAAACGCAGAATAAATATGGGAAATACGTGTTATTATTCGGTTGAGAAGCTTTTATCATCTAGTCTGCTCTCAAAACATTTGAAAGTTAGAATTTAAAAAATAGTTATATTACCGGAGAAAATCCACAAACGATTACGGAAATGACGGAAATTTTACTTGAAGCAAGTAAAGCGATAAGTTTGGAAGTAAATCCCGAAAAGACAAAGTATATGATTATGTCTCGTGATAGAATATTGTACGAAATGGAAATATACAAATTGAAAATTTATTCTTCGAAGAGGTGGAAAAATTCAAATATCTTGGAGCAACAGTAACAAAATATAAGTGACACTCGGGAGGAAATTAAACGCAAAATAAATATGGGAAATGGCTGTCATTATTCGGTTGAGAAGCTTCAGTCACCTACTCTGCTCTAAAAAATTCTGAAAGTTAAAATTTATAAAAAAATTAGTATATTACCGGTTGTTCTGTATGGTTGCGAAATTTGGACTCTCACTTTGAGAGAGGAACAGAGATTAAGGGTGTATGAGAATAAGGTTCTTAGGAAAATATTTGGTCCCAAGAGGTATGAAGTTACAGGAGAATGGAGAAAGTTACACAACGCAGAACTAGACGCATTGTATTTTTCACTTGACATAATTAGGAACATTAAATCCAGACGTTTGAGATTGGCAGGGCATGTAGCACGTACGGTGGATTCAGAAATGCATATAGAGTGTTAGTTGGGAGGCCGGAGGGAAAAAGACCTTTGGGAAGGCCGAGACGTAGATGGGAGGATAATATTAAATGGATTTGAGGGAGGTGGAATATGATGATAGAGACTGGATTAATCTTTAATATCAGAGGAGGAAAATTCGCTCCGGCGACGGGGATCGAACCCGGGCCATTGGTTCTACGTACCAAGCGCTTTCACCATTGAGCTACGCCGAAGTCCAATCCACAGCACCGGATCGAACTACATTCCTCAGGTGTTATTTCCCTTAGTGGCCTGAAAAAAAGTAGATTAATCTTGCACAGGATAGGGACCAATGGCGAGCTTATGTGAGGGCGGCAATGAACCTCCGGGTTCCTTAAAAGCCATTTGTACGGAAGTAAGTAAGTATAAATAATCTCAACCTTCTTTAGCTCGTATGTGTTTTCAAAAGTTTACTTGATTTTCTTATACCATAGTTGAAAACTACTGGTTTTGCTGCCATATTGAGGGTCTGACTGATATGTACTGTACATACATATGATATCAGGCACTACAGTACATATCAGTTGGCGATATATGTCAGAGGAAGAACAATTGAGGATCGTTTTTGCAGAACTTGCTAACTGGAAAAACTAAATTTTACAGGAGAGACAAAACACTATAGTGAGCAAGTTTTGCTGTATCTTTCACTTATAGCAGAAAGCTAGTTTTGAAAAAACGATGACACTTTGACACACTACAATGAAGAGAAATAACGCAATTTTACTAAGACGCTTTGAACATCATGTAGAGGCCTGCCTTATGTTAAGGAATCTATAAAAATCTCAATTTTGCAAATTTTGCAGTTAGCAAGTTTTGCAAAAACGGTCCTCAATTATTGTTTGTATGCATCTGAAGTCTGACTAGTGTAATATGTAACTATTCGGTGATGTATGGAATGGAGGGGAAAGGAACTGGCCATCCTACCCCATTAAATCTTGGCCTTGTAGCTTCATAAGTGGTGCCTTCTTGGTATCACCTGTGAGGTTCAAACTTGTCTTCGGACGGTTGACTAAACAACAACAATGATGTCTCTGATTTTCTATGAGAATTCGATATAATAAAATGTAGCCTAAATCTAGTAATATTCAGTACAGAGACAATGTAAAAATGTCTGGGGCAAATTTTGAAATAGATTAAGCAACCCAAGGCCGTTCCAGGAATTGCCACTGATATTTGAACAAGTCACAGGAAATGCGCAGTCTGTGCTTTAATGTAAAAGGAAATGAAGCTTTCATTTGGTTATGTTCTAATTTCTCTATTAATATGCGGAAGCTATAATGAAGAAATTTACATGGAAGAATTTTTATGGGTGCTGACCACTCCCAAATAGATTCAGGCAGAATATGATTCAAATAAGGGACGTCAGGCGGGCGCGCCGGATGGTTCAGAGAGGGAGGAAGGCGCTTCCGGGCATGTGCTGTAATTGAGACCAGCTTGTCGGCTCACACATGGCCGAGATGTACACAGCCTGAATGAGTTTCAAATCGATTTACTCGCGCCAAGTTCTGCTATTCGATAGAATGTCTTTATAAACGGAACTTTTATATTAATTTGCATACATTTCCGTATCTTCCGTGTAGTCAGACAGGTAAATAAACGAACTTAATCATTTTCTGATTTGATTAGTCCACAGTAAACAAGTTTTTTTAGTTTTTAAATTAAAATTGTGATGTAGATACATACGTCTAAAACAAACTGTAACTATGGAACATTTGTGGCTAATTACGCATATACAGGGACATCATTTTATTTTTACTAACATTTCTAATATTAACCTGGCTGTACCTGTGGATTAACGGTTGAGAACCGGAAACACCCTTTGCTACCCCCTTCCACGATTGGAGTTCGATGATACTGGCGTAAAGTACAAACAAATCACTTTACTAGATATAGGAGGGAAGAAAAGTAGTTCATCGATTTACGTAAACTTGGAAATATCGCGATTTTGAGTTTGATAATATTCATTAGGTTTTCTTTAATCAAAATACAGTACTGTATTAACAATTAGTGTTTTTACTCACGAACTGAGCTATCCATGTGGACATATTCATTATGCAGTATATATTATACTGTCTAAAGCACATTAGCGTACAATATAGAGAATGAAGTTAAATTGAAAAATAATCATACTATATTTAAACACAATTTTGGAAATGGTGGCCCTTCATTTCGATACAGGCTTCAGTTCTTTATTATCGCACTATAGACTATTGTACCTAATTCCAATTACAGGTTTCGTCCTTCGTACTAGTAACTCATGTTGAAATAATTATGTACCTACTCTATAAAAGAGTACCTTACGTACTGCAAATTCAATCTTCCCTTCTACCCGATCCGAAAAGATAAAATTACTCAGACATCCTATCTACTGTCCGTCCAAATGGTTTTGTCGCAGGGTCGTAGAAAGGGAGGGAAATCACGTGACAATTAACGAGGCCCTTTTATCTAAGTTATTTTAAACAGTTGTATAATATTACGTAGACGTACAATTCCTAACAGAAATTAATGTTTTCAGAAAAGAGCTAAGACAGCCCAGGCACTAGCCTTTACAGAGGGGCGAGGAGAAGCGGGTGAGGGAAACCGGGATGCGACATAGGCAAACGGACGACAATTCCTGTGCGAAATTATGATTGAATATTGAAAGCTCTTTCGTCACTGGAGAACGCGAACATATTTCTGGAACATACTATACTCACTAACTCAGTACTGTTTACTGACTTTGACTGCATACGCGGCCTTGGTTCTGTGTGGAAGACGGTTTGGAGTTTACTAGTAGAGGGGGTACATTGAAAAACTCAGGTTCAATAAAAATTGAAGTAAAAATAAAATTATGTCCCTGTATGTATGTATGTATGTATGTATGTATGTATGTATGTATGTATGTATGTATGTATGTATGTATGTATGTATGTATGTGCCCGCGAATTGTTGGAGCTGACTGAATGTGTTTCCATGTGTGAAGAAGCAGGAGAGGCTGTAGCATGATTGATAACCCTTATCAGTGATCACATATAACAGATTGATCAGCCTACTATACTTTCAAGACAACTTTTATCATTTCACTATGATGCCGTCTAGCGACTGCAAAAGAAGTCACGTTTTAACCCTGATGGAACTGCATGGAATAATAGCTTGCAGCCGTACTTCCATCTAGCGGTCGTCACCAAAAATTCATTTTCGACAATGGAGATCCTAGTGGTTGTTCTCTTTTATATGTTGCCTTTTATAACATGGGAATGGCCAATCTGATATGATTATATGTGATGAGGGATAAACGGAAACGCTCTAAAATTATTACTGTTATATTGTCATTGCTATTATTTTTACTACTACCATTACTATTACTGCTACTACTATTACTACTACTGCAGCCACTATTATAAGTACTGTTGCGACTCCTATTGCTGCTACTGCTGTCACATGTAAACGCAAGTTAAATCTTGCCATAAATAATGAGTGCTGGTTCTAGTCTTCATGGACGAAGAAGATATAGATATTGTTGAAGTATTTTTCAAAATATTCTCCATCAGAAATGAGACATATGTCAGATCGTGGGATCAACTGTTTTATCCCTGTGTCGCAGAAGTCTGCCGTCTGGAATCGGAACCAGTGTGACAACCTTCTGAATCTCTCTGTTGATCCCAAGGTATGAGAAATGTCTCAATTCGGGTGGGTAATATGTTGAAAAATAGCTCAACAATTTATTGTTGTATCTGTTCCAATCAGAGGTCTGCATCGGACGTTTTCGCTCGAGCGCCAAGTAGTTCATAGCATAATCCGATAGGTAGCGCACATGCATGATGGGTAAAATTGTCACGAGAGATAAATCCTCGAACGGTATAAGCCGAGCGTTAGACATTCGTTCTTGTTACAGTGATGAACTGTGTAGTAACATCATAGATGTTTATCATTTCAAAACTTTGCAGTGTTTAACTAACCTCTCCATAGTACAACTACAAAACTTGCTTTAAAATGTAACATAAATGTTATAGGTAAATGCTTTTTTTTTCCCCACACAGGAGTGATTTTGTTTTTGCCACATCTGATAGATGTTATTGGATGTAAATGTAATTATTATAAACGTAGAACACAATCACGATAATGCAATAACTTTATCAAGTCTTCTAGTAATAATAATAATAATAATAATAATAATAATAATAATAGTAATAATAATATAATACTAATAATAATAATAATATAATAATAATAACAATAATAATCTCTAATAATTACTGTATCAATCTTTGCGTCTGTAACAGTTGTGCAGCGTGATTATTCGTTTTGTTATATTTTCTGTGACGTTATCTCTGTACTAATATTTTTATTAATCTACTGCTATATCAATAATATTTTGTAAAACGTTGCTACATTGTCGCAGTATATAGGCGGAACACTATGTATGGACCTATCATATTATATATGTGGTAGTCCACACCTGTGGAGTAACGGTTAGCACGTCTAGCCGCGAAACCGGGTGGCCCGGGTTCGATTCCCGGTCGGGGCAAGTTACCTGGTTGAGGTTTTTTCCGGGGTTTTCCCTCAACCCAATATGAGCAAATGCTGGGTAACTTTCGGTGCTGGACCCCGGACTCATTTCACCGGCATTATCACCTTCATCTCATTCAGACGCTAAATAACCTAAAGCGTCGTAAAATAACCTACTAAAATAAAAAAAAAAATATATGTGGTAAATCAAATATTGAATAATTATTAATTAGCAATAATAACTGTATATCGAAATTTTTCATACTATTTTATTTATAACTTCATGTTCCTGTTTTGGTACGTTCCATTGACTGTTCCATTAAACGTTTGTCATAAACGCAGAAAATAAAGCCTTATTTTTACCGTGTGAGCAAAACATATGTGTATCTTATCTGTCGCCTTCCATACAAGATAAGACATGTCGGTGAGATGACCTTGTACTGTGCTTCTATTTATTACGAGCGTATCACGACCGATTGTATATCACTCGGGTGCGACACTCGACCGAGTTCAAGCGCGCGATTTAACTCCAATGCAGCACTCTGGTTCCAATAAATCTTTCCATGAAATTGTGTTTTATTTCTGTAAACGGCCCCACGGAACCTTACTTTCTGGAGCCCATCGTAATTGCGCTCGAGGGGCCAAAATTTGTATAAGCACTTGTTTTGACATTATTAACATGGTAGAAGAAAAAGAAAACTTATTTATCTCCGCCCATGAAAATATTTGCCTGTAAGTTCCCGTTTCGTAATGCTTAAAATGTCAACATGAATATTGTCTTTTGATTGATATGTTGCAGGACGATTCTACAGTAGAGACTGTCTTCAAATTTTTCCAATAAAGAGAAATCGTAAGAATTTAAATTTCTGTATGTATAGGCTACCACAGTCCTCAGATATCATACGATCGTCGAATATCTTTCGAACCTACATAGTTCATTGCACTGTGTGGTTGCGTTTTCGTGCGTGAAATAGCCGTAAGTTTTTTTTTTCCGTCAAATCTTTGAATAACGGAGTGTACATTGAATTGTCGTGAAACACAAGCCATATTGTTATACGTGTGACGATCGCACACTGAACACTCATTTCCATGTATTGTAAGACATCGTCTTAGCGGCAGTGTGTAAATTAAGTTATAGTTTTAATTTTCATTGTAGAGTTTTAATACTCTATATGAAAATTTCTTTCGCGTCGATACAGAAGTAGACCTACCTTATTACTAGGGAGCGGATTTTTATGTGCTAAAAATATAAATATATTAATTTTTTTGTGCTAAAAAGTACGAAAATATTTGCTAAAATTAAAATTTATATATTTTTTTAATATGACAAAAATACCTTACTTAACTTGAAAAAAAAAATGTTACTAGGTTCTCACCAACCACACTTGAGTGCTAGTAGTTGGCCGAGAATTGCAGTGAACAACAAAGGTCATCTCCAAATTCTCCATCACAAATGCATGCCAATTATCTTTGAACGACGGCTTATACTGTGAAAACGATCTTTTCACATCACAGGATGTTAGACGTGCATATTTAAAGAGAGGAATGTCGCAAACACATACACCGTCAATTTTACCTACAGGCACCCCCTCCAATACTTGAGCAACTTTACACATTTTTTATATCCACTGTTTTTCCCAAACACATTCTTGAATTTGTCCCTTAGTAATTGTGCTTCTGAACCTGGGAGCGAGTCTAGTTTAATTTCCACGGCACGCACCTCCCTGTTTCAGACAACAGGTTTTTTGATGTTTCGAGGTTTTTTATGGTGTCACACAAAAAGCTTAAATTTGCTAATAGGTAAGCCAAATCGTTTTTTAAACAACCATCTTTCAGTATATCTTGAAGGATATCGATTGACGAAGCCCGATAACAGGGAATCACAACAAGATATATTGCCTTACTTGATAGACATGAGCGAGAGGCGAGAGATTTGTTTAAATTAAATAGCCTAATATTTATACAGGAGCTCTTATCTGTGGAATGAAAACATCTTCAGCAACAATAAACATTCCTAATTATGTGTTGCAAGATCTCTCCTACTTGTCCATGTTAATTTATTCTCTAACAATAACACTGATATGCTGCCTAGCAGTTCTCAGAACTTGAGGCGATACTATCACGAAAATGAATCACGGGTACACAACACAGCGCTTAGAAACATGAAGCAACCAAGAATTCTTAAAAAAGATAACGTACTTCTGAGTGATATAATTGATTCAGTTTTAAAATATTTAAAAGTTCTTATAAAAACTTATTTAAGTAGAAAAAATCCAAGATTTATGTGTTTATAATAGATTTCCTGAAAATATGTATTTACATAATTTTTTGTGAAAATATGTGTTTTTATGTGAAATAAAATTCGGGTTTTAAACTTGAAACTTCATGTTCGGAATTCTTAACTTTGTTAATTGTGTTTTATCACACGCAAAAAGAATATTTAATTACATAGGAATCCACTCCTTACTTATTACACAGTGTACTTGAGTATACATGTCCTTTTGGATTTTCACACCGATAGAATTATGAAATGAATATTTTTTTCTGCACAGTTATGCTTTAAGCCACATATTTGTCCAGGTAGCATATTCGCAGTACATTTCGTACTCATAGCAGGTAATTTATGATCTTAAAAAAGCAATATAGAGCCAGGGATGCTCAATGTTGCGGGCTCAGTTAATCTCTCTTTCTCGTTCGTTGTTCATCTCTACTAGAAACACTCTGTTTATTAACAACTTGCAAGTGTACTAAAATATTTATTCTCTTTGTTTCAGGTATGTGAACGTGATTATTACATATCAGATTTCAAGATACCAACAGATCATTTTGTGTCAGTGATAAAGGTAAGAAATACAATAGGAGGTGATTACAAGCGATCTTACAGAAAATTCATTTCGTTGCTTACATTGACGAACGGTGATTCACATTCTTTTCGGACGGAGATTTAACTTGTGCGCGTGGTAGAATGTATGTAACGTCCATCGACAGCTTTCAGAGTCTACTCTTCAAACTCTACAACTGGTAAAACAGTCAATAGATTCATTGAAATGTGCGCTTGATGGTTATAATTAAGCTTCGTATTCCAGCTACCTATAAGCTGAAATGAGGTTGCCTGATTCGAAGTATATGTGACGTCACAGCGCAGGTACAGGCACGTTCGTATACAAACTACTGGGTGTTCAGTTCAAAGTGTGTCATGGCTCGCTGTATGCCGTCATGTGGCTAGCCGATGAGCCTAGAGAATTCAATCTTCCTACACTTCCGCAGAGGTGTATAACCTATGAGGCAGAGAAGTTGCCTAACAAGTACGGCGTTCATTCTGAAGAGTATGTACCGATACGTACGGTAACGGCGGTAGTGGCAGGAATGTGAACTGTTTGGAAATACGTACTCTCGGGATATGGGGAGAGGGTTAAGACGATTACTTACGTATTTGTTGACATTAACTTCGACGGTCAACATGGACACGGAGCATTTGATTTGTGTTGTGGAAAGTTACCATACGCAACCGATGATAACAAATGCCCTGCGTACGTCTTGCCGGCGCAAAACACAGTTCGAAAGAGGTTATGGTAGCACACAGACTGTACAGACCGCCATCTGTTGCTACGACTTTCAAGTTATACCGTACACGTTCTCAAGTTCAGATTAAAGAACGCCTTAAATAATAGGCAACTTCTCTAACATATAAGCTGAAACTCGCTTCAAAAGGGTGACCTAACAACAGTGACGTCATGACACACTTTGAAATGAACACCCAGTAGTTACGCATCCTCTGTCCTCTCCGTCTAGAACAGCGGTTCTCAAACTATTTTGAAGTGGGGACCATTTTTTTAAGACAGAACAGTTCCGCGGACCACCTTACTCTTGTTCCCTTTGAAACGAAATTTATCATTTTTGTAGCATATTTTAATACCAGTATACTTATATTTTAAGACGGAATTAATTAATTAAAATTAATTATATTCATTTGAGAGTTCAATTAACTGTTCTCTTTCACTCAGTGAAAGTTTATTTTCAATATCGCAATGAAAGGGGTCACGAACCCATTAAAATCCGTTATATTTACTTGGAAACAAGTTTTCAATTGTGTCCTCAGAGTTTCGAGATGCGAACATATATCATTGCGCAATTCTTTTCCAATAACGACATCATTTTTAACAAAAAAAAAAAAAAAAGATTCTAGTGTTGGAAATAGTGAAAAAATCCTCTGTTTTACGGAACTGACCCGCAAACCAAGTTTCCTCTCGAACATCTTTATTTTCTCATGCACATTGAGAACAGTCAAAGAATTACCTTGTAGAGAGAGATTTCGTTATTTTAGTTTTGAGAATACATCTGAAAGATATGCCAATGTACTTAGCCACATGTCATCTGCTGATGTGCAGGGAAAAGATGGCGAGAAACACCACATTCATAGTGCTTCAAATCCCTCTTTTGTTGCTGAGAGTAGAGTGGGAAGTCAGAAGATAGGTAGGGTAATATATTTCATAAAATGTCATAATCTGAGATTTTCAGCTATAGTGTGATACGCAATTCGTCCTTTTTGAAGGACCACAAGGACAGACCTCGAGGACCACAGATGGTCCGCGGACCATAGTTTGAGAAAATCAAAACTGGACGCAGTCATAGGCCTAGTGAGTAGTCTTATCGATTACTGCTCTTACTAGTCGTATTATTTAAATAACTGCATCTTTATGACTGATTGAAATTTCATTGCAGGGGTAAAATGCCTTGGGTAAGACGCTCAAACGTGTAATATTGCAGGGCATAGTTGAGGATATTTGAACGTATATTTTCACTGTCAATATAGACAACATTACATATAAATTGTTAAAAGTTAAAAAAACAGTGCACTGAAAGACACGGCAATACCAAAAGGCGCAGAAAGTGTGTTGAACGTAATCCAATAGACCAGTACCATCACAAATTTGAAAAGTATGAAGATATTAACTCGATGTTTATCATGGATTTGTGTAGTCTACCTTACTTACGCCTACTTACTACACATACCTTTGTTTTTTTTTCCCCCTAATTCCACTCAAGTTGCTGCTTGTTCGTTTAGAATTTTCGATTGCGTGTTAACATCATCCTATCTACAACACTGGATGCTCGACCCTACATAGAAATTGTTAATTCGGTGTTTTTTTTTTCTGGCAAAACGCTCTGGAACTGCATCTTTTTGTTGCATTTTACATTACTTACTTATTGGCTTTTAAGGAACCCAGAGGTTGATTGCCGCCCTCATATAAGCCCGCCATTGGTCCCTATCCTGAGCAAGATTAATCCAGTCTCTACCATTATATCCCACCTCCCTCAAATCCATATTAATATTATCTTCCCATCTACGTCTCGGCCTCCCCAAATGTCTTTTTCCCTCTGGCCTCCCAACTAACACTCTATATGCACTTCTGGATTCGCCCATACGTGCTACATGCCCTGCCCATCTCAAACGTCTGGATTTAATGTTCCTAATTATGTCAGATGAAGGATGCAATGCGTGCAGCTCTGCGTTGTGTACCAAGTGTATTTATGTATATTTTTATGGGGGAATGTTGTACTCTTGACAATACATTTTTTGATGTGGCAAAGTTGACTAACCTAACTCCATTGTCATAACTACTTACGTGTAGGCTCTCTTTTCCAATTATTGGTTTAAAAATATCCTCTTGTCCTACTTGAGCGTTGAAATCCCCCGATAAAACTTTCATGTGATATCTAGGTAACTGATCAAAAGTGTGTTCCAATTCCTCATAGAAGCTATCCTTTATATGGTCGTCTTTCTCTTCTGTAGGGGCGTGAGCATTTATAACTACGATATCGCACCATCTAGGCTTAAGTACTAAATACGATAACCTGTCACTGATAAATTCGACCTTCTTTACTGCTGATTTTATTCTTTTATGTACAAAGAATCCCGTTCCTAATTGGTGATTAATGTTTCCTTCCCCATAATACAACAAGCAATCGCCTATTTGTGATATGATGTTTATTGCCAACATCCCAATAAATAATAAACTAAGTAATCTGTATTTCAGGGAATTTCTAGAAAAGTAGGCCTACATCGAAAATCAGTGGTTTTCCGTAATGGGCGACATATGCAATATCCTAATGAAACACGAAACAATGTCAGACAATAGGAATATCTTGTATTACATCATGCACCAGTAACGTCATGTGCTACTGAAAGAATTTCTTGCAATATAAAATCATTCACTGCAAAAATCACGACGAAAATGAACATCACGGCTCAAGCATGTGTTTACTAGTGTAGCTTCAGAATATCGGGAGTTGACTGTACCCCACGAACACGCAGCGACGACCTGTTTGTTTATATCCTTATCCGTTGCGTTACCTGTGTTCGGCGTACTATATACCCTTAACTTCAGTCTTTAGGTAGCTGGAACACGGAGCCTATTTATAATATAGACGTATGAACACTAGACTTTTTCAACAGCTTCGTTTTATATCCAGATTCGTTTCGCAGAAATCCCATTTCATGCATTTTTAGCCTTTAATTTACATTTATTGTAGCCTATATAATATATTCGAGCTCTTTCGTTAATTACATCGAAAAGAGAAAGAGAAGGATTCTTGTCAGGGACTTTGAAGATTGAGAACGTGGCATTGTTTTAATAAAGTGAAAATTATAGGGTTTCCAGAATACCTATACAAATCCCGTGGAATACTTGGCAGATTTAACGAAGTTAGTTCGGTCTCTCGGCTTCAGCTCCAATTTCACGCATCGAAGGGCTAATGTTTTTTAACTTTTTGAAAGTGGTTTCACCAGGCTGTGTTTTGGACGAGGTCTGTACTTTAACTTAATGTTAGGTAACAAGTGTTGCTTTGTACGTTGAAGTGACAGGGAGTCTGTGAATGAACGGGGGGCGTTGTAAACAGAGCGCGAAATTGGAATGAACAGCCCGAGGAACATTGACATTTTTAGAAGAACTTATTACAGCAAAGACGAAGAGGAGTACTGAAACCATTTATCGCAAGAAATAGATTATCGCTTTCGTTCTCACTTCTGTGAGAAGTTTTAAACTACGTTAGACAGGCATGCGTTTCTTTATACCAGCGTGGCCCAAGATCACCGTTTCAGACAACACAGTACAAGACTGGTAATGATGCCCAGTTCTTGTAGAATAGGATTAAGTTTCATTGCACTTCAGGAAATGAAATCGGAACCCGCTGCATTTTGACGCAAAATGACGTCTTTTTCGTCACTTCAAAATGACGTCTTTTTCGTCACTTGGTATTGGGTGTTAGAATTTGATGTCACATAAAAATGCAACCCTCTCCCCTTTGTACCCTTGTATTTGTCTTTCTCTTCTTGTACTCCCTTAGTTATTCTTGCCGTTTCTTTTTCCTATTTGTATTCCCCTTGTCTGCCTTGTCTTTCCCTTGCTTTCCTTCTATTTTGCTATCCTTGTATTTCCCTTCTCTCTCCCTGGCTTTCCTTCTATTTTGCTATCCTTGTATTTCCCTTGTCTTCCCTTTGGTTTCCTTCTATTTTGCTATCCTTGTATTCCCCTTGTCTTCCCCTTGCTTTCCTTCTATTTTGTTATCCTTGTATTTTCCTTGTCTTTCCCTTGCTTTCCTTCTATTTTGCTATCTTTGTATTCCCCTTGTCTTCACTTTGGTTTCCTTCTATTTTGCTATCCTTGTATTTCCCTTGTCTTCCCTTTGGTTTCCTTCTATTTTGCTATCCTTGTATTTCCCTTGTCTTCCCTTTGCTTTCCTTCTGTTTTGCTATCTTTGTATTTCCCTTCTCTTTCCTATGCTTTCCTTCTATTTTGCTATCCTTGTATTTCCCTTGTCTTCCCTTTGCTTTCCTTCTGTTTTGCTATCTTTGTATTTCCCTTCTCTTTCCTATGCTTTCCTTCTATTTTGCTATCCTTGTATTCCCCTTGTCTTTCCCTTGCTTCCCTTCTATTTTGCTATCCTTGTATTCCTATTGTATTCCCTTTGCTTTCCTTCTATTTTGCTATCCTTGTATTCCCCTTGTCTTCCCCTTGCTTCCCTTCTATTTTGCTTTCCTTGTATTCCTATTGTCTTCCCTTTGCTTTCCTTCTATTTTGCTATCCTTGTATTCCCCTTGTCTTCCCCTTGCGTCCCTTCTATTTCGCTATCCTTGTATTCCTCTTGTCTTCCCCTTGCTTTCCTTCTATTTTGCTATCCTTGTATTCTTCTTGTCTTCTCCTTGCTTTCCTTCTATTTTGCTATCCTTGTATTCTTCTTGTCTTCCCCTTGCTTTCCTTCTATTTTGCTATCCTTGTATTCCCCTTGTCTTCCCCTTGCTTTCCTTCTATTTTGCTATCCTTGTATTCCCCTTGTCTTCCCCTTGCTTTCCTTCTATTTTGCTATCCTTGTCTTTCCCTTGTCTTCCCCTTGCTTTCCTTCTATTTTGCTATCCTTGTATTCCCCTTGTCTTCCCCTTACTTTCCTTCTATTTTGCTATCCTTGTCTTTCCCTTGTCTTCTCCTTGCTTTCCTTCTATTTTGCTATCCTTGTATTCCCCTTGTCTTCTCCTTGCTTTCCTTCTATTTTGCTATCCTTGTATTTCCCTTGTCTTCCCCTTGCTTTCCTTCAATTTTGAAATCCTTGTGCTCCCCTTGTTCTGCTTATATTTCCGTTGTTATACTTCTGTTTCCCGTGTTCTTCTTCTATTGCTCTTCTCCTGTTTCCCTTGTCCACCCATTCTTATTATTCTCATTCATAGGCGAAGAGAGAGAACCCTTTTCTTAGAAACCTCATATAACGGGGTTATGGGGGACATCATTTACACATACTTACTTCTTATTTCTCCCATCATAGACCCATACTAACGGGTCTCAAACTAATCAATTCAAATTAAATACAGTAAATTCCGTAGTAAATACTTGTACAGATCTCTGGACTATGTACAGTAGTAGCAAAAAACCGGACCTACCCTTGTAGCTGATTTCAGAGCCTTGTTTACTCCAGAGTACGATAGACTGGTAACTAAGACTTTCGTGGTTCGAATCCTGCCTGGGAAGGATACTTTTTTTGTTCCTGATTCAAATTTATTCCCAATACTTTTCGATTGCTGGTAAAATTCATGTTCTGGAAATAATAAGTTAATTAAGTAGTAAAATATCGCTGAAATCGAAAAGTATTGGGAATAAATTTGAATAAGGAACAAAAAAAAGTTTCCTTCCCAGGCAGGGATTCGAACGACAAAAGTCTTAGTTACCAGTCTATCGTGCTCTGGAGTGAACAAGGCTCTTAAATCAGCTACAAGGGTCGGTCCGGTTTTTTTGCCGCTACTGTACAATAAAAATAGAGCAAAAATAGTATTGCAACAAATAAATTGCATACAATTTATTTCACTATAAAAATAACGAATCCCTTACAAATTTAAATTTGATAGTAACACCCAAGCGAGAACATAACGTTTCACACAATAATTGCAGGGATCCTATGAATCTCATGCCACTTTTTTATCTGCTCTGGTCTCTACTACATATGTTCTGGAATTTATATGCTCCGTTTGTATATTATGCCAAATATTTCACAGAAGGTTATACAGGATGGAAGGGAACGCATAGTCGAACGCCATCTGCTCTCCAGGCTTTAATAAAACTGCTCTTGCCATTTTATCGTTGCTACTAGTACGTCCAAGGACAACCGTTGGTAGATATTTTAGGAAACAGAACATACCACAATAAGAGGCAAATCTTCCCTAAGATTTGAATTTGTAAGTAAAATAAAACTGTGCTTGAAATTGATAGACAATAAGAAATCATTGATTTTAATACTGTAGAAGTGTTTATAGAGGACATATCAGCAGTTATTTACAATACTGTATTAGTGCAGTGGTGGTAATAATAATAATAATAATAATAATAATAATAATAATAATAATAATAATAATAATAATGGAGATACTTTTTTAGGCGTGTCAATTCAGGTCTTCAATTTACTTTTGCTACTTCTCTTTCCAGTGCTTCTGGAAATTCGACAAGAATGAATACGCATCACTTAATTCGTAAAGATTAGCAAAAATCTATTGTATATCTAGTATGTCGTCATTTTCGCGATCTCCATAAGGGCTATTCCATATGAAATCGATCAGTAAAAAACCTCGCATTTTTTTAATACTCTAATTTTTTCCCTATTTATACAAGGTACTGAGGAGAGTGCATTTTCAAAAATATACTATCGAAAGTCAAATGGTTTTCGTACTATTGAGCGACAAATTTAGCGTATTTTATAAAAACAAGCCTCTTTCAGCGCTCAGAACTCTGGAACCGTTTACTGCAGAACATTGAACGGGAGCTCATTTTGAAGCTGACATTTGGTAGATTGTGTTAAGAAGTAATCCTGATTTTTATTATATACAGAGAGACAGATAATCTGATTGTACTTACTTTTAGGCTTTTTGCCCATTTGTAAAAATGTAAAAAGTATTGAGAAAAAAACCTTGCATTATTAAGAGGGATTCGGTATTGTTTGCTTAGTGGCTCGGCAATAAGTTTCGAGGGTATTAAATAAATTATATTCACACGCCTAGACTTGAATGGCGCAGTACCGCACGAAGTGGCCGAGAGATGAAGATAAGCGAGCGTTGGACGTCATTTTACTCCTGTGTTTATGAAAACTTGTGATAAAGCTAGTCCAGCTATGCGCTAGTAGACGAAACATGACGTGTTTGTCTTCTGGCCTTGCTTGCCTAGGCTAGCTCCCGCCTCACAGTCAGCTGGTTAGTTCACGCGCGTACTATTTATTTTCTTTATTTGATATTTTCAGTACTTTCTTATCAACGGTGCACCAGTAAAAAATATGTGTTTATTTGTACTTTCAATGCGGAATCTAACCATACATTTTAAAAATATTTTTTCGTGGGAAAAGGCGTCTTAATGAAGAAAAATCTAAATTTCTCCATTTCCATAAAAAGTAAGAAAAACTGTTTACATGTCAATATAAACTTTAACTTCTCAGCATCAAAATAAACCATGATTTTGATCACTGGGTGAAAGGGTTTCGGAGCCACAACAGTTTAAAGTTGCTAATTTTATGAAAATACGATAAATTTAAATATTTTTAATTTAAAAACTATGGAGTTCTGATCCCTTAAACTTTGCACAAAGCATTGTATCACAGTTGTCAACGGACAGAAAAATTTTCATTGTATTTAAAAATTGTAAGGTCAATTTTCTCTATATTTCGGTCGATTTGAGATGGAATAGCCCATAAATACCCGGCCCTGGATATTAGTCTGTGCCTCGGACGTGAGAAGCAGATGACAAATTTTGGACTCGTTGTATTGTAATACATTCAGACTCCTAACAAAGTACGAAATCATTCCGATACGTAATGACCAACATACAGACATTGTTTCACCGAAATCCATGCGCTTCCTGTTTATCGGTTGTGTGTATGAGTAACTGTTTGCCAGACGTCACAATATTTTTTGTAATCCGGATTCAATCACCAGTTACAGTATATTGCATATATTAAAAAGCGTAACAGAGAAGAGTACGGCACACTAAGTATAGAGTTATGATTGCCAGAGTTCATGGATAAAACGTCAAGGTCAATGGACGGCTTCTTGAAAAAACAGAACCATATGCGGCTGGCGTGATCATCGTGTGTGGTGTGCGTAATGGATTGTGCTGGATGTTCTGTTTCTTACAATATGGGCAAATAACCTGCTCTCGTTTTACTAATTGTCTAATGAATATAGTCGACAGAAATAAAAGGTAAAACAATACACACATTTGTTAATATTATATATCATGAATAATTTTATAAATTTCTTTTTTAAAAGTTTCAATTTTAAAATATTTCAAATTTGGAAAATGGTTTGTAATTTTATTATAAAGTCTTGGGCCGAAACTAGCACCATGTTTAAGAACTCCACTTGTATGAGATTTAGGCTCAATTAATGGGAATGTAGACTTTTGTCTTCGAGTACGATATTCATGTCGATTAGATTTATGTTTTATTTGATTTCTGAGGTAGTAAGTTAGTAAACTATATTTATAAATTTCTTCAATAGTTAATACTTTAAAATCTATATAAATTAAATATGTTGGGTAATCCATATTTTTGGTTAGACAAATTTTTATTAATCTTCTGTGTAATAAAATTAATGGATTAAATACTGATCATGCTACGCCACTCCAATTTATTATACCATATTGTATTAATGATTGTACTAAAGCTAAAAATATTATTTTCAATGCCTCCTTAGTGATAAAATTTCGAAGTATTATGAATTTATAAATTGTCTTTCTTATACTTGTACACATAAAATCAATTTGTTTACCCCAACGTAAATGCTGATCTATAATAATTCCTAAATATTTAACTTGTGTGGAAGAAGGTGTTAGATGTTGGCAATTACAATAATTATTTGTTAATTCATTACATGAAATATTGTGTATTACTAAGTGATAATTATTCAAATAAAAGTCTGATATTTCTTTCCATTTTTGTATTTATGCCCTCCTAAATTACTAATTGATAATTATTCAAATAAAAGTCTGGTATTTCTTTCCATTTTTGTATTTATACCCTCCTAAATTACTAAGTGATAATTATTCAAATGAGAGTCTGGTATTTCTTTCCATTTTTGTATTTATACCCTCCTAAATTACAAAGTGATAATTATTCAAATAAAAGTTTGGTATCTCTTTCCATTTTCGTATTTATACCCTCCTAAATTACAAAGTGATAATTATTCAAATAAAAGTCTGGTATTTCTTTCCATTTTTATATTTATACCCTCCTAAATTACTAAGTGATAATTATTCAAATAAAAGTTTGGTATCTCTTTCCATTTTTGTATTTATGCCCTCCTAAATTACTAAGTGATAATTATTCAAATAAGAGTTTGGTATTTCTTTCCATTTTTGTATTTATACCCTCCTAAATTACAAAGTGATAATTATTCAAATAAAAGTTTGGTATCTCTTTCCATTTTCGTATTTATACCCTCCTAAATTACAAAGTGATAATTATTCAAATAAAAGTCTGGTATTTCTTTCCATTTTTGTATTTATACCCTCCTAAATTACTAAGTGATAATTATTCAAATAAAAGTTTGGTATCTCTTTCCATTTTCGTATTTATACCCTCCTAAATTACAAAGTGATAATTATTCAAATAAAAGTCTGGTATTTCTTTCCATTTTTTATATTTATACCCTCCTAAATTACTAAGTGATAATTATTCAAATAAAAGTCTGGTATTTCTTTCCATTTTTGTATTTATACCCTCCTAAATTACTAAGTGATAATTATTCAAATAAAAGTCTGGTATCTCTTTCCATTTTTGTATTTATACCCTCCTAAATTACTAAGTGATAATTATTCAAATAAGAGTCTGGTATTTCTTTCCATTTTTATATTTATACCCTCCTAAATTACTAAGTGATAATTATTCAAATAAAAGTCTGGTATTTCTTTCCATTTTTGTATTTATACCCTCCTAAATTACTAAGTGATAATTATTCAAATAAGAGTCTGGTATTTCTTTCCATTTTTGTATTTATACCCTCCTAAATTACTAAGTGATAATTATTCAAATAAAAGTTTGGTATCTCTTTCCATTTTCGTATTTATACCCTCCTAAATTACAAAGTGATAATTATTCAAATAAAAGTCTGGTATTTCTTTCCATTTTTGTATTTATACCCTCCTAAATTACTAAGTGATAATTATTCTAATAAGAGTCTGGTATTTCTTTCCATTTTTGTATTTATACCCTCCTAAATTACTAAGTGATAATTATTCAAATAAGAGTCTGGTATTTCTTTCCATTTTTGTATTTATACCTTCCTAAATTACTAAGTGATAATTATTCAAATAAAAGTTTGGTATCTCTTTCCATTTTCGTATTTATACCCTCCTAAATTACAAAGTGATAATTATTCAAATAAAAGTCTGGTATTTCTTTCCATTTTTATATTTATACCCTCCTGAATTAAATTTAACAAGGCGGAGCCTTCTCGCTAATTATTTCTTAATTACTTCCTCATTCCATAAGGTCTAGTTTCCAGACAACAGTGCAACTGATAGATGAAACGATTCACACCAGAAATCTGCAAAATAGCGCTTACAGCCGGTTTAGATTCGTCCGGTTACAGAACATCCGTCAAGGTCGGCAACCGGCCGATTATTCGATTTTCAACCGATTACCCCTTATGTTTTGCAGGTAGACAACATCAGGCGCACTTCATCATATATTATGAAACCGACGTTTTCTGAGTACACAAACGGAGTAACAATTGAAGGAAATTTACTTTGGTCTAAGTGATAATTATTCATAAGTGGAGGCGAACCTTTCGTTGTTAGGTAGTTTTATTAGTATTTAAGGACAGGAGATTAGAGTAAAGCCAATTTTTCACTACGTTAATTCCATTGCTAGCATTTTAATTAAAATATGTAGTCATATTATGGTACCGATACGTAGTTTCATCACCTGTCCTGGATTCTTGATGACAGAATCTGGCAACCTTAGAAGTATACAAAATAATGCATTATACTTGTTTTAATGTAACATTTTGGAACGATATCTCTCTGCCGTTTGTAGAATATTAGTATTCCGCAAACCAAGCACACAGATGACTAAGTACGGATTACTCCTAGCGGTAGAGGTGCTTGTGTTTGTTGATACTGGAGGTAAGGCTGACAGGAATGAACGAGGGCGCTGCGGATCTCCTCATTTATCATGTCCCCCAGCCAGTGAATTACGGTGCCAGATTACAACCAGCATGACTCTCTGCGAACAATTAACTTTTATCTTAAATACACTACAGGTCAGTTGCTTGGCAAATGTGGTAAGATGCAAGGTCCATATTATGTAATAATACTTCCTAAATATTTACTTTTTATCGTAAGTGAAGAACGTTTGAAGTAACAAATGGAGTTTTAAGAAAGTTCTGTAGACGTAATACTGTTCTCCAACCAGGAGATCAACCGTGAAAGGAATGTGCTTACTATTGCGTCATCTATTGGAGCGAAGTAGATAGATAATATTACCGTTATAACGTCAGTCTAAAAACCATGCGCTCTCCTGCATATGTTATTTCCTGTATGGAGAGATTAAAAGACCAGGAGATTAACAATGATCTAATTTTGTAACTAGGGCAGTATCAATATGTGTGTATCAATGTTATTGTTTGTGCTGTGAGAGCTAGCCAATACAGGTATGAGTACCCACGTGTGTGACCTTATGACATCTTATGACATCAACATTCATTCACAGCATTACCCTGCTTCGTCTCAGTCCCCAAAGACTTTCTCGTGGTTGGAGTACAGTAAACTGGTAGAGGGGAAGAGAAGGCCTGATTGCCTTATTTCTACCAGAGGAAATAAATAAATAAATAAATAAATAAACTACTGAATAAATATGATTAAAAATAGCACAGAACAAAAGATTACAGACAAATGAAACTAACAAATACCTATTACGATGGAAGTGTTTATTTTAAGTTGCTGTTATTATTATTATTATTATTATTATTATTATTATTATTATTATTATTATTATTATTATTATTATTGTCATCACCAGAGACCGGAAGTTTAGACATTATGAATCATTAAAATAGGCAGGCAAAAAGGCATCATAAATAGCTAAAATAGGCAGGCAAAAAGGCATTATAAATAGCTAAAATAAGCAATAAAAGGCAATTACAAAAACCTTGCACTAGACCCACAACCTTGCACTTTCCACATAGGGATTTCGATAGCAAGAAAAGCTTTACATAAGTCGAATGCAAATTGAGATTTTCGACTCGATGTTGCAATTACTGTTGGAAGCAAAGAAATCTTCTTCGCAGTAGCCTTGGAAAGTGCATTTTTGTGTTTGGTTGTACTGATATGTTGCAATATGAAATATTTACCTATAGTCGCGACGCTGTTATTCCCGGCGTGACTCCTCCTTTTTGCTTACGTCTTAGGAAGTGAAAGTTCTATAAAGTCTAGATAGGCAGTATCGTTCGCCATTTTTGTTCTTTCGTTGCCGAGCTACCAGACGAGGGATCTATTTGCCGCACCGTTAAACATTATCATGTCGTAGCTCCTATGATAATAAATCAAACGCACTGTAATTCAGCAAATAATTGAGCGGCAAATAACGTCCTCGCGTGCTTTCTGCGAACGCCAACGAAAGAGCTAAAATGGCAGGCGATTATATATTAAGTATTTATCCAGCCTTATGAAATGCATAAAATCTTCATCAGCGAATCACAAGACGCACACGTTTAAATGTAGCCGACCTGCAATGTGATTGGCTGCCGGAAATTAGAGCGGCGGGACTATAGCTACAACAAGGTCGCAATAAAAATTGAAAGAAAAATAACCGTTAAAAATAACGTTAGATCCCCACTCATTGTTGCCTTGTCAAATACAAGCAATAATTAAAACGCTTACTGTTATACAATTTTGCATCGCAGCACTCGTTGCAAAGAGAATATGAACTGATTGAAAGACAATAATATGCATTCGGTGAAGTCACTTTCATTGCAGCGGTTATAGAAATAGTTTAAAATATACCTGTAGGCAATTTTTAATAATAAATAATAGATAAATAATCAAATAAAAGCAAAAAAAGCATTTATTTTGTAAATTAGGCATTTATATTTAAAAAGGCAGAAAATGGCAACATAAAACTGTGATGTTTCAATCACAAAGGTATAATTCGTACAGATTTACTTTCAAAATGAAGATATATTTAACACATTTAAAAAAGAATTCTGCCAAAGTTCCGGTCTCTGGTCATCACTATTGTTATTATTAAGGACCGTACTTTGTTCCACGAGGCTACAAGGTCAAGTATTATTGAAGTTTTTAAGTGGCTGATTCGCGTGCATGTAGCAAGCGAAATAGACCTTCTTGACTGACATCTTACGCGACTCCTGTTTGGTCAAGTTGAGCAGAACAAAACATGGACGACTTTAACAATTACACTAATATTTACAGTTTAAATTATTTATACTATGTACACTAGAATTCCAGGATAACAGAGAGGGTTTGGAATTGAACGGGTTACATCAGCTGCTTGTCTATGCGGATGACGTGAATATGTTAGGAGAAAATCCACAAACGATTAGGGAAAACACGGAAATTCTACTTGAAGCAAGTAAAGAGATAGGTTTGGAAGTAAATCCCGAAAAGACAAAGTATATGATTATGTCTCGTGACGAGAATATTGTACGAAATGGAAATATAAAAAATTGGAAATTTATCTTTTGAAGAGGTAGAGAAGTTCAAATATCTTGGAGCAACAGTAACAAATATAAATGATACGCGGGAGCAAATTAAATACAGAATAAATATGGGAAATGCCGGTTATTATTTGGTTGAGATGCTTTTATCATCTAGTCTGCTGTCAAAAAATCTGAAAGTTAGAATTTATAAAACAGTTACTGTATATTACCGGTTTTCTTTATAGTTGTGAAACTTAGACTCTCACTTTGAGAGAGGAACATAGGTTAAGGGTGTTTGAGAATAAGGTGCTTAGGAAAATATTTGGGGCTAAGAGGGATGAAGTTACAGGAGAATGGAGAAAGTTACACAACACAGAACTGCACGCATTGTATTCTTCACCTGACAAATTAGGAACATTAAATCCAGACCTTTGAAATGGGCAGGGCATGTAGCACGTATGGACGAATCCAGAAATGCATATAGAGTGTTAGTTGGGAGGCCGGAGGGAAAAAGACCTTTGGGGAGGCCGAGACTTAGATGGGAAGATAATATTAAAATGGATTTGAGGGAGGTGGGATATGATGATAGAGACTGGATTAAACTTGCTCAGGATAGGGACCGATGGCGGGCTTATGTGAGGGCGGCAATTAACCTCCGGGTTCCTTAAAAGCCAATAAGTAAGTAAGTATGTACACTAGAATACGCTATTTTTACAATTTACACAGTTATAAAGAATGTAGGCCTATGTTAATCAAACATTATTTACGCTATTATCTGTAGTATTGTGTATTGTGATGCAAGGTATTTTATTTAATAATATTATAGTCTACGTTAACCTCTGATTGAGGTTCTGGCTGATATGTACATTTATTATCAGGCAGTATAGCTACTTGACGATATGTGTCAGAGGAAGAATAATTGTTAGTAAATATATCTGAAGTCTGATTAGTGTAATATGTAGCTAGTCGGCGATGTATGCAAAGGAGGGGGAAAGGAACTGGCCACCCTACTCCATCATCTCCTGAGTTGCCTTGTTGATATCACTCTTGTGAGGTTCAGACCTGTCTTCTGACAGTTGACTAAACAAAAACATAGCCTACTTATTTTGTAAATAGTGTATAATTGTGTAAATATGTTTGATTAGTGTAAGGCAACATTCTTTATGATAGTGTAAATAGTAAAAAGAGCGTATTCTAGTGTACATAATATACATGGGTGTCAGACATTGACTGCTTTCAAAAGCTTATTATTATTTCTTTGTTTTCTGTATTGTTGTTTATATTTTCGATGTATTTTTGTACTGGTTGAGTGAAAGAGAAGGCCTTATGGCCTTAACTCTGCCTGTAAAAATAAATCAATTAAATAAATGAGGGCCTTAACTTTACCAGTAAATGTAATTCCATTAAATAAATGAATAAATAATTTAAGTGAAATTGTAGGAAAGGAAATCGTAGTATCAGTCTTTATCACTAGAATGCACTGTGAGCAGTTAATTTTGAACCAGGAATAGAACGTCAACTGCATCACAAACAAGATGCAAGTATTCCTGATAGTACCTGTGTCACGCGCCAAACATACGTCACGTCAATATAGTCTGAATGACTAATCTAATCTCCGTACGTCCTGGGCAAGAATACGGCTCCTAGTTATTTTATCATCTTTATTAAATAGTATATTACTTCATGGCTACGAATGAGAGTACAGTATTTATTCTTTTCTGGATGTAACGTATATACATTTGCTGTTAAAAGGCCAAGCACTTATTTAAGGAATATGCATTTTTCAAATGATTCTGTGTAACTAAGGCATTTTCATGATAGGTAGATAGATAGATAGATAGATAGATAGATAGATAGATAGATAGATAGATAGATAGATAGATAGATAGATAGATAGATGGATGGATGGATGGATGGATGGATGGATGGATGGATGGATGGATGGATGGATGGATGGATGGATGGATGGATGGATGGATGGATGGATGGATGGATGGATGGATGGATGGATGGATGGCTGGGTGGGTGGGTGGGTGGGTAGATAGATAGATAGATAGATAGATAGATAGATAGATAGATAGATAGATAGATAGATAGATAGATAGATAGATAGATAGATAGATAGATAGATAGATAGATAGATAGATAGATAGATAGATAGATAGATAGATAGATAGATAGATAGATAGATAGATAGATAGATAGATAGATAGACAGACAGACAGACAGACAGACAGACAGACAGACAGACAGACAGACAGACAGACAGACAGACAGACAGACAGACAGACAGATAGAGTTTGCACTCACTAGGTAGGTAGCTAGCTAGCTAGATGGATGGATGGATGGATGTGGATACATTAAAAAATGTATAGCAACTTCAAACAGAATATGCTACCAATTAATATTAAAATATTCCTCAGGGTCATAAAGAGGATTTGCCTTCAATTTAGTCTTAGCGACCTTTTAAATACAGGGTTGTTTCCGATCTCTGATAACGAATTTGAATTTTGAATGACATCATGTGCGTCAGGAGTCACACGACAGCTGAACTGTGGCGCAAGGTGACAGACCAGTAGTGAGTGATCTCATAGTCAGAGTGCACGGCGACTCACAGCAGAAATTCCCAAGAAA
The DNA here is from genome assembly GCF_040183065.1 of Periplaneta americana. Lineage (NCBI taxonomy): Eukaryota > Metazoa > Arthropoda > Insecta > Blattodea > Blattidae > Periplaneta > Periplaneta americana. Next base: position 52,393,239 of record NC_091122.1, read on the forward strand.
ATCGATCCTTTTTGGGAGGGGTACATTACGATCCTTTCCGATGCCAAGTACAGCTAAGTGAAAATAAAGGAAGCCTGCAATAAACGAGGTTTCATTATTTCCAAGAAAGGCATCTTCTGTGTACTTAATAAGATTGGTAAAGCTCGAATGGAATTAATCTGTATCATCTCGTGGGGTGCGGCGACTTGTGACGGGGGTGGATTTGCTTGCTTTTTCCACTCTGGAATTAATCCCATCCAAGCTTTGCCAGTCTTATGACACACTTCAGTAGAAAGCTGCAAGAAATAATATTTCGTTTCTAAAAACTGATTGTATGAGACGAAATATGCCTCTAAGATTGCTTACTGCCTCTAAGATTGCGTACTGACGCTCATTCTTAGAGGATTCTACATAGGTAGTTCTACCAGTCTAGTATATACAGTCACGAAGCTCAATACGTAGTAAATATGCATCCATAGATAGTTGCTAACCACTAGGATCGCTAATATTGCCTCATTACAGACAATGCGAAATAGTACCGGCACAGTCTATTGTTCCTAGCACCCTCACAATTGAAGCTTCGTGACTGTATATACTAGACTGTGGTTCTACATTGTAGTCAATAAATGGCAGGAGTGTTTACTTCGACAAGCAGGGAAAAGTGCACATAACGTAGCTTATGTGTTTGTCTAGCAACAGTAATACATGCATGCAGGTTTATTTCGTTAAATAAACATAACCTTCTTCATATGCAAATTTGTAAGAGAATCTGGGTAAAATCAATTCTTACCTAATAAACCTTCATAAATCCACTTTCACACAAACACTTTAGAGCATAGACTTTACCCCACAAGCAACTTCTCTCGACGGAACGGCGGGAATCAACAATGCTGCCTGCCAACTATAAACTTAGCCTATGACACTGCGCAGTCTCAGGTGCCTTTACCTTACTTGAGTCCCGTGTCCAAATTTTTATGTCACAGATTTTTAAGTCCTGTTTTCTTTCAATTTTTCTTTGTAAAAATGCCTAAAGTTTTATTAATGTGGTGTGAAACAGTCTTTGATGTACTGAAAATATTAGGTCTATTATTTCTGAAAATTGAGTACTATTTTGCATGTGGGAACTTAGCAAAAAATTACGACATGCATAAGGATATCATAACATGCCTCACCTTATGTTGTGGTATACGACATATTTTCTTTTGAATAATTTCGAGGGAAAAATTGTTCCGGGGCCGGGTATCGAACTCGGGACCTTTGGTTAAACGTACTAACGTTCTCCCAACTGAGCTACCCGGGAACTCTATCCGACACGGATCCAATTTTTCCTCTATATCCACAGACCTCAAAGTGGGCTGACAACTGTCAAGCAACCAAAAGATAGAGTTCCCGGGTAGCTCAGTTGGAAGAGCGTTGGTACGTTTAACCAAAGGTCCCGGGTTCGATACCCGGCCCCGGAACAATTTTCCCTCGAAATTATTCAAATTAACTTTAAAGGGAGTTATACCTGAAAGCTTGAATTGCATAATACACGTCACTGTACGTAACAGAAAACCACAATTTAAGTCACACAGAGTTAGTGTGCACTCAGTGTTGGTTGCTTGACAGTTGTCTGCCCACTTTGAGGTCTGTGGATATAGAGGGAAAATTGGATCGGTGTCGGATAGAGTTCCCGGGTAGCTCAGTTGGGAGAGCGTTGGTACGTTTAACCAAAGGTCCCGGGTTCGATACCCGGCCCCGGAACAATTTTTCCCTCGAAATTATTCAAATTAACTTTGCAGGGAGTTATACCTGAAAGCTTGTTTTGCATATTTTCTTTTGTTGCTTTTATTCTTATCACCAGATCATAAACTCTATGTGATAGTAACCGACTTGACATTTCTGGGAAGTCACTTCGTAAAGACTAAACGAAGTTAGAATGAAGAGTTCATGTTACCGTTCCTATCGTAATTATTGCAATACGTAGCGTGTCAAGGGATTGCAAGTAGGGGACCATGTTTTTTTTTTCTTGTTCGGATTTAGTCGCGTCATATAAAACACGTGGGATTCATGAGGGCCCCTTTCTCTCTTTATTTGTTTTTATAACATGACAAGCTCTTCCTCCCCACGGCACGAAACACATGCGCGTTGGAGGGACAGAGATGGGGCGAAACAGACATAATAAAAAAGACATGAGTAGGTGTAAAATGAATTCTATTGCCTTAAGAGAATTTCCGGAAAGCAGGCTATACCGCCTGGGAAAGAGGTGGGCGAAGATGAAGATTTCTATGTCTGTTACAAAGTTACATCGTTGAAGGAGAGAGTAGTAGTGCATTATTTCGCGGTGAAGAGGACAGTAGTACCAACATAAACAACGGAAAATTGTAAATTTATTTTACTCTATACTTAGAAAAGATTGGTTGCAACTTGAAAACGAAATACAGGGGAGCTTAATTTATGAGTCTCAAACGGAACACGGCACGTTCGGGATGACTGAAGATCCAAATAATTGGAAAACTCATTAACGAAATAAACAAGACGGTTTACATACAGTGGCGACTCGTGATACTTTTTGTATGTAGGATATAAGATTGACGACTGATGACCAAGACAGAAACTGATATTAATAATAATAATAATAATAATAATAATAATAATAATAATATATTAGTAATAATAGTATTAATAATAATAATACTAATAATAATAGTAATAGTAATAATAATAGAGCATGCAAAATCAATACAAGTAGCCCTATATTAGTCTTTGACTCACCATTCTGGAACTGGCAATTTATTTGTAGTGAAGTTCGATTCTCCTCCCCTTTTTAGTTGCGAAGATAGCTCCTAAGCCATTGTACTGCCCGATATTTACCGATGCTCCGTCGTACGTTTGCGCAATAAATTTCTTGCTCAGTTAAATTCTTATAAATGATCAAATACAACTTCAGATATTCTTTCGGCTGTCCTGTCATCTGAAAGTCCTGTTAATTATTGTATTTATTATAACTTATTTTATTTATCTTTATGTAATTTCGTTTTTATTAATTTTATTTTTTATATTATATCGTGCACCGTGTCACAGATGTGTGGTAGTGGCACAATGTCCAACACACTATGTGCAGAGGTGCACTCATTACGAGTGATTAAGTGACCGGGATCCGACGGAATAAGCGCCGTCTTAAATCACTAAGTGATTATTTACGGATATCATATTATTGCGATGTACCGAAGTATGTATATTTCCGTGCAGGAATTCTGCATTACCGTATGATGAAGGACATCTGTGACACAGTGCATGAGGGTTGGCCACTGAAGGGAAATTAAAAGGTGGAACTTAAACTTAAATGATTCAATCCGGCATCGGAACTGGATTCCGGTGTGGCTTAGTGGATAAAGCGTCAGCACGCAGAGCTGAAACCCCGGGTTCGAGTCCCGATGCCGGAGAGAATTTTTCTCCGCTCCACCCATCCTTCATCATATGGTAATGCAGAATTCCTGCACTGAAATATCATACGTAGTTCGGTACACCACAATAATACTTTACTACAGCACCACTAACATCCTGCTCAGATGTTATAGGTCAACACAAAAAATAGGAGGCATTACTTTCGGAACGATCCTCGTACTTTGGGGAAGAACCGATTTTGTTTAAGGACGACTTTGACAGGCTGACGGGGATCAAGTTATTGTTTTGAGATGTCAGGATTGCGGTAATATGCCAATTTCGTCACTTGTAACAATTCTCCTGATAAATGTATCACCCAAGGGATTAGCGTTAAACTGACGACTGATATCCATTCTGCGTTGAGCCTGTTCAGGTGTCAGTTCATGAGCACAGTTCTATAGTTTATATATGATGTGACATATTATATCTTCTAAGCACCAAGTTTTTTCTGACAACATACGAGTACTTTTTTTTTTTTTTTTTTTTTTGTGGATTTTCTTCCAAATCTCTTCGAATATTCTCAGTATTTCACACTTTGAGTCTTCCAGGACATTACAAATTTTTAATGTCTCCTTCTCCATTATTGAAACGCTGCTGGAACTATCATTGTGCTACACGCTTACTAACGACACCTCTACCCTCGACTTCACATATTCTTCGAGCCGCAGCAGCAGCTTTGTAATCATGTTTTTGTATGCTGTAGAAGGACCTTAGTCTCCAACTTTATCGCCTATATGTTATATTATTTGTATTAACAATTGGCGGTTGTCACATGCTGACAATACGCAATAATAATCATAGCGTTCTCTAAATTGCATTGCTGACATAAAAAGTAAAATCTTACAAAACCCAAAATTAAAAAAAAACGACATTATTTATGAGACGACGTAATAATATTGCTGACAAATCAATCAGCAGGTACAGCAGCGACACTTCGTGTTAAAATCTGTGTGGTTTTTATTATTAGGTCTGTATCCATTCTTTATTGCGCACGCAGCAAATGTGCGCGTCTCTAGTGTTAACACCGGCCGAGTTAGGAAGAGCTGTTATATCAGAGCTTTCCAATCTTTCGTGGCTTCACTTGAAGGCTATGAAGATTGATGGAGGTAATCTGAGGTGGAGGTATAGCGTAGAAGACAGAGTGTCGGTGAAAACCTTCTCACTTACTTTTATTCTAGCATTGAAAATTTGTCACTTTATATGATGATACTACGTCATTTAACCGTATCGCAGTGACTGGTATATTAGCTTTCCACCATAGTCTGGCGACTTTACATTAAGTTTCTGATACGAGGTTGAACTGGGTAAATGTGTTCTATACCCGATACAGTTTTTATGCTCAAATTTTTTAAAAGATACTAAAAACCTAATCAGATTTCAGATTTGGGTTTTAACATTGTTTACTTACTTTCTTACTTAAAAATGGCTTTTAAGGAACCCGCAGGTTCATTGCCGCCCTCACATAAGCCCGCCATCGGTCCATATCCTGTACAAGATTAATTCAGTCTCTATCATCATATCCTACCTCCCACAGATCCATTTTAATATTATCCTCCCATTTACGTCTCGGCCTCCCCAAAGGTCTTTTTCCCTCTAGCCTCCCATCTCAAACTTCTGGATTTAATGTACCTAATTATGTCAGGTAAAGAACACAATGCGTGCAGTTCTGCGTTGTGTAACTTTCTCCATTCGCCTGTAACTTCATCCATTTTAGCCCTAAATATTTTCCTAAGAACCTTATTCTCGAATATCCTTAATATCTGTCCCTCTCTCTAAGTGAGAGTCCAAGTTTCACAACCATACAGAACAACCGGTAATATAACTGTTTTATAAATTCTAACTTTCAGATCTTTAACAGCAGACTAGATGACAAAAGCTTCTCAACCGAATAATAACAGGTATTTCCCATAGTTATTCTGCGTTTAATTTCTTCCTGAGTGTCATTTATATTTGTTACTGTTGCTCCAAGATATTTGAATTTTTCCACCTCTTCGAAATAAAATCTCCAATTTTTATATTTCTATTTCGTAGAATATTCTGGTCACGAGACATAATCATATGCTTCGTCTTTTCGGGGTTTACTTGCAAACCTATCGCTTTACTTGCCTCAAGTAAAATTTCCGTCTTTTCCCTAATCGTTTGTGGATATCCTCCTAAGATATTCACGTCATCCGCATAGACAAGAAGCTGATGTAACCCGTTCAATTCCAGACCCCCTCTGTTATCGTGAACTTTCCTAATGGCATATTCTAGAGCAAAGTTAAATAGTAAAGTTGATAGTGCATCGCCTTGTTTTAGCCTGCAGTGAATTGAAAAAAAAAAACATCAGATAGAAGCTTTAACATTGTTTGCTCGCAGTAAATATTTCGATTTTAATTGTAGACACCGGCGTAGCTCAGGCGGTAGCGCACATACCTGCTTATCCGGAGTTGCGGTCGGGCGTGGGGTCCATTTCCCCTGTCAGGTAATCTATGGCGAATTCTCAGCTTCATCTCGCCAAATACCATCTTGCTATCATCAAATCCATCAACGCTAAATAACCCAGTAGTTGATACAGCGTCGTTAAATAATCGACTAAAAAATTTATACGTGAAGATTAATTTTTTTGTCCTACAGAATTATCGGTTATGGTTACTATTGGTTATTAATGGAAAAAAATTCGCTTCGGCACCGGGGATTGATCCTGGGACACCCAGTTGTACGCACTCGGTGCTCTAATCACTGAGCCACGCCGAGACTCAATCCACAATGGTGACCTAACAGATAATTCTGTAGGACCAAAAAATTAATCTTTACGTAGATTACTCACCCAAAAGTGCATTTTATGCTGTGGAGTCCCTACCATCAAGTCACTCAAATGAGCGCGCTCCTTGTGCGAAGACTTAATATACTCGTGTGTGTCAATATATAATATGTAGAGCATGGAGTAAGCCCACTAAAGGAAAATACCAAAGGAAAACCGATTACATGCAGGACATGATTGTTTAACAGGAATCGCAGAAACGCCTATTGCTCGCTGTGTAAACAGCAAGAAGAAATGGACCGACATCACCTTAGGATTTGCTCTGCTTTGACTGCTGTTAGTGAATTACAACAATATTGGAAACAAGAAACAATATGGGATATTAGTCCAAGCCTCCTTTGTTTATACTGTATATGAGATTTCTGTATTTGTTATTTATTTACTGTATTTGATTGAATATTTGTGGTTAATGATCACATCATATCAAGGGTACAGTACATCAATTATTTGTAGATTGCAAAAAGGCTTATGACTCGGTTAATAGAGAATTTCCTATGATTCTCTTATTGAATTTGGTATTTCCAAGAAAATAGTTCCATTAATTAAAATGTGTCTTAGTGAAACGTACAGCAGAGTCCGTATAGGCCAGCTTCTGCCTGATGATTTTCCAATTTACTGTGGGCTAAAGCAAGGAGATGCACTATCATCTTAACTTTTTAATTTCGCTCTAAAATATGCCATTAGGAAAGTTGAGGATAACAGAGAGGGTTTGGAATTGAACGGGTTACATCAGCTTCTTGTCTATGCAGATGACGTGAATATGTTAGGAGAAAATCCAGAAACTATTAGGGAAAACACGGAAATGTTGCTTGAATCAAGTAATGAGATAGGTTTAGAAGTAAATCCCAAAAAGATGAAGTATATGAAGAGTCCACTGCAAGAATGATGGATGTCATTTGGAATACGTTTTGCAGGAGAAGCAATTGAAAGTTTGAAATGCTTAGCGCTCAAAGCTTAACTGAGATTTTCCGATCATCACTGGACAATGACTATCAGTGTTAATGCCATATAACTCTCTATGTACATTCTATATGTCTTAAGCTATGCATTGACAATCTTGGTTCATTTGCGACAAGAAAGTGACATCCATCATTCTTGCAGTGGACTGTTCATATGATTATGTCTCTTGACCAGAATATTGTACGAAATGGAAAATTAAAAATTGTAAATTTGTGCTTTGAAGAAGTAGAAAAATTCAAATATGTTTGAGCAACAGTAGGTCCCTAACAAATATAAATGACGGGAGGAAATTAAACGCAGAATAAATATGGGAAATGCCTGTTATTATTCGGTTGAGAAGCTTTTGTCATCCAGTCTGCTCTAAAAAAGGTGAAAGTTAGAGTTCATAAAATACTGTACTTATATTACCGGTTTTAATGTATGGTTGTGAAACTTGGACTCTCACTTTGAGAGAGGAATAGAGGTTAAAGGTGTTTGAGAATAAGGTGCTTAAGAAAATATTTGGGGCTAAGAGCGATAAAGTTACACAACGCAGAATTGCACGCATTGTATTCTTTACCTAACATCATTAGGAACATTTAATCCAGACGTTTGAGATGGGCAGGGCATGTAGCACGTAAGGACGGATTCAGAAATGTATATAGAGTGTTAGTTGGGAGGCCGGAGGGAAAAAGATCTTTGGAGAGGTCGAAACGTAGATGAGAGGATAATATTAAAATGAATTTAAGGAAGTGGCATATGATTGTAGAGACTGGATTAATCTTGTACAGGATAGGGATCGATGGCGAGCTTACAGTATATGAGAGCGGCAATGAACCTCCGGGTTCCTTAAAAGCCATAAGTAAGTATGTAAGTAAGTAAGTAATGGTCACATATCAGTGTACAACAGATTAGATCTAAATTGGCTATGGAGAGAACTAGGGTCTATAAACACGAAAACTATTGGAAGAATAGTAAAAGAGAGGGCAAACGAAATTTCGAGACAAGATATTTTTAGTTATATGAAAGACCTAGGATCACTAAAATACTATAGGGAGGTGAAGCAGTTTTGGGAACAGGAAGAATATGTTAGACTAAATTCAAGGGAAGAGAGAACGGGAATGGCATGGTGGAGATTAGGTATCTGGAGACTCAAGAATAGAAGAGGGAACGTAGAGAAGGATAAATGTCCTTTGTGTGGACTAGCTGAAGACGCAATGCATATTGCGTTAAAGTGCCAGACAACGAATGATTTGAGAAACAGTTGGGTGGATAAAAAATTTCTATAAATAAACGCTATAGTAGCTTATAAAAAATGAATGGTCACCTAAACGCAAGCAATCTGCATAAATTAGGAATATTTCTGTTTAGAGTTAAAATTAGATGGGAAGAGAAAGCCAAAGCTCTAACGGAGATGGAATTATAAATGTTGAGTAGTTACACGATAAGAAACTACGAAGAGTAGCCAATGAGGTAATAGAATAATTCTTAAGAGAGTAGGAGTTTTAAATAAAAGAGGTATACTTATTAGTTGGTTATTATTATTACTTTTATCATTATTTTTATTATTAGTAGTATTATCATTGTAGACAGAGGATACTTATAAGTTCAAATGTATTAATTTTTTGTTATATTTGTATAGAGAGTGATGGCGGATTAAGAACTGGAATACATCTAATCAGCCATGACGTGAACAATGATTGATGAAATAAATAAATAAATAAATAAAAAATAAATAAATAAATTAATTAATTAATTAATAACTAAATAAATAAATAAAATACCAGTGTACTAGCTATTAGATATAAAAGAATGAATAGATAAATAGACAAGTAAATAAATCCATTTAAACACTGGGAATTGAACTTGAGCCTTTGGAATGATGAACTCTCACTCCAGCACTGAACTCCTGAGAGGGGAGGAGAAGAATAATAATTTATCCTTAAAATTGTGATGAAAATATCAAAACAGAACGTGTATTTATCTAATGAATGTACTGTGTTACATGTGGATTGCAGCTGTGTCATACAACGATGACCATACATCCGATAGCTTCGCACTGTCTGGTACTTCTAAATATAGGAATGGAATTCAGAGTAATAGAAGACTAATCAGCATGCTGCGGCCTGTTTCACAGTTATCGGGGGGGGGGGCACGTGCTTCGTTCAGCGGGCCATGCGATGCGTGCCTCACATGGGGCAGCTGGCATTCCTCGGGACATTGTTCAGGCGTGACATGCATCGTGGTCTAGGCGCCCTACACCAGAACTGACGTCAGCTGTGTTTGACTTATTTTTTTTCTTCCAGATTTGAGAACCTAAGCTTTTGATCATGCTGCTGATTATAATGATCCAAATTTCTTGCAGTGTAATGTGCAAAATGATCTAGATCTTCACAATAATATTCTGTATTGTTTCAGTGTTCTTTAAATATTAGTCTGTAATCGTTACGAGAGATGAAATTGGTCTGCTACGGAAATCGGCGAAAGATACCTAGAGAAGAATAAAGAAGAGTATGTAGTATTTATGGACTTAGAAAAGGCTTTTGACAGAGTGAATTGGAATAAACTGATGGGGATTCTAAAGAAAATTGGTGTGGGTTGGAAAGAGAGAAGACTTTTCAGTAATCTTATAATAATAATAATAATAATAATAATAATAATAATGATTTATTTAACCTGGCAGAGTTAAGGCCATACGGCCTTCTCTAACAGTCAACCAGGAGTAAAACTGCGTTACAAAAAACACTACAAATTAACAAAGTACACTACAATTTTACACACAAAATTGAATAAGATAATAATAATAATGAAATGTAAACAACAAGTTAGTAGAAATCAGACATAATATATAACATACAGAAAGAAAGGAAAAAGCATAATAAAATGTGAACAGCAGGTCAAAATAAATGAGACATACAAAATATAAAAAATAAGACAATTATTGATAAATAATAATAATAATAATAATAATAATAATAATAATGATAAAAATGAGAATAGTAGACTAGTAGTAATAGTAATAAATATAATAATACTAATAGTAATAATAAAATAGTGCACTGCAAAGCACACAATGAATACAATATTTTAGATACATACAGTAAGGAAAATTATGATTATATATAGCTCAACTTATAACATTATAGATATACTATTATCGGAAAATATGAAAACAAAAATATAAAATAAGTGAAATATCACTGGAACAGAAAAAAAAAATGTGAATACGTGGAAACATGCAATACAACACTTGTCATAATAGTAAGTTAGTTTGGCAACTCGTCATAAGATAATTTTCTAACTTGGATTTGAAAGATTTCAATGTTCGGCAGCCCTTGACTTCAGGCGGCAGAGAGTTCCAGAGACGAGAGGTAGCAACAGTGAAAGATGAGGAATACAGAGATGATGTGTGAAGTGGAATTTCTAGTGTGTTATCGCGTTGTGATCGAGTATTAATATTATGATAGCGAGAGAGAGTATGAAAACGAGCGAATAAATAATAGGGGGATGAAGTGTGCATAATTCGATATAAGAGAGAAAGTGAGTGCAGATTTCTCCTCTCATGTAACCTAAGCCATGATAACTTCTCGAAAGAAGGTGAGATATGATCATAGTATCGAACATTACAAATGAAGCGGACGCACGCGTTATGAACACGCTGAATCTTTATATGAAACAACGAGTCAAAGTCAGAATAAATCTCAGAAGGAAGTGAAATTGGGGGAGGAGTACGTCAAGGAGGTAGGAACACACAGGTTGAGGAACGCTGTTATAATTGGTTCTAGACAAATAAGAATCGCATTTGTTGCGTGGCGCCACAAGAATTGTGGAATATTTTATGTAGCTGATGTTGCATTTTGAAATCATTGGTGGAAATGTTGGCAAAAATCCCTTATTTGAATTTTTCATGCGCATTGTTTTCATCAGTCTGGCCTGCCGCTCGCTGTGTGCTTTATTTCTAACGCGTGCAGGGTAGCCTACTGCGTAGGAACTGATTGCGTAGACTTGTGAGACTAATATGCTAAGAAATGCGGCTTGCGGGCATGAAATATCTCACACTGTTGTGGTCTCTTTCTGTAATTAACTAATTTTATATGAATACATATAATGCGTATGTTACATAACTATGTTTGCTTTAATTACCATCGCGTCCGTCTGTCCGGAGGGTTTATTTACGTATGTCTTAAATTACTTTGTAACCAGAAATAATTATTCATAGTAAAGAAAAAGGGTCTCTGTATTATTCACGAATGCTGATATTATCTTCAAAAATAAAGAAAAAAAAAGTAGTTATAAGTAAAGCTGAGACATCTAGGACGTTTGTCGTTAAGTTTCGTGCACCCAAACTATAGCATAGCAAGTAGAGATAGCGGGAAAGGTCAGTGTACAGGCTCTGTACGCTGTTCTAAAGAGTAAACAACAGAGAATAAGGTGTATACTCACATGACAAATAAACTGGAGCTCAGGTCACGTCATCATTACTGGATTGTCGAATCTATTGCAGTAAACAATACCTCACATTTTGGTTACGTCTTCAACCTTTTTATAATGTATAGCAAAATAGACTGCAGCATCCAGCCATGTCCATCGTCTCGTTACAACTGGTTGCGGCGGTAGAGGAGCTCCAGGAGTCATTTCACTGAATTTAGTAACTCGACTTGGTGCCTTAAAAATTATTTCTTTGACATTCGATATGAAACTATTCACATCTTTGTAGCAGAAGCGAACTTCGACTATTCGTTGTAGTCCATGGACTAGGATAACTTTCGGCTAAAGTAGTTGCTTTCAACATAGCATCCGTGATGAAAATAACTACATTATCATTTTTTATTTCGTCTGGCCATAAGAGGGTAATAGGCGTTTGAAAAATGTTGATTATATTTAAATGATCCACTTTCTGAAGAATTTCAGAGGTTAATAAAAAGTTTTATTGGGTTTGTCTGGTGGAAGAACGTCCGTAACGACGTTTGCAACAAATCGTCCAGCGGCGTCTTTGCTTTATATCGACGAAATACATATTTTACTATCTCCTATACTTAGTCGTATGCAAGATATAACATCATAATAGCATTTCGGTACACAGTATTTCCGTAAAGTTGATTGACTAGGGAGTTTCCTTTTCGCGCATTTCCGCACAAAGCTTTTAAAATGTGTATTTTCAACGTTATTTATTGGTATATTGACACATACCATCAATTTACATAAATCGTAAAAAAAAAAATCTTTTTGTGTGGTACAATTGAATTCTAACTTAGGCCTACATGCGATTCTTGCCCTTTTTCCTCAGTTGAAAATGTCATCTGTGCTTTATATTTTTCGTATTACAATGTTGTGTTACGAATTTACGTCTTTTACCTTTAATTTCTGTGCTACATAAATTTCATATAATATTTACCCACTTACTGCGAAATGTTGTGTGCTTAATTCATTCATCAACTTGTTTACTGTTGATACTTGATGATTCTGCCATTATAAATATTATACGTTACTTAAGATAGGTAATACAACCCTGGAGGACTGTTCACTACACAACGTAAATGTGTTCTGTTGCCTGAGTCGCATGCCTGTACGTAACCACTCCCCCATCCCTTCATACTATTTACCTTCAACAAACATCGCAATACAACAGTTAACTTGATATTGACCTGCAGTCATACATGTCTCAGCTTTAGTTATAAGTAAGTATCTTTGGATGCCAAAAATGTGAAAATATGTACGGTACCTAAAATATCTACCAGGGTACTCAGAATTGCTACAACAGATACAAAGAGCATAATTACACAGTTAAATAGAGCAATGTTTCAGCTACATTCACCACCATTCGTTATGCATTTTTACCAGCGATGAACAAGAGCTTGCATGCATCGCTCGTAAAAATCTGAACCAGCAGAAGCAAACCACTTTGTTGTCTGGAAAAGGTTGTTGCCCGCGTAGTCCATCATTCATAAGCTCAAAGAGATGGAAGTCTGAAGGCACCAAGTCCGGACTATACGGTGGATGTGATAGGACATTTCAGGCAAATTTTGCAACGTGCTTAGTGGTCTCGAAACTGGTGTGAGCCCTGGCCTTATCGCTTTGCAAGCGAAAGGTTTTCTTCTCTGGTCTGACTGGAGATTGGGGCTTTCAGCTGAGCCAGAATTGACAGTTTCTCCAGGGTCCAGGGCATCCAAAAGAATCACACCCCGCCTATCCAAGAAGATTGTCATTTTCGCCACTGTTGAAATGCACTACTCACGGCCTCACTGTGCTCGCATCCACTATATGGTCTCCGTACGACTTCAGCAAACGTCGATGAATATCAATGGGTGCAATTTATTCGGCAGTGAGGAATTCAATAACACACCTCTGTTTCTTATGCACCTCTCTGTCAGATACCATTTTGGTAGATTGTCCTGCTGCCACTATCTGTACCACGACAACCAAACTAACAGGACATTACTGTGAAGGTTCAACCTTTACTACAACGCCACTAACATCAGACGTTACAGGTGATCACAAAAAAAAAATGGGAGGCATTACTTTCGGAACGACCCTCGTACAAGACTTGTAGGCCTATATTATTTTGTAGATAGAAGGCTGTACTTTGCAGGAACATAAATTTGTGACTTGTAAATTATCACCGGTCAACAAAATTAAACATATTTTTGTTAAAAGATAACAAATGGGTGATTCTTATATCATTTTCCCTGTTGATTTCAGATCTGTTTTCAAAAGTTTTCTATCAACCAAGGTTTTTGAGTTATTATATGAAATGTACTTCAGACTTTTCTAGTAGGGTATTGATACCCTGTAACATTTTACCTAAAGTCATATTTATTTACCAAAAATGTTTGTGAAATAGATTTTAGGCTATTCTTCGCTTGGGAAACATCTCTTTCCAGTGTCAGCAGTATTCTGACAATATTTGGGCTCCATTTTCCCTGGTAGCGCCTTTCCATTTCAGAAAAATCCTGATGAAAACTCTCCCCATGTTCGTCGCTCACTACCCGAAGGTTTTGAGGAAATAAAAAATAGATGAGAATCCAAGAAGTTATTTTGAGAGATACATGACTCCCCATCAGGTTATAGTTCAGAATCAGCTCGCTGACAAATTCTCTGTAATTTTTTGATCTGTGATTCCTAGAAAGTAACAGTCTGTTGAATGATCCTTAGGTTTCCGGCATATCATTGGAACTGGAAAAGGCATATGACGGGTTCCTTTTAGCCAACCAGTTAGGCTAATAGAATTACATGGAGCACAACAGATTTCAGGGGATCATTTCCTGCCCTTATGTATTTTACAATCAAAAGAACACTCGTAAGCTCTTTTAACTATTGTAGTAAAATTAACTTGTGTGTTTTGAAAGTTAATTAACTACAAACGTAACAAAATTGTTTGTGATTTACATAGTATTTCGAGGTATGTTTCACTTTATAAGATACTTTTACCACACTAAAAATTAGGACAAAGAAAATACGGATTATGAAAATGTTTCATGAATGTAAGTTCCAACTCAACTGAGAATTAATACTAAGTCTTACAGTCTTATGAGGAATAAAATCCATTTTTGTGAATTATGACTTCACAGGCAACAGTGATCTAAAGTTATAGATCATTGTCAAAGAAGTAAAATAAAATATTTTATTTTTATTAGCATGTTAAGGACTGTATATAGCAATACAATAAATCATTTTTTTAAATTACAAAAAATTTTTGGGTGGTAGAAACTTCTGACTTCATTTTTGGAATCAGCAGATGACTTTACATAAGAAATAGCAGAAATTGTACATTTAACAAAGTCATTGTTGACCAGTGTTATTAATTCATGACCTACCCCACACTTTTGAAGAATGTGCCCCCACAGAAGGCACACTTCGCTGGTTTTCCTCTTTGGTAAATAATCGGAAAGGGGAGATAACTGCACATTCCTGGCGGACTTCAGTTCGTTGAATCAAATCGTGCAATGCATTCTTGAAAATCGGATTTGATTGGTTTGATTGTAGGTAAATTTGCTTTTACAAAGCAGAGGTAACATAATCCCGTTGCAAACACGCAGGGCACGTGCCTCTGATTATAGTTTTCGGTTTCCTGCCCTTTGAGAGAGTGGGATTCCAGTTCTGTAGTGCAGCCGACATAGTAATTAAAGGCTTGCTTAGCAACCGGACTCGAGTGTTTGCGTTGCGGGCTGCGGCAAAGCGACGACGGAATAATTTGGTGGCGCCTCCCCTTCCTGTCAGTCCCGTCTGTTTGTCGTGAGTTCGAAGCTCTTAATCACAGTTCACTTCTCCTCCTTGGCCTTAAAATCTGTCTAATCGCTTTATTAAATCTCATTATATTTTCCTTGGTTTTCTACCGGTTTTATTTCATACTGGGATGTTGTCTCATAAAGATAGCCTATACGGTAGAACCCCGATTATCCGTCACCCTATTAACCGATTGCTGGATTATCCGACTATCTTTCTCTTCCTTTTTTTTTGCTATAGACATATACAGGGACATCATTTTATTTTTACTTCAATTTTTATTGTACCTGCATTTCTAAATATACTTGACTCCCACCTCTTTCACTAATGTCCTTGCTAACGTCAGTCACACAAACTTACAGCCGCTGTTGCTAGCAGTGAAATAAACAGTACAGAGTACAGTGTGTTTCAGAAATATGTTGCATTTTCTATAGAAGAAAAAGCTTATATTATTGAAGTTTATTTTCACACAAGTATGGTGTGTACCATAACTGAATTTATCTGTGTGGGCTGAGCAGAAGTGAAGATTAGAGTTACCGAAAGTACGGTACCCTATAATATGGTACGGTACTTAACAGCATTATTTAAACAAGAGTTTTGTTTTACTATTTGTAGGTATAAAGGACGATGATGGAAACTGGAATTACAATATAACCGAATGTGAACAACAGTTTTTCTTTTTTCTTTCACAATTTCCTGATTATGTCATTACGGAATATTTTCGTAGAAATGTCATTAATCTGGCAGATAAATTTAGAGCAACAGAGTGTACAGAAAGGAAGAAAAGTGTAAGATGGCCAACAAAGGTGACAGAAGATGTTGGAGAAGATGCTAGAGAAAGGATGCAGCGAGGTCGTAATAAGTCGGTCAAGAAGTTAGCTGTAGAAATTGGTGTTTCTTACGGAAGTGCTCACAAAATTCTCAGGAATAAATTAGGTTAGTAATATGCTGAATAAAGTAGACATTACATAATGTGTATAACCGCCTGAAGACTTGAGTTTGTGAAAACAAATTATTACTATTCTACTCTTTTTTGATGAAATACTGTAAAGTAATGACCAAATTGAAAATCGTAATACTATATTTCCCTGTAACATAAATGGATACACTACTTTTCTCTCCTCCTATAGCTAGTAAAATGATTTGTTTACATATTGCACTAGCAACTCCAAACTCCTGTAATGGTAATAGAAGGGGAGTAACAGTGTTTCCGAGTATAGCCAGGTTAATGTTAAAAATGTTAGTAAAAATAAAGTGATGTCCCTGTATATATAGTCTGTCTTCTTCATATGTATGAAGTACTACTATAGCCTACGTTATATTAGTATCAGTACGTATTTTTTCTAGAGTATGTTATTACAAACCTTGACACTTACACATTATGATCTGCTGTTAGAGTTGCCGTACTGTAGAATTTCTACATAAAATATATTCCATGAGTATCGAAAGAAAACGTGTTGTGCTAAGTACCGAAAAAAAAACGCAAATTATTGTGTGGTTCGGGGAAAGAGAAACTGTGGCTCATCTCGCATCAGAGTACGAGATTAGTGTTACAACTGTGCGCGATTTAATAAAAATCAACAATAAATTGTATAAAGTATGTAAATCTACAACACGAGACCTGTATTATTCTTATGTTTCCGCTGACAGCCATTACAAGGAGTTTCCTTGCCCCTTAAAATCCCGTCGTTGATAACCAGATTTGAATGATGAACTTTTGATTCACTATCTAGCGTGTTAAACACAAGAACACGGAGGAAATTAAGAAATGCAATTATTATTCACTTAATTTACGAAAAAATTTTACAGTACGGATTATCCGATTTTTTCGCTTAACCGTTCAGTCCACCCCCTTTATTACCACGGATAATAGAGGTTCTACTGTAATTGGTTAGGATAAATCTCCAATTTTTATATTTCCATTTGGTACAATATTCTGGTCACGAGACATAATCATATACTTTGCCTCTTTGGAATTTAATCGCAAATCTATCGCTTTACTTGCTTCAAGTAAAATTTCTGTGTTTTCCCTAATCGTTTGTGGATTTTCTCCTAACATATTCACGTCATCCGCATTGACAAGAAGCTGATGTAACCCGTTCAATTCCAAACCCTTCTGTTATCCTGAACTTTCCTAATGGCATATTCTAGAGGAAAGTTAAAAAGTAAAGGTGATAGTGCATCTCCTTGCTTTAGTCCGCAGTGATTTGGAAAAGCATCAGATAGAAACTGCTGTATGTTTCACAGAGACACATTTTAATTAATCGAACTAGTTTCTTGGGAATACCAAATTCAATAAGAATGTTATATAAAACTTCTCTCTTAACCTAGTCATGTCTTTTTGAAATTTATGAATAACTAATGTACTGTACTGTACTGTACCCTTATACTCCCATTTTTTTTCGAATACCTGTCGAATACAAAAAATTATATTTTGTTATTAATTATAAGTCAAACACTTATTTAGGTGTTTTACATTATCTTTATTTCCTTTCCGGTCGAAGCCACGCTAAGAAAATTTTTATATTATTATAATAATAATTATTATTATTGTTATTATGTATATTAATAATAAATAATAAATAAATAATACGAATAATAATAATAATAATAATTATTATTATTATTGTTGTATCTCCAATGGGGGTTAGCCCTATTTTACATATGTATGTTAGGGCTATAGTTTTACACAAAAAATATAAGCATAAAGAGAAATGGGAAATAAAATTAAATTAGCTTACGCGATGTGAACAAAACATAAACAATCCGTAAATTAGGCATTGCGATTGCAAAGCAAACATCAGGCATCAATTTGAGACATACAAAAACATTAACAACACACATACGTAACACTCATATAACACAAATATGCAGCTTTCCGTACCATACATCATAAATTAATACACAATAGTCACACAGACACAATCAAACTATAATTACGACATTGCGACGACATCAAGCATCCCATAACTGACTCACATACATAACAAATCAAGCATCCGTTACAACACATGCACTTCAACATAGTAACCACACTTTTAAAAGTTACAAATTTGGCTCCAAGAAGAATAAATAGGACACTGTTAATAATTACTATTCTTCTACAAGATCTTAAATACATCTGTAATAAATCTGTGAAATTCCTTTAAGCAACATTGCTTCAGAAAAACTTTTGTGGTAAGAAAGTTGTATCGCACATGCTAAGATGGGTTTCTAGCCGGTATCTCTTGCGTTCTTGTAGCGTCCTCTTGCGTTCTTTTATATTCAAATAGTTCCATGGCTTTAGACACCAGGTTTGAATCTCCAAACTTCGAGTTGTTCGAGCTGGTATTTTTATTCCTAGAAATAATGGAATTCGTTACCTTTTCCTCGGCTCATTCATAATAAATCACCTACAACTTATTATATCTACGTAATATCGCATAATTAAACGGACCGATGTTACAGATGCTGAAGTTGAGGTCTAAAAGAACTCAAGAATTATCCTTCGAATGTTTTGATGCACACAGTTAAGCGTGCTGAAAAAAATTGTATGAGTTAAGGTTGGTTCACAATAAACTGGGAACGGAAACGACAACGGGAACCGGAACGGAAATAATGTTAAAATAAATGTATTTAAATGTGAGCATTCACAATAGTTAATTGTGAATGTTCACATTTAAATATATTTATTTTAACAATACTTCCGTTCTCGTTCTCGTTGTCGTTTCCGTTCCCGGTTTATTGTGAACCAGCCTTAAGTAGAAAACGCGAGCGAAGACACGTGCATAGTCTTTTCTAGAACAGAATACGTCACTCCTCGTCGTGGAAAGTGTTCAGTAATTAACTAGGGGAAGATACGCGGCATCGTTTGGTTTGTAGAGCAAGCCTCTCTATATTGTAAAAGCTTTAGAATCCAGGAGAAAAATTCTCGAGTTAAGCAGCTGCAATCTTCTTAGATAAGTACGAGAAAAGTGGATAATGCCGAAGTAAGCAGCAGGGCACTTGCAAATTTTTTATTTTCTTCAGAGTAAGGCTTGAAGAGGTTTAAGCAATAGAGTCAGTGCATGATCGCTCTAAGGAACAGAAATGAAATGGCGGATCTTGAGAAGACGTTCGGTTTGAATATTTTACATTGCTATCTACAAAAAAATAGTATTGTGAAGTTTACACGTACAATCTCATTATTATGGCCTGGACTTGGATGAACGTTCCTATGTTAAAATCGGTTGCACTTTGAAGAGAACAACCGCCAGGATCGCCACCCGTCCGCCGTAAACGAACACGAGATGGCAGTACTGTCGCTAATGCAATTCAAATGGGAGTTATGACGTGACTCATTATGTAACAACTAGATGGCAGCATAGTAAACCTGACAAAAGTTGTTACCGTCAAAACCTATAATGCCGAGCAATCTGGGTGTATATCTAGGTGCATAGTAACAAATAAGTACATTCTCCAAGAAATATGTTACATCTATGGGTTTCTTTTATAGATCATCAAAATGCATTTTTCCGTGTTTTCCAGATTAAAGTGTTTTTTTGATTGAGCTGTAGTTTTAGGTTATTTTCTTCGCTTTACAGATTTTTATAGGTCATTTTGACTTCTGTTGTTAAATTTTCATTTTTACGTATTGTTTTTATAGTTGAAATATTCTTCTTTATTTCTAAGTCAGCATTTTCTTTACAGATCGTTCTTGTGCTAGCCTATATTCATCTGCAGTGCTCATGTGTTTGCATTAGCTGCATCATATTTTGTCTTTAGTAGTTTTAACCTTTCTTGGCGTGAAAGAGAGAGAGAAAAAATGTTACATGAGGGGCTACGGTGCTAGTGAATACCTATTTTATTACTGCGTAACATTTGCTCCTGCATTACATCCTCCTCAGGGAAGAAGTGTTGTACAGACCGATTATTTAGTCCTGATAGCTCAGCGACGCGAAAGAGGGGAAGTAATAGGAGTAGTGGGGAGAGTTCCGGAGTAGAGATAAAGGCGAGAGGTCGGTAAAGGAATGCAGTACAGCTTAACTGTACTGAAAACACAACGCTATACCGCATGCGTGACATCCAATCGCTCTGACTACAGGCGACAGACTAACTTGATCACCCCTTGGCGTAACTTAATGGACTCGCCTGACCCAGGCGCACATTGCCGGCGACTGTCAGGACTAAATAACACTGGCCAACAAAAAAAACTTTTTTGAATGTTTCTTGCACTTCATGAGTCAATTCCTACTAATTTTGGGTTGAGAAAAACGAATATGACAATGAAAAATTTTTCTTAGCTCTGTGATATACAATAGGTGGAAGTATTTCAGTTTAACGGATTAAGAGAAAACGATACATTTTAATTACATATGCCAACAACATTGAAAGTGCATTTAATTTTTTTTTAAATGGCAGTTACATTCTAAGAGTTCTAAATTTATGGAAGAATACCTGGCAGATGGTTGGGTCTGAAGAGAATCATGTGTGGCTTCATGAGATCGTCTTCTTTTAGCTCGCCTCTTGTAAGTGAGTTCCGGAGCATCCCTACGCAAAGACAGCAGTAATCCGCAAGCATTGTTTCATTCCAGCGGCCCTGATATCTTTGTTCCATAACAGAAATATCGTGATGGAACCTTCCTCCGTGTTCATCACTGAAAGCTTCACAACTAGGAGGGAAAAAGTCTAGGTGGGAGTGCAGAAAATGGATTTTAAGGGACATTTTGCATCCGAGTTGATGGTATTTTTGCAGGAGCACTGTCACCAACTGAGTGTAGTTATCATCTCTTTTGTTGCCTAAAAATCCATGAATAACTCCCTTGAAGGCTTCCCAAACTTCCTTTCCTTTCCCTGCCAAAACTTGGTCAAATGCAGGATCCTTTACAAGTTCTCGAATTTGTTGCCCGACAAAAATACCTTCCTTGACTTCGGCATCACTTAATTTCGGAAATTTCTCTCTTACGTACTTAAAGGCTTGTCCTTCTTGGTTCATACCTATGACAAAATATTTTATCAAACCCAGCTTAATATGAGGGGCGGAAGAACATCTTTTGGGTCCACGAGAGCCTCGGCAACATTTTCTCGCTATGGTTATGATTTCTTGCAGGCCAGTCTGCTTGAATATAATGTGATTTCCTATCCCTGCTGTCCCACATACATAAAAAGCAGCAATATTTTGTGTACCCCAGTTGCATTCCTAAGAGTACAGCAATGAGTTTTAGATCACCACAGATTTTCCACTTGTGTTCATGATATTCGATTGAGTCGAAGAGGGCTGACATATTTGCATAAATCTCCTTCATGTGAACTCCATGACCAACAGGAATAGAAGGAAGACGGTTGCCATTGTGAAGTAATACAGCTTTCAAACTAAGCTTGGAGGAGTCTATGAATAGCCTCCATTAAAGTGTATCATGGTTCAAATTCAAACATTTCATCAAGCCATTAATGTCGCAGCAAACAAGATTGTTTTTCTTCTAAAAAAAAAAGGGAAGCAGATCCCTGTGACGTTGTCTATACTGTGAGACCCTGACATCACCTTTCGAGAAGATTCCATTGCTGTAGTCTAGACCCTAGAATTTCTGCCTTCTCCTTTGACAGGTCAAGGTCTCTAATGAGATCATTCAATTCCGCTTGACTCAGACTGTGCTGTTTATCATCTTTTTTCCTCAAAATCAGGGTCCTGGGATGAGGAAGGCTTGTTGGGTTCTTCTTCTTGTTTCACACTGTCTTCATTTTCTACTTCAAACACACAATTTTCGTGTCATTTGTACAAATTTTACGCTTTAAATACACTTCCAAACCAGAAATTCTGCATTAATTACAGCAGAAACAATATGCAATTCACAGTGACAGCAACAATACCTATGTTTGTAACTTACAAACAGCTGAAGAACATTTCTGTTTTATTTGACAGGTGTGCCAACTCCCAAAACAAAATTTCCCCCAAATTTTCCCCAAACTGAAAATGTTGACTAAAAAATGAAATGTCACTTTATCTATAAAGCAAGAGCTAATATGTCATTTTTATGGTGATTTTTGAATTCAGCAGGTGGAAATACATAAGAATTAGCTATTTTTGAGCAAGAAACATTTTCATTGTTGACCAGTGATAATCGTACTGTACGTAGCAGTTTAAATTTACCACTTGTGCGTTCTGTGACGTTTCACAGTACAGCGCAATTGACATGCCAAAACTAAAACTGTAAACTTAATTAATTAATTAATTAATTTACTTACTTACTCACTTATTTATTTATTTATTTATTTACTTATTTATTTAACCTTGTAGAGATATGGTCGTCAGGCCTTCTCTGCCCCTCCACCAGAGGATTACAACTATAATACGAAGAATAAAATTATAATTAATATTAAATTTACAATTACAATTACAATAAAAATCGAAGTACGAAAAGATTACCTTACTAATGAAAGCTAGAGAACTTATCATAGATGTTAAGAATAAAGAATATTTTTGTATTTACTGGACTGGTTCTTCTGTGTGATGAAGCAGAAACATTGAGAAATTGCGTGGTAAATGTATAGTATTTTAAATTATGATTAATGTATTAAAACTTTTAAAACAGAAATATTTACAAATCGATTTTGAACTTATTCAAGCAAATTGATGTGATTAATTATTATTGAATTCCAAATCGATTATTCACACACATGGGTATACACAGATCTGTAATACTTCATTTTTTCTTTGCTTTGCACAAAAATTAAGCCTTAAAGTCATATGAAATCGTAATCGTTATGTCAGAAATTGATGACTTTTACAATATAAAGTATCTGTGATGGGTGGGAAAGTCCTTCAGAGTACGTTGTGGTGTTCTTATATTCGAATAAAAAGCAAAGAAATTTGATACTGAATTGGACGTAAATGAACTCAACGTTGAAATTGATAAACCTATAATTATTGGTTTGCTGTCTGCACAAGGCGGGTGAAATTACTCAGATGGAAGTTCATTTCAGCTATAATATCACTTCTGTCCTCGAAATTAATAACAGACTTACTGAACCAACCTCGTAGCTGTATGGGTTGTAGAAAGTAGGCCCACGATTGTAATCACAGTGTACGAATAAACTTTATACGCAATTTGAGAAGGTGACTGAGATAATAGTAGTTGTTTGCTCTTAAAAATACAATTATCAATTCACAACAGCCTTTGAGATGATCATTAATTTTCCCTCTACGTCGTGTGTGCTTCGACGTTGACGTATTGTCTGTTCCAGAGAGCAAAGCTGTCGAAAGTGTTTTTTTATGAGAAATCATTCGGTTGGATATAATGTGTAGCGGGGGGGGGGGAAACTGTGTAACTGTCACCTTCACAACTGCGTTCCCATAGTTGCGTCTCTGAGAATAAGTTGCAAGGGTATTACTGAAATAGTAATATGCTTTACAAGAGGGGTATGTTGAAGTTTTCATGTTCGAGGAAAAGTCTGAAAAAGCGAAACGTAGGTGCCCCATCACGTACCATTTTCCGTAGCTCAGTGGTCAGAGCGCTTGGTAAGTAGAACCAAGGATCCGGGTTCGATCCCCGGCGCCGGAGCGAATTTTTCTCCTCAGATATTAATAATCATATATGTAGATTTCGTTAAGCTCTAAACATTTTGCTTGAAGAATTTCAGAGGTGACATGTTTGTATGTATTGTTAAGTTTTTCCGACAAGGTTCCCTTTAGAAGCATAAATCTGTGCAGTTCAGTTTGCCAGTTAATATTACGTGAGAAATTTATTCAAGAAGAATATAGTTACCGACGGTGTCCAGTAAATAGCTTTTTTCGTAAATTGCTATTTATTAATATTTATTTTTAAATATTTTTGGTAAAATTTTTAAAAGGACTAAGCAGATAAACTCGCATATTTATCAAAAACATAGAAATTTCATTATTACTACCAATAACAATTGAGGGCTTTGCCGGAAGAAAGGCGGATAGACCTAACGCCCTTCTTCGGGAAAACGGTTTAAAATGTAATGAATAATTATAGTAGCGTAATTTTGTTTTGATTGTACTGTACATACCTGCAGGACAGGGCTGCGTGCGTGTATAACATTTTATTCAGGTGCGTTTTAAAATCTTAGATTGAATGTATCTCAATTCACCATATTGACGTATACGCCCTTTTTCCGGCAAACCCCTCAATTAGTATTATAGTAATAATAGTATTATATAATTATTAGGCTATATACGTAAAGATAATAATGGGCAAATGAGATTTGGCAAGATACTTAGTATACTGTACATCATTCTCGGATGATTTGTCTTATGGATACTGAATATGAACAATAGTTTTGAGGAATCCCAGTACAAGGACTGATAGAAAAAAAAAAAGACGGCATGTTTGAAACCACTTTTTCGCTGTCATTCCCGAAATCGATAATTTTTGCTGTATCATAACCTCTTCAGGCCTGATGTACATTATAGTGCCCATTGTTTCTTTTTTTTTTTTTTTTTTTTCCTTTTTTGGAATGTCTTCGATACTTTTAAATATTTTGAAAAATTCAATGTGATACAAATGAAGAATATTATTTTTGAAAAAGTTATATACTTGAATTAAAAATAAAATTTAAAATTTTGGGGCCTCAGGGGTCAAAATTGTCCCCAAATTTTGATTTTCTGTGAAGACTTGATTTGGGAATTTTGGATCCCCAGAATGATTATGTGACCAGTTTTTTTTTTTTTCAATTTTGTTTAATATAAATTCAGGTCTGAAGGGGTTAATAATTTTCTGTAATTAGAAATTTAAAAAAATTATGCGAATATGGCTCCGATTTCTAAGTGACATGTGATTATTTTTCATTTTGAAAGACGTTTTATTGTGAACCAAGTTTGAAGATAGTTTTTTAGCTTGTGCAGATCATTGCCTGACCAGACAAGGCCGTCTGTATAATCAACTGATTGGTCTGTTAATCTATAATTGATGTCTAGACGCGCAGTTCACACGATTGCGTGCAGGCGTATTGATGTGCGATGTAAATCCTGTTAATCAGCAACCGGAGGCAGCAGGGAATATCGGATCAATAACATTCAAGCGTTCAAGCATTGGGTGGGATTCGAATGCACGACTGTTAGTTCCAACAAGCAGTGACGTCGCCAGGTTCAGAGCAAGGGGGGGGGGTGCGGATTGGGTGCGAGATTTAAAAATGGGGTGCGAGCTTTAAAAATGTGGTGCATAAAAAATCCAAAATGTTATTTCATGCACTTGCGCCCATACTATACATCTGTTTATTATTATTATTATTATTATTATTATTATTATTATTATTATTATTATTGCTCATCACATCCATTACGACACCTATGGGACGTAGTTGTTTTTTCACATCCAAGAAATTGTTTGTTTGATTTTGTTCTTCAAAATAATTTATGCCTAGTATTTTGTTAATAAATTGCCCTTTGGGGTGCGGAAAGGGGTGCTCCGATTTTTATGGGGTGCTTGCGCACCCTTTCGCACCCCCCTAGCGACGTCGCTGCCAACAAGCATTGTAGCTACACCTGTTCCGCGTCTATTCCTGGTCGCAAGTGTTCACTAAATTGAGAGATTGTCGTGATCCACCCTTTCCCTCGCCTTACTTGAAGAACCCATCAGCAGCACAGGTCCAATAGGGACGTGTCTGCGCTGTGAAAGTCAATTACCGAGGCTAACTCAGACACGAGCATAAGGAAATAAGATTTCCAGGGGCACCTTGAAGCTTATAGACGCGTGAATGAGCAGTTCATCATTGCAAAATCTGTAGCAGGAGTGCAGTAGATACAGGTCCCGCCTTCTCTTCAGATGAATTCAATGCAGCAACACCCCAATGCGTCTCATTGATGATGCTCACCCTATACGGCGAAGGGGTTATCTTCCCACAAGCCACATCAGATAGCATAACAGAAAGGGTGTGCTGCCAAAGAGGAGAGGAGAGGGAGGCCCGCAGGTCACGTTGATGGTGTGTTCCACTTTGGTAAGGTCAGGCGAATCCTATCGCAACTGACATTCAGGCAAATTGAGACCAGAATTTCATTATCAGCGTACTAACCCCCGCAATTGCATAGAAACATGGCGAACGTTGAAAGTAGAGTCTCATAAACATTGCAGTAAATTAGGAAGTAATCAAGGAAGTCGCCAATTGAACAAATGGAAGCCAATGAAGTTAGGCTGTCACATATCTAATTTCACAAAATAAATGGCACGCGAAGTGAAACACAAAGTCATCTCAGAACTTATGGAATAACGGCTAGCACGTCTGGCCGTGAAACCGGGTGGGGTAAGTTAACTGGTTGAGGTTTTTTCCGGGGTTTTCCCTCAACCCAATATGAACAAATACTGGGTAACTTTCGGTGCTGGACCCCGGACTCATTTCACCGGCATTATCACCTTTATCTCATTCAGACGCTAAATAACCTAAGATGTTGATAAAGCGTCGTAAAATAACCTACTAAAATAAAAAAAATCGTATTAGCAAACAAAATACTTGACATGTTGATCCCTTTCCCGTATAATTTGCCTACGAAAATATGTTACAAATTATTGAATTATTTAGAATAACCTTCCAACATAAAGTACGGTAAGTAAATAAGTCATTTAGTACGTACAATCGTGTGATATCTGGTAATAGTTGGCAACACCGACAAGACGGCAATATTTGCTGTTCAGGAACTGTTCTTATGTGACCCTCACTATAGACTCAGCCGTGGCGAAAATGCGACTCACGAGCACATTGTGGCTCGCAATGATAGCTGTGTATTTCTCTTGCTTCCTAATTCCCCCAACCCCTATTCTCTCTCTGACTGGAGTCAAACTCAGTTCCATTTTTATTTATCTGACCTGCGAGTGGCGTATCGTCGCAATGTCTCTCTGGAAACCAAGTACCTGTACAAAAACGAAAGTTTCAATTGGGATGGGAGGACGAATTTTTTGCTGCCAATATGGTGAGAATATTAAATGTATGATTCTTCACAAGTATTACGAGGAAAACGGTTGTATAACATAAAACAGTATTATACTACATGAAACAGTAAAAGGTTAATTATTATTATTATTATTACTATTATTATTATTATTACTATTATTATTATTTCGTTCCTTTTTCAGCAGATGTACGAATAATGCGGTTAGGTCTTCAATTTAAACTCACAGATTTACAATGTATCCCTAATGGTACAATGAAAGCTAGATGTAAGGAATTGACAGATGTTGAATTTTTCAAATCTTTGCCAAAAAATAAATATCCGAAGCTTCGTTCTTTCGCTTGCTCTGTTGAAGCTACAACTTACATTTGTGAAAAATTAATTTTCAACAATGAAAACAGTAAAAACCTAATTTAGATCACGACTGACAGACAAATACCTTCGTGATCAACTGTGACTGGCAGTAAGTGACATAATTCCTGATTTTGAATCTCTGTCGCAGAGACATTCTGAAGACAGTTAATTTTAGGTTGTGATAATGTGTCCTATGTTTTCTTGTTCATTTCTTTCTTCGTTACACGTACTAAACATCAGTTTGTAGCCTTGTACTGTATAAAATTATATTTAAGTGCTTGACATAAGGAAAATGAAAATCCGTTAATAAGTCAGACAGTTGCTTCACTTCCCCTTCGGGTGTCCGCCTCCCTCCATAGGTGCTATACACGTTGCAGGTTACACAGTGGCTCGGCGCACAATCACATGTTCTCCACGGCTGCTATAGACTGATCATATGTCCTAATTTTTACATTAATTTTTGTTATTTTGTGTTTGTAACGGATCATTTCATGTAAACTAATGCAGAACAGAGCTCGTTTCACATAAACGCGCTGATTGCAATAGCTTTTCATGCTGGGCCGCTTCCAACTCAGCCGTCTTAGCTTGCCACCTTATAATCACACAGCATTCAGAATCACAGCGGTAACATTTGCTCGCCCTCCAGATGCGACACTTGGCTCCGTAAATGCCATTAATTCGCGTTGTTGGATTGCGCCTTCCCGTCGGAAGTTTATCGTTACACACAATCCAAGACGCAGCCCGTTGCTTGGGCTGATGAGGGGATAGGAGTAATGGCACGTCATTAAAAGTTGAATTCGAGAGGCTTTCCTAACTAGTAGGGGACGGCTACTTGATCCCTTTGTGAAGAAGAGCGCCCCAACTTTCAAAGTATTTGGACTCAAACCGCTCTTCCTGTATTTTGAGCTCTACATAATTAATCTTGGAATCTCTGTTTATGTCAGTGTGACGACGTCCTTTTCAAACTGTAGAAACTTTCCACGGACAATAAGATGATTTGACAACAATAGCTGGCAAAGAGATATTGATTTAATCGTACAATATCAACAGTACTTTTGTGAATCACAATTCTCACAAAGGAACTGTGTCTAATGTCGTCGTGTATGTGCTTAATAATAATAATAATAATAATAATAATAATAATAATAATAATAATAATAATAATAATGATTTATTTAACCTGGCAGAGTTAAGGCCATACGGCCTTCTCTAACACTCAACCAGGAGTAAAACTGCGTTACAAAAAAAAAAAAACAAATTTACAAAGTACACTACAATTTTACACACAAAACTGAATAAGATAATAATAATAATAATAATAATAATAATAATAATAATAATAATAATAATAATAAAATGTAAACAACAAGTAGAAATATATAACATACAGAAAGAAAGAAAAAAACATAATAAAATGTGAACAGCAGGTAAAAATAAATGAGACATACAAAGTATAAAAAATAAGACAATTATTGCTAATAATAGTAGTAGTAATAATAATAATAATAATAATAATGATAAAAAATAAGAATAGTAATAATGATAATGATAATAATAATAATAATAATAATAATAATAATAATAATAGTAGTAATAAAATAGTGCAGTACAAAGCGTACAATGAATACAATGTTTTTAAGTACACACAGTAAGGAAAATTATGATTATATATAGCTCAACTTATCACATTGTAGATATACCATTATCGGAAAATATGAAAAGAAAAATATAAAATAAGTTAAATATCACTAGAACATTAAAAAATGTGAATACGTGGAAACATGCAATACAACACTTGTCATAATAGTAAGTTAGTTTGACAACTCGTCATAAGATAATTTTCTAACTTGGATTTGAAAGATTTCAATGTTCGGCAGCCCTTGACTTCAGGCGGCAGAGAGTTCCAGTGGCGAGAGGTAGCAACAGTGAAAGATGAGGAATACAGAGATGATGTGTGGAGTGGAATATCCCTCTGCGAAGATTTTGCGCTGATTTAGACTGTGCTGTCATCCATGTTGAATTTTTCGTACATTACTTTTAACACTTGAATATAAATAATTGATTAAATGGCGATCTTACTCCTGTTAATTATGTAAGTATGTGCTGCTTACAGCTGCTTCGGTGCTACTTGACACCATCCTTAGAGACTTCTGTGTTTCGGCGTCATCTCAACTTCGTTGCCTGTTGTATGGGCGCGTTCGTGTGATGAAGAGTTGAGTCAAATAGTGTGTGTGTTCTGAAATTGATCTGTGTGTTGAGAATTTGATTAGGGTGTGTTTTAGTGTGTCTGTATACTTCATATTGTTCTAGTGTGTTGAGATTTTGGTTTTTGGGTTGTATGTGTAGGATTTCCATGTCTGTATTTATGTTATTGTATGTGTGGTTGGCATTAGGTATGTGTTCGGCATATCTAATCTAATCACCCACCCAACACAACACAAACATGCTGCATTCAGGACAATGGTACACAGATTACTCAACATACCCATGAGCCAACAACACTACAATGAAGAAGTGAACACAATCAAATACATAGCACAAGAAAATGGTTACAACCCAAACATAATAGACAACATCATAAGGAAGACAAAACAAAAACACAAACAACACAAACAAATAAATACAACCACATAGGCGTATACAAACTCACATGCAATAGTTGCGACAGTTTCTACATTGGACAGACAGGCAGATCATTCCAAACTCGATACAAAGAACATATTAAAGCAATTATTTTAAACTGACAACCTAACATAAAGCATCGAATGCATGCGCGGATTTTACAAGAACATACTTAAATTATGGAGCGTGCACGTTAGGTAACTCGCTCCTTGTAAATAGATACTCCTTATGAAGTTTGAGCCCTGAATTGCTCGTAGCAACAACTGGATGACCCACTATAACCTAAACTATGATGTATGTCGCAGGAGGTTTAACAAGGAATTCAACAGGATACAGCACGGACACATGGGACACACGGAAACTATTGACCGACCACAGACCACAGTGTTAGGGTTTGTGTTGTGGGTAATGACGCAGCCATAGAGAAATTATACAACGACCTTATTATCCAATCAAACCTCGTTGCCAACTGTCCATGCTCGTTCTCACTTACAAATCTTGACAGTCTTTATTTGTTGTCCAACTGCTCCTTGTATCGTATTTCCTTCTCGTGCTTAGAAGAACAGCAAATTTCTCATTAAGACTTCGAAAATATACAGATAATAGTCCACAGGTTGTGCTTTTAGATAGGGAATTGATTAACGTCTCGTTCTAGGTGCCATAAAGAGGTTCTCTGTACTTCAGCCTATAGGAAGGGCTTCGGACATATGCATTTGTTTACATGCGGAGTATTCTTGTATAGACTGAAGATTGTATGTAACGTAATGTAACTGATAACAGAATGTATGAGAAAGTTTATCTTCATAACACTATTTATTGGAATAGGATATATCTCGCGCAAGGAACGATAACCGAAAAACAGTGGTGACGTTACTGTCTGTTTTGACTGTGTACTGTCGGTGACTCAGGAGAAGACGAGAGCGGACTGAGGAGGAAGGGATGTGAACAGATAACGTAAGACAACACGTGCAATATTTGTACTGCAGTAAGCGGAAACATTAGGTCTCGTTCTGTTCAACTTAGCTTTAATTTCCATACGCATTGTTACTCATGTTTCCTGTACGAGTAATAACCTGGCTACTGGGATGCTTATCTGAGCGATGTTTGTAATAATCAGGGAAAGGATTTATATGTAAATACATATTTACTTATAAAGCTAATATAATTTATATTTTGCATTATCTTTATGTTTCACACTGTGTAGGGTTGAAAAATCCTACTTTTATTTTCCATATTTTTCCATATTTTAGAGTTTAGTACATATTTTCGTTAATTTCCATATATTTTCCATATTTCATATAAAACAGTCCATATTATATTAGGTTTAACAATAAAACAAAACAAAATTCCATTAACTTTTAAAAATACATTTCAACAATAGAGATTTAAACACATGTTCAGTAATCCCTTTAACATCAGAGTTATTTGAAAATTAGCAGTCCTATCAACAATGGGAAAGTAAGTTACAAAACTGTATTAATTTAATTTAAAATTTTTAACAGACTTCAGTTGTGCAGCTCAACAGTTAAATGCCAGTCAGAGTACACATAGGTTCAGTTTTGTAAATCATACTATAAAGACGGTAAATATGCCAAAAGTACGTCATTCAGTCAATTTAAAATCAAAACTAACAAGTTACATTTCAGAATTTAAAGAAGATGGTTTATCAACTGACAATAAAATATTATTTTGTAATTTGTGTCAGTGTGCAGTATCATCTACACAAAAGTTCCTGGTGCAACAACACATTACAACTAGTAAACATCAGGCCAACAAACAACTAAATTCCAAGCAGAGACAATTGTTTTTAACACAACCAACAACATCGAATGTAAGATCTGAGTTTAACATCGACCTGTGCCGTTCTCTCATCTCTGCTGATATTCCTCTCTACAAACTAAAGAATAAGGTCTTCAGGGAATTCCTTGAAAAATATACTCAACATACAATCCCGGATGAGTCAACACTTAGGAAGACGTATGCTCCATCCATCTACGATGAGACAATACAGAAGATAAGAGATGAAATTAAAGATAGTTCAATTTGGGTTTCCATTGATGAGACTCCCGACAAAGAAGGTAGACTTGTTGGTAATGTAGTTATCGGTTTGTTAAGTGAACAATATTCTGAACGAATTCTTTTACATTGTGATGTTCTAGAAAAGTGCAATAACAAAACTATAGTTAAACTGTTCAACGAAGCTATGGGTATCCTGTGGCCAAAGGGTATTATGTACGATAATGTGTTATTCTTTATTAGCGATGCTGCCCCTTATATGGTCAAAGCTGGACAAGCATTATCTGTTGTATATCCTAAATTGACTCATTTTACTTGTGTGGCGCATGCATTTCATCGTGTGGCAGAAGTGGTCAGAGACAATTTCCCTAAAGTAGATTTGTTGATTTCATCAGTGAAAAAAGTATTTCTCAAAGCTCCCAGTAGAGTTAACGTGTTGAAAGAAATGTACCCTGAAATTCCATTGCCACCAAAGCCAATTTTAACTAGATGGGGTACATGGCTAGAAGCAGTTGAATATTATGCCGAACATATAGACTCTATTAACAATGTTCTCCTTGCATTGGACTCTGAAGATGCAGTCTCAATTGATACTGCGAAAACAGTTACCTGTGACATAAGTGTGAAGAATGACTTAGCTCACATTCAGCATACATTTTCATGCATCATAAAAACGCTCAAAAGTCTCCAAAATAGGCACCTTTCACTATCTGAAAGTTTTGAAATTATAAATAGTACTGTGGAACAACTGAATCGTGGTAGAGGTAAAGTTGCAGATGCAGTAAGAGCTAAGGTGGACACTGTACTTTCAAAAAACCCTGGATATGAAGAACTACAAAAGGTTGTTGCTGTGATGAGTGGTGAATCAACAGTGAAGATTAACTTGGACTTATCCCCAGCAGACATTGTGAAATTGAATTATGTACCAGTTACTTCTTGTGACGTCGAACGCTCTTTTAGTCAGTATAAATCTATCCTCAGAGACAATAGAAGAAGATTCACTTTTCAGCACTTGAAAGAAATGTTTGTAACCTATTGTTATGGTAACAGACAATAAAAATTGTGTTTTGTTGAAACTACATTGGAAGATAAGGTACGTCCATTATATTTTTTGTTTAGTTTGATTAAAATGTACCAATATTTAACGTACATAGTCATTTTTTTATAATTTTAAGTCCATATTTAATTCCATATTTTGGTAAAAATCCATATTTAATTCCATATTTTGGTAAAAATAACTACATATATATTTACATATTTCATATATTTTTAGTCCATATAAATCCGTTCCCTGGTAATAATCAACAGCGATAGTCAAGAAGGTCACATTCTTTCCGCTCGTCATCTCCTAAGTAACGGACATGTAGGCACGCCGAGGGTGCGAGAGGTACGGAACGATTGAAGTACTGCCTCTTTCAAGAAGATGAACAGATGGGGACATCGGCTGTGGAAATGAAGAGCATAACAAGAGAAAAATTCGAAGCGAATTAAACGCACAATATTATGTTTACGAATAAAATAATGATACTCTGCGAGGGGAACGCTCCATCACTACATAATAAAATAAACGCACTTGGAACAAGACACGTATTCACATGCAGTGGAGCTGAAACTAAAACCGTAATGTAACTATCACAATGCAAGACTGATTCTATCGATGTTGTTTCTCTTCCGACTGTACTCTTGAATATCGTTCAAGTTATCTCGTGACCTTTCCTGTCGCCCGCTCGTCCTTACCGCATTGTTTCGTTCGCATTTCTGCCGTCGGTAATCCCTGTTGCGAGACCTATGCCATACGGTACGCTATATGGTGACAATATTAAATTTGATTATTATAAGTGAAATTTTCACAGGAACGATGAGAAGTAAGGACATTATTAATTAATTGGCTTTTAATTGTAACGTTTTTTCGTGGGTTGGTAACTTTCGGTTTAGGATTTAATGTTACGTTGCATAGTGTAGGGTAGACATACTCGTACGAGGTATAGTTGTTTAGCGGTAGACAGTGCTTTGTTTCTGCCAGGGCAGAAGTCACGACAAGATGTTGGAAAGTTGTGAAACAACACAGGAACGTGTGAGTGGTTTGACTTCACGAAAATGACACCATAACTTGTGTCTCGCAGATACACTCTCTCTCTCTGCCAGCATCGTCCATAGTAACATTTACTTTATTTTACATCCACAGTGAATATATAAGCAGATTCGATGCGGAATTTAAAGGAAAAGTTCTAATCGGAATCCAAAGGTAAATGATAGTCCAAATATATGAATAAAAGTGATTGTCGCCTGATTGTGTAAATTATCTTGTCAAAGGATCGATATTCACGGTTTTTTATTTCTCATGATACGAACTGGTATGGAGAAAGTGTTGTGTTTGCTGCAGGAAATCACTTTCGATATTTTCACAGAAGTGTAGGCTACATTTTCGATATTTCTTATTTTAAAAAATTTGGCTACGACGTTTTTGTACAGCGATTTCTTGTAAACTAAATTATTGAATGCATTTCCTCTGTATTCAATATTATACTACTTTGTTGAACTTGAAATGTTGGACACGAAATAAAAATTAATGTTTAAAAATGGGTATTTTTGAAACAACGATTTACTCAACATCCGCTCAAACGGAAATTTTTCAAACATACGATGAATTGAATAGTGAAACAGAATAGAGTATAGATGGAAAAAAACGATTGTTCGAGAAAATTTCTTTTATTTCCAACGGAATCAGCGGGAATTTCTTCGGATAAACATAACAAGAATCAGTAAGATTTCTCTATCAATTGCTGTGTATAATTCTATACTGGTTGCTACATAAAAAGAACAAAAAAGAGGTTTGTTTTTCTGTAACAATGGAAGTAACTGTTCATAAGCTCATGTGAAAGTTGCTACCTTTGTAATTTTCCGTTCCCGGATACTACTGACTGGACAGATATGTCAAGAAATAAAATTTATGAAGGGACTTATCTTTCAGCCGAAATATTGACGGAAAGCTGAGGTAGATAAATTTTCACAGCATTCGAATATTCCTAATAAGATAATAACATACCTTCAGTACGAAAGTACAATAATCTCACAGTAATCTCAAAATGACATGGTTTCTTAGTATTAACTACTACTAATAACATACACACAAATATAGGAGAGGTGGCGGTGCACAACTCCTAATCACTAAATTGTGCACCAATATGCCTGGGATAAATCCCAAATCTCTCCGCAGTGCATATGAAGGGAAGGCATATGTCACTGTTGATAGTGATTCGTCCGTCAGATGGGGACGTTAAGCCTGGCGGCCCCCTTGGTGCTATTCGACAGGAGTAGGCGACGTGCCGGCACCGGGTTTCCCCTTCACCCTTCCTCACCTTCATCATCATCCTCATTCATTCCCTACACTACACTTACATACACTCACCCTAGCACACGACATAACTCTTCACAGATACACATCATACATAACGTGGTTCGCCGAAGTGGTGTGCAACTTGAAAATGGGTCACAGTCCTGCCATCTATCCGCAGTATGCGGGACCCGAATGACGTAAGTGAAGTGGGTAGGCATTGATGCATACATACATACATTCATACGTACGTACATGATAAAAAGGAAGTGTTTGGTGTTACGACTTCGCGGCCTGACCTGTGTGACCCAGCCCGCCAGTAGTGATGAGTAACTTTCACCAAGCTTCTTTAAATCAGCACAAACGACTTGTCAGCAAATGGATCGTTTAATTTTAACGGAATCTTTAAAAGTTGACTGTTTTACCAAGCCTCGTATCTTTAAAATTAACAGGCGTTTACTAATGAGGGGATTTTGTACTTGTATCTTGCATGTTTTGTTTTTCATGCGACCATGGCTTCGAAATCGCGAATTTCATTGGTTGCATATGATCATGGCTGACTTTGTTTGGCATGAGGAAACAATCATAGGCAAACGGGTAAGAGGCAGTAATTTTAAGAACATCTTCCTAAATACAGTATGTTGTCATACCGCAATTAAAAAAAAAAGACTGCTACTTCCAAATGTAAATAATAGGAATGTAGAGCAGTTAAATTGTAGCTTCTAAAGGAAATCTGAGAAAATTTAGCGGACTACAAGGTCGACAGCTTAAAAATTGATGCCACAATTAATTCTATACAAAGCATTCTAAGCAGTTATATTAGGCCTAAATTTAGGACGGGAAATCGCCTCTTCCATAAATTGCATACTACTTTTCCACTGTATTTCATGCAGATTTATTAGTACCCTGTAACAATTTTGCCATGCTTGTGTGGCAGGATTCAGGAGAGGTGTCATTAAATTGGATTTTAAGGGGTATCCTTTGTCTCCTAAAAGAAAATCTCTTTGCACCCTTTTCATTTAAAAGGCATCCTCCTTTGGAATGTTGTGCTATCCGTATAGACCGTAACATTATCTTAAACCGAGAAGAATCTGTTGGAGAGGCGTTAAGTGGGTGATTCCTATCTGTCGTATTCTAACCTATTACAATTTCAATAAACTAGCGCTGAGGTAGTTCTGAGGTAGAAGTGAAAATCGTTGAACTTATAAGGGATATTTTTGTGGTAATGCAGTTGATCGTATATGCAAGGCATAACAAAAACCTAAACTAATCAAACGTAACCTGTCACAGATTCGTATGTGCAAGGTGTATAAGCAGAGTACGAAGGGAACTACCTCAGCGCTAGTCTAGCCACAATTTTTCTATGCGGAGCGTTACATAGGCATATCAAATTGTTTGAATATTGAAGGTAAAATAGGATCTTCTATTGCAGAATCTTTTGGCTATATTACTACCAGGATATACGATTGGAACATGTACACAATCTATGTTGTCTATGACAACATAAAATTTAGCTATAAGCTTATTAGGCCTATAGAAATAATGACTATTGTAATGTTGATAGTACGTCTGATAATTTATTCACATATCTAGACAATACAGCTTTTGATACCCCGTTCATATCATCAATTACTATTTCAAAACTTCCCGCAACGTTATTTTAAAACGAGAAGAATCTGTTGAAGAGGCGTTAAGTGGGTTATTTCTATCTGTCGTATTCTAACCTATACAGTATACCGGTATTCAGTTTCTTCTAGAATCATTCTTACTAATTATTTCCTTAATGTGTAGCTTTCGTGGAATTCTTTATCACTTAAATCTTCAAAATGATTATTCCGAGTGTTATTACAACATATAAGTTCGTCGTTATGTTGAAGTTCTAAATAAAGAACTTCATCACCGAATAATTACGTCCGCCATGTTGTTGACTTCTTAACGCATCGTTACTGTTTTAACGCGACGAATAGGTCCTAATGAATTAACGATGAATTTAAAGATGCGTTAGCAATAATGATACTTGGTGAAACACAAAAACAGACTAACGTGTCATTAAATTATTTAACGAGACGTTATAATGATAACGAAGGTTGGTGAAACCGGCCATTAGTCTATCTACTTACTTTTTGCAGGGGCCAAAATCCCTGAATCACTCACTTCCTCCTCCATTTTCCCTTTCCGACTCCTGGATAATTTTTTCCCCACAACTCGTCTTCTTCCCTTTTTTCATGCTCCTTGTGCCGCTAACCCACGCAATAATGATATAATTAGTTTCTAATAATGTAAATACATCGATATTCTCGAATTTTTAGACGTTGGGAGTACCATTATTCCGGACTTTGGATGAATGTTGAATTATCCGGACGAAACCCGGACGGGTGGTAACCCTAGCTCATGTCGAAATCTCCCCTAATATTGCGTATATTGTATGTATATATGTATGTATGTATGGTATATGACAGCGTTTCTTAAACTTTTTTGAAGTGAAGACCACTTTTTAAAGTCAGAACAGTTTCGCGGACCACCTTACTCTTGTTCCCTTCGAAAGCAAATTTACCATTTTCGTAGCATATTTTAATGCCAGTATACTTATATTTTAAAAATGAATTAAGGTTCATTACTTTGCTTCTCTGTTATGAATTCGGGTGGTCCCTGGCTGAGTTACAGACGCGGCGCCAGATGTGCAGGGAAAAGATGTCGAGAAACACCACGTATATAGTACTTTAAATCCCTCTTTTGTTGCTGAGAGTAGAATGGGAAGTCGATACATGGGTAGGGTAATAAATTTCATAAAATGCAGTACTGGGAGAAAAAGTGAAATTCGATTGCTATGTGCCATTTCCAAACTCTGAGATTTTAAGCTGTAGTGTGATACGCAATTTTTTTTAATTTTATTTTTTCTTCTGTCTTTTTTGAAGGACCACAAGGGCAGACCTCGAGGACCACAGGTGGTCCGCGGTCCATAGTTTGAGAAACGCTCGTATATGTGAACTCATTTATTTACATAACACTTTTGATCCTAGGACCTCCTAGGACCACTAGCCTGGATGTAAAACATTCAACAGCCTTGGTGATGGAGCGCAGATTGCCAATGTGTAGAATCATATAACCTTACAAAGGGATCCATTTCACGAAATATTTAAAAATAATTGTTGACTATTTACGCCTGCATAATTATGACACGAGTGTGTTGGAAATTCTTCTCGATATCGGACAGTTTGATATGGATTTATTTAAAACATTGCGTTACTCGCTCGTAACGCCGTATTGTTAGAATTTGCTGTACCTGTAGCTCAGGTATGGTGTAGGTACATGTGTGAATAGGTAATGTCGTTTGCCGCATGTTGTTTCCGCAGCTTTTACCGCACGCCGCCCAAGTGTCACCTCTTTAGAAGTTTCGAAATGTAACGTAGGTCAGCGAGGCGGAATTAGCTAACCGTAACCTTGACCAGCTTCTCACCAGAACTCCATATCAAAGGATAGCGTTGGCTTGCGCATGACCACCACACCTGTAAAACAGTTTCCGCAGCATTGGTATATGTAAATAGCTGTCTTGTTTACATTGATTTTTGCATTGTTACTACAAGAGTAAAGAAATAGGCCCCTCTGAGTATGTTTGGTATTGGATTCGACGTACGTAAGTTCAGAGGTCTGTTTGCCATTGTTTACAATCCTTGTAAAATGTACATTTTGTTTGTAAAATTGTAAACTTCTGTTTCACAGCCACCACAGTCACAGGCACAATCATTTCACAAAACCGCATTTGACAAAAGATTACGTTGTTTCTTTGGTGTAATTTTGAAGTTACGTTTCATTTGGCAGTACTCCAAACGGTCAGGCTGTTGATCACGCACTCTTTGGAATTGACCTGGTTATTCTTGATAACCAAAAGTCTAGGGGATTTAAGTTTTTGGGAACGAGCAGGCCAAGGTGTGGGGCCTCCCCAATCAATCCAGCGATCCTGAAATGTCAGCGTCAGGTGTTCACAGTCATTGCGGAAAAAATGTGCTGGTGTGCCATGAAGCATGAACCACATCTGTAGTATTTGCTTACATGGCACATACTCCAGCAAGGTAGGTAATACGTTAATAAGAAAGTCCTGATAACTAGTCCCAGTTAATCTCTGTGGTAGCACGTATGGCCCTTAATATATCCCCAAGAACGCCTGGCCAAACGTTGAGTGAGAATCGGTACTGATGTCTTATTTCTTCATCTGCATGGGGGTTTTCATCAGCCCACACATGCTGATTACGAAAATTCACAACACCATCTCTGCTGAACTCTGCTCATATCCACAACGAAACTTTTGTTTTCAGTATTCCTTGCGACGTATCAGTATTCCATCAACTACGGTATGATTATCTGATAATCTGCTGTATTGTAGGGCAGAGAAATGCATTGCCATAAATGGGCGCCACATTGAACACCTCCTATGAACAAATGTTCAGATCTCAGAAAGTATGTGTTGTAGGACCCATGTTTATTAGATGTTATTTTCTTGTTTTGATGCATACTATCACCTCCTAAAATATTGGATACTTTTTTAACACCCTGTATATTTACGGACGTTGCAAAGGGTGTAAAGAAAATGGATGACATGTCGTCATAACCTAAATAGTTAAAAGTAGCTTATCTCTTCTAAAATTTTATTTTATATTAAAATTTTTACGCTTAATGGCTATTTCCCTTGGAATGCCATGGCCTTCGTTTTATTAACTGATATAGTTAAGTTGTATTCTACGTGTCTGGAGTGTATTTAAAAATTTTCAAGTTTATCAGGTGAAAATTATTATGCAAGAAACTTTTTAATTGATATTAGAGGAGAAAAATTCGTTCAGGCGCCGGGGATCGAATCCTGGTCTCTGGTTCTACGTACAAAGCGCTCTAACCATTGAGCTACGCCGAAGTTCAATCCACAGCACCGAGTCGAATGCCTCTCCTCCACTGTTTTTCCCTTTGTGGCCTGACTCCAAGTTCGACATGTATATTGACGTTTTATATTGACTCAACTGCCATTATACAAGGAACGCACTCAATTCAGTGACTTGGTGGCCGAGATTCCACAGTAATATGCACTGTTGGGCGAAGAATCTACGTAAAGATTGATTTTTGGTCCTATAGAATATATCTGTTATGATAACAATTGATATTAGAGGAGAAAAATTCGCTCCGGCACCGGGGATTTAACCCGGATCCCTGGTTCTACGTACCAAGCGCTCTAACCATTGAGCTACGCCGAAGTTCAATCCACAGCACCGGATCGAATCCCTCTCCTCCACTGTTTTTCCCTTTGTGGCCTGACTCCAAGTTCGACATGTATGTTAACATTTTATATTACCATAACAAATATATTGT
This sequence comes from Periplaneta americana, assembly GCF_040183065.1. NCBI lineage: Eukaryota > Metazoa > Arthropoda > Insecta > Blattodea > Blattidae > Periplaneta > Periplaneta americana. The sequence goes on from NC_091122.1 coordinate 52,434,147, forward strand.
GTAGGAGGAAAAATTAATCTTTACGAAAATATAATGGGGTTATATATTCATATGCGGATGATGCCGTAATTGTTTTCGGTGAAAAATCTTGAAAAGGCACTTATATTAATGCGAATAATGGATTACAGGTAGTTAAAGAGTGGTTTGATTCAAACGCTCTTTCCTTAAACACAGCCAAAACAACTGTTGTTCCATTTTCACTAAGGTCCAGTGGTCTTAAATCTCCTCAGTCTTCTTTCAGCCTCAAAACTCATCATTCTGACTGTTCTTATCAAAATTGTGAATGTCCCATATTAACCGAATCCTCAGAAGTTAAGTATTAGGCATTGCAATCGACCAACACTTACGATGGAATAAACATGTTACATATTATGCAATAGATTACGTAAAACAATTTACATCTTTGTAATATTTCGGTCATATTTACCAATTAATATTTTACGTCTCATTTATTTAGCTTTATTTCAATGCATTCTCCAGTATGGAATTTTAGGATGGGGAAATGCTTGTAATTCTAATCTCACTTCACTAATAATACTTATTCAGAAAAGAATAATTAAAATATGCCTTAATAAACCAATTGATTACTCATCCGAGCTTTTGTTCACTGATTTTAATGTTCTGAAAATTAAACAAATTTATTGCCTTATTAAACTTCATACATAAAAATCGTAATAAATTCAAATTGTATCATCATAAACATGGAACTAAAAGATCCGATTTTATACAACTAGAGGAACCAATGTGTTTCACAAGCACAGCTCTTAGCCATGGTACCTACTTTGGTCCAAGGTTATATAATATAATAATTGAAAAATACCCAAATTTGGAAAATTTTAGTATTAGAAATTTAAAAAATAGCGTTAGGAATTTAATTTTTAAAGAACATATATTGATTTAATATGTACCTATATGAGACTAGTTGCAGGAAGTGGGACCTGAAGTCGCATTTTTAATTTTTTTTTTTTTGTGGTTTCAAAAAGACGATTAAAATAATTCATGGTTCTAGGTGCTATATTTTTTAATATACACTATCTACCAAAAAGTAATTGGGCACTGTTTTTGCCCCTTTAGAACCTCATAGTACCATCTCTTGTTGCTATAACAGCAGCCACCCTGTCAGGCATGCTCTCCACTAGTTTGTGTAGGATATCCACTGGAATGCGTCGCCATTCCTCTTGCAACATGGCACTCAGTTGACAATGGAAGTTGGTCCCATGTCTCGGCGGCTACTATGCAGTGGTATGCAGACAATAATGTTCACCGGTTGGACTGGCCTGCACAGAGTCCTGATCTCAATCCCATTGAGCAACTTTGGGTATATTTGGTCCGGCGATTGAGGTCTCGGGAGATGCAGCCAACTTCCATTGTTCAACTGAGCGCCATGTTGCAAGAGGAATGGCGACGCATTCTAGTGGATATCCTACACAAACTAGTGGAGAGCATGCCTGACAGAGTGGCTGCTGTTATAGCAACAAGAGTGGTGCCACGGGGTTCTAAAGGGGCTAAAATGGAGCCCAATTACTTTTGGTAGATAGTGTATTACTTATTGAATATTGATATTACATTATGTATTTTTCGAGAAAAATGCAAATTAAAGTTTTAATTTGTTTCCTTAGCAACTATAAGAAAGATTTAGGTATTTAAGAAGCACTGTGTTAAACTACGTCCTAGTTTAGTATGTAAAAAAGCCTACAGGTAGAACAAGATGTCAAAACAAGAAATGCAGTTTCGTTATTTTGTTCTCCTGTAAAATTTCCTTCTATGACTTTAGGTCCCTTTTCGCGCAACGGGTCACATATACTGGGGTTCTGTAAGAACAGACACCATCGTGCCACACACCAGCAATTGCCATCCTGCTAAGAAACAGAGGGTGGGAAGTACATGAGGAAGTACATGTGTGTCTGAAGATGATTCTCATAGAAGAGTCGATATAATTGTCATCAATAGAAGAACCCAGAAAGCGATGGTCTTAGACCCTACGATTTGCTTTGAACGAGACACAAATCAAACACTGCAGATTAATGATGACAAGCGAGCTAAATATGTACCTTGTCTTCCATACCTTAGTGAAAAATATGGCATTTCACTTTGGAACTGGGATGTTACAGGCTTACTATTTGGAGCGAGGGGTTGTTTACCAACGTTTACATGTAATATCCTTAAATCCTTTAAAATTCCCTTTTATGAGGTTCAGAAGATAGTAATGGAAATTCTGAAGGCCTCTCTTCAAATTCTACATTATCATTTATATATATATATGAACACATAATTTTTTGTTTTAATGTACAAATCGAATAATTATTTTACTCGTTTCATTTCCTTTTATCTTTTTATGTTTGTTAATTCCGGATCCCAGTAGTCAACCTCACTTGAGGACGGATGGTTTTAAATAAATCTTAGTAGTAGTATGATTTAAATTGTTAAAATTGAAATTCTATTTTTAAAGTTAATTTATTCCTATAATTGTTTTTCCTTGACCCGCTTTGTGCCAAATAATTATCTTTATTTGTGTTAAGTATGTGTTTAGATAACTCCCTGAGCACGAGTTTTTACTCCTTCAGGGAAGAATTAAGACTGTATTTTTGTACATGTTATTTTACTAACAATAAACAATAAACTTAAGAAACTTTTCTATGGTAATTATTTATTTAATAATGGAATTTGCAATATCTTGAGAATTAAGCGACCTACACAATAGAAATTTGATACACCGTAGGCCTAATATGAGTACGGTATAAGTGTGTTCCAAAAATATCATAAAAATTAGTGGAAAAATTCAGTCATAACTCCGTTTAAGTTCGAAAATCGTAGTCAGACTTGGCAACTCGGCATTCTCTCTTTCTTTCAGAACAACCAGTATACAAATCGATTTAGAGGCTGCTGGACAGTCAGCGAAAACTGCACTCGCTCGGCTTCTAGGTGCGGGATGTATTAAACATACAACAGGGGCTAGGGACTCGAACCTCATTAAACTCCAGACCGTGCTTTATTAAGCATACCGCACGCACATCTGCAGTTCTTTCGCTAAATGAATTATGTATGGCAGCTTCGCATTTGTTCCATCGGCCACATCAATTCCCTGCCAGCAGCTGCTGCAAGCTCCTTGCGCCAACACGAATTGACTTACGCGTCCACATCAAAAGCGAAACTAACCGCCTACTGTTCTCAGCGTCTCCAAAGCGTCAACACTTCACTACAAAGGTTCGCAGTTTGCAGCTAATGCTTCAATCACAGCGCTCCCAAGTGTGCTGGGTCCGGGATTCAGCTCAGAAGTTCCAACGATTAACTGAAATCTCTCTTCCTTCTGACTGTCTTTCTAGAAATATTTAATACTGAGTAGTCAGGCATTCCATGAGGTGCAGCATTTTAAGGGGAGATGACGATATTTTTTGGTGAAAAATGAGTAAATTTTCAATTTTGTTTCTTTAAAATACTCTGTGATATGTGTGGAATGCATTCCATAACATTTTGTGGGTATTTGTGCCCTTATCGGATGTTATACAGTGCATTCCACACGTATCATAGCGTATTTTAAAGAATTTTGTTTTTTAAATTTACTCATTTTTCACCAAAAATACCGTCCTTTCACACGTTTCTTGCACTATGGGTGTTTAAATCACACGCCCCCTTTTATTGTTGTTTCCGATAATTTCATTCTTTTGCTACATTGCCAGACAAAAATCGATATAATTTCTGAACTATTAAAGATACAAACATGAAATTTAGAACACACATTCTTTAGACTATTAGGAAACTTTTCTCTTTAACAGAATTTTGTTAATTGGTTTCATTTTTAAAATGTCTGTCTGTTTGCAAAAAAGGAAATAAAAAAGTGTTATTAAATTTTAATTGTTTATTTTACAAATGTAGGGACTAATATCAAAATTCTGTTACAGATAGTTTGTAGAGCATTCATTTGCAAATACAATGCAAAAAGCTATTTGAATCTATCTTTAAAAATGGCTTAGATATAACGGTTTTAGTAAAATCTTGCATTGGATAGTTTTTTTTTCAAATCTGGGCCCTCAAATAATTTTTTTTTTCAAAATATTTATATTTGGTTGAGTTGCTACAACCATGAAGTTTCTACATACAAAATATTAATATTTTACACCAAATAGGAAATAAGTTAAAAAAAATACCGTCCTCTCCCCTTAATGTTGCTTGCAAATTTCGATCTTGGTTTCAAATCCTTCCAAAGAAATCGATGCTTCCCTTTTGTCAAAAACGTATGTTTTCTCGCCTACACCGTGTAGACCTTAAGTCAGGGATTCCCAACCGGTGTGTCGCGCTCAATGAAGTGTGTCTCGAAATTTTGGAGCTGAAAAATAAATTTTATTGCATCCAGAAAGTCTTTACAACGAATTTTTTATTTGCAACGAAGTCTTTGATATGGTATATTTTATTTTGAAAGAGACTTTACCAATGAATCGTGAACACCTGCAACAATGCTCAGATCAGTTTTTCAACCACCAAGCGCAGACTTCACATTAATTTAAATAGACGAGTTTTCAAAAAAGAAAATAAAAATATTTTATCGGAATCCAGCATAGATACGTTGGGATTTTTGACACATACCTTTGTTTTTTTTTTTTTTCCTAATTCCACTCAAGTTCATACTTGTTCGTTTAGAATTTTCAATTGCGTGTTAACATCAACCTTTCTACAACACTGGATGTCCGACACTACAAAGAAGTTATTAATTCAATAGTTTTTTTTCTGGCAGAACGCTGGAACTGCAGCTTTTTGTTGAATTTTTTATTATGGAACCGAAATATGTGTGGATAACTATGTTTGTAATATAATTCTTATTTTAATTCCGCTTGGCTCTTGGAAGTCTTAGTTGGACGAAAAGGAGGTTAAAAACGACAAAGTTCCCGTGCAGTGAACAGTAATCTGTTTTGATCCTAAAATTAGAGTAGAAGTTTAATATTTTTCACACAATTCAGGACTAATTTTGAAAATTTTGACACCCCATCTCCCTGTTCGCTATAAAATATTCTACACAGAGTTCGACCACGTTTTTCTCCAGAAGAAAAGTAGTGGTTATTATTATTATTATTATTATTATTATTATTTTTTATTTTTATTATTATTATTATTATTATTATTATTATTATTATTATTATTATTATTATTATTATTAAAATCAAATAAGTGTGTCGCGATATCGTGGGCGTTCAGGAAAGTGTGTCGTCAGTCAAAAAAGGTTGGGAACCATTGCCTAAGTTATGTATTCTAGCGTCAGATCAAGTTATTCAAATGTTGTAAGGTTCACGAAGAAGTAGAAGTACTAGTAGTGTTGGGAGATAGATGTACCTTAAATCAGTTTTCACATTTTATTTATTTACTTATTTATTTATTTATTTATTTATTTATTTATTTATTTATTTATTTATTTATTTATTTATTTATTTATTTATTTATTTATTTTCCAGTTTCGGCAAATGAAATTTTTAAATTAAAAAATGCTTGAAATAATTATTGAAGGTTCCTTTACAACTTCACTTGGCCACATACTGGGGTTCCGTAAGAAGGCAGAGCTACTGCGTAACAACAGACGCCATCGTGCCCGTAGAGCAGTGGTTGCCAAACACCACGAAATTGTGACGTAATAGAAATGCAACCCGCACACCACCATCGCAGGGAGAGGTTTGACGCGGGTATCTCCTTCACGTAATGCAGCGAATAACAGTGCAGAGATGGACTGTGACCAAAAAACAAAAACAATATAATATTCTTCTACTTATTAACTACAAGCACTTTTTTCCGTGTTAAATTTTATTCTCCTATTCATTATTTTGTATTATTAATTAAATAAAATATATTTTATTATTTACCATAAAAAGAATGTGTACTTTAAACCTACATCAGCAGATATTTTTGAAATTAGAAAAACGTACCAGGCTGGCCACGAAGTTCTAAATTACACTACATACTTAAAAAAAAAAAACGTCGAAGTATTTTACCCCGATTAAGACATAGAAGCCGATACTTTTTATTGTTCGTTTATTAATGAAATATTCAATTTTCAAGTAAGGGTGTGGTAGTCTTTGTAACAACGTACAATGTTCTTTTATACCTCATTAAAAATTTTACAACAAATTAAGTATCTCATATTTTTACCATCTGAACAAAAGAAATACTTTTGCTCTTATGCTCCATAAAATTAAGTTTTTACATATTATCTGCTTTATGTTTTGGGAAAAGACATCGAAACATATTATCCTACACACTTGTAACATTAGGGCCTACATGTGTACATCTGCTGCTGATAGAGTGGGGGTATGATGCCATGGTTACGCTTGAGTGAAGGCAGGGGCATGTGTCGCGACACAGCTTTTGGCGATCACTGCCGTAGAGCGATTGCCAACCTGCTAAGAAACAGGATGGGAAGTACATGAGGAGATTCATTGTGTGTCTGAAGATGATTCTCATAGAAGAGTGGATATAATTGCCATCAATAGAACAATCCAGAAAGCGATGGTCTTAGACCCTACGATTTGCTTTGAACGAGACACGAATCAGGCACTGCAGATAAATGATGACAAGAGAGCTAAATATGTAGGCCTACCTTGTCTTCCATACCTCAGTGAAAAATATGGCATTTCGCTTTACAACTGGGATGTTACAGGCTTACTATTTGCAGCGAAGGGTTGTTTACCAAAATTTACATGTAATATGCTTAAATCCTTAAAAATTCCCTTTTATGAGGTTCAGAAGATTGTGATGGAAATTCTGAAGGCCTCTCTTCAAATTCTACACTATCATTTATATATATGAACACGTAATTTTTTGTTTTAATGTACAAATCGAATAATTATTTTACTCGCTTCATTTTCCTTTATCTTTTATGTTTGTTAATTCCAGATCCCAGTGGTCAACCTCACTTCAGAACGGATGATTTTAAATAAATCTTAGTAGTTCATACTTTTTATTTAGGTAATGCACATTTTACTTACTTACTTACTGGCTTTTAAGGAACCCGGAGGTTCATTGCCGCCCTCACATAAGCCTGCCATTGGTCCCTATCCTGAGCAAGATTAATCCAGTCTCTATCATCATATCCCACCTCCCTCAAATCCATTTTAATATTATCTTTCCATCTACGTCTCGGCCTCCCTAAAGGTCTTTTTTCCCTCCGGCCTCCCAACTAACACTCTATATACATTTCTGGATTCGCCCATACGTGCTACATGCCCTGCCTATCTCAAACATCTGGATTTAATGTTCCTAATTATGTTAGACGAAGAATATAATGCGTGCAGTTCTGTGTTGTGTAACTTTCTCTATTCTCCTGCAACTTCATCCCTCTTAGCCCCAAATATTTTCCGAAGCACCTTATTCTCAAACACCCTTAACCTATGTTCTTCTCTCAAAGTGAGAGCCCAAGTTTCACAACCATAAAGAACAACCGGTAATATAACTGTTTTATAAATTCTGACTTTCAGATTTTTTGACAGCAGACAGGATGATGAAAGCTTCTCAACTGAATAATAACAGGCATTTCCCATATTTATTTTGTGTTTAATTTCCTTCCGAGTGTCATTTATATTTGTTGCTGTTGCTCCAAGATATTTGAACTTCTCCACCTCTTCAAAAGATAAATTGCCAATTTTTATATTCCATTTCGTACAATATTCTGGTCACGAGACATAATCATATACTTTGTTTTTTCGGGATTTACTTCCAAACCTATCTCTTTACTTGCTTCCAGTAAAATTCCTGTGTTTTCCCTAATCGTTTGTGGATTTTCTCCTAACATATTCACGTCATCCGCATAGACAAGCAGCTGATGTAACCCGTTCAATTCCAAACCCTCTCTCTTATCCTGGACTTTCCTAATGGCATACTCTAGAGCAAAGTTAAAAAGTAAAGGTGATAGTGCATCTCCTTGCTTTAACCCACAGTGAATTGGAAACGCATCAGACAGAAACTGACCTATACGAACTCTAACTTTCAGGATATGTAGCATTTTACGTTAGATCTTAGATAATAAATGTAGACTATGCATGGATACATACGAATATTTTCACTGAATTTCGTTAAAACTGCTTGCGCATGGAGTATTTCGAACATAAAATATGTAGTTTCGAGAAAAAGCCAAATTTGTGGAAAGATTTACATAGGCTATAGAGCAAACCTATACCTATAAAAATCGCTCCTGGACCTCAAAGAAGATGTAGAGACAAAAAATCTCTTACTATCTTCCTATTATTATTATTATTATTATTATTATTATTATTATTATTATTATTATTATTATTATTATTATTATTATTATTATTATTATTATATATTTTTAATCAGTCCAAGTATCCTTTAAACAGAATGCGTGAGGGAAGACTAGAGGATGCAGATTGGAAAAAGAGATGTTTGGAGAAGGGCACCAGAAGATTTACTGGGCGCAGGAAGATGTTATAAACATTGTGAAACCTAATAAATAGTAATATAACCAGCGCCCAAGGAGGCAGAAATCAGCAGTTAGAGCAGATGCCACAAAAACACAGGAATTCTTAAGACGATTGAGATGAAATTGCTGCATAAGATATTGAGGAAGACGAGACCCGAGAGAATATGATCTGGTGTTGGAGAACAATATCAGATTCACAGTACGAATATACCGGAATGGCTGGAGAAAAAGAAAAGAGTGTTATGACTACGTAGTGTGCATGGATGATGGGAAGATTGCTTAGTAAGGCGAAAAAGATGGTCTGGAAGATCAAAAAAATATGGAGCGTCTCGATTCCAGAAGGAAACAGACCGTGCTCCTAGGAAAGAAGACGATTTTGAGACCATTCTCGTGGTTGTGGGGTTCGGAATATTCCGATACACAGATCGTTCGACGATTTTCTTTCAAAATAAAGTTGTGCAGCATTAGACTTTTGTGTTTTTTTCCTTAGAGAAGAATTTCTTCTCCGCAGCGATATATTTAAAAAAGTGCCACCCTCGCGTCTTGATTTATGACAAGTATGAATTATGGGATGAATTCTTGTATGAAGTTACTTTTTTTCTTCTTTGCATTGGAGCGCTGAAGAGCGGGAGCATATAGGGCACTTTTCAGAAGATACAAAAGCTAATAAAAGCCCTTGAAATTTCAATTTGATGTGCATTTCATGTAACCGTGGAGTGTTTCACTTACTCTAACGTATAATCATTAACAAATAATAATGCCTGCAAGGCAGTGAGTTATTGTGCCAGGAGAGGTATAAATTTTTCTTCCCTCCACTTCTCTGTTTCTGTCTTATCGTAATATTTTTCTTGCTTCATCTCTGTTAGTTTGTTTTCAATATCTAAAGCAGCGTTTCTCAAACTATGGTCCGCGGACCGCCTGTTGTCCTTCAAAAAAAAGACAGAAGAAAAAATAAAATTCAAACGAATTGCGTATCACTCTATAGCTGAAAATCTCAGAGTTTGAAAATGACACATGGCAATCGCCTTTCACTTTTTCTCTCAGTACTGATATTTTATGAAATTTATTACCCTACCCGTCTACTGACTTCCCATTCAACTCCCAACAACAAAAGAGGGATTTAAAGCACTATGAACGTGGTGTTTCTCGCCATCTTTTCCCTGCACATCTGGCGCCACCCCTGTAACCCAGCCAGGGATCACCAAATACATAACAGAGGACCGAACCTTTTCATGTATTTATGGCTTTCTTAATAGTTCTGCCGATACCCAGTCTGCACATTGAAATGGTCACGTATTGTACGTTGTACATTAATAATCCAACTCTGAGGTCACAATTTGAAACTTATTTTCCAAGTAAATATGACGAATTTTCATGGGTTCGTGATCATTTTCATTGCGATATTGAAACTAACAAACTTTCATTGAGTGAAAGAGAACAGTTAATTAAACTCTCGTATGAGACCGGACTTAGAATGAAATTCCAAGCAGAAGGTATGGTTAATTTCTGGACCGCATCACAAGTGAAAAGAAAATATAGTGAACTTTACAATGGTGCTTTGGAGATTATAATTCAGTTTGCGTCTACGTATCTGTGTGAGAAAGGGTTTTCATCACTAACTCTAATAAAAACAAAGTAGGCTACCGAAATCGACACGTGTATATGATGATTTCCGACTTAAGCTTACCAGCATACGTCCAAGTATAGAACAACTGTGCAAGAATCGGCAGGCTTATTGATCTCATTAATGTGAGTACCAACTTTTTTTTTAGTTAATAAGTTAAAGATTATCCAAACTCTAATAGCCTTGAATTATTAAAGAAACAAAAATGAATTTTCTTCTATTAACATTAGCTTAATTAGTTAATGATATAAAATTAATTTTAATTATTTAATTGTATTTTAAAATATAAGTATATTGATATTAAAATATACTACAAAAATGATAAATTTACTTTCGAAGGGAACAAGAGTAAGGTGGTCCGCGGAACTGTTCCGACTGAAAAAATTGGTCCCCACTTCAAAAAAGTTTGAGAAACTCTGGTTGAGGTTTTATCCGGGGTTTTCCCTCAACCCAATACGAGCAAATGCTGGGTAACTTTCGGTGCTGGACCCCGGACTCATTTCACCGGCATTATCTCATTCAGACGCTAAATAGATGTTGATAAAACGTCGTAAAATAACCTACTAAAAATAAATAAAAATCTAACCGAGGTATGCAGAGTATGTTCACTTCTTTCTCGGCTCTCAAACATAGTCTAAAATCCGCATACTGTGGAGCATTTGTTTACGGAAATACACGGGTCGCAACACCGTTATCGAACTATTGTTGGGAGTATTCACAGAACATTTTATTTGCCCCATGAAACGTAACATTGCAGGTAGACCCAAATGTGAATTCAATCCGATTATTACACCTTGCGCTTCGCATTATCCAAAACAAATATTCGCAGTTGGCAAATATTCACAAGTTCCAAACAAAAACAAGTGTGAAATGATAAAATAAACATTATACATGATCACGAGTTGCAAAACAATATATTTATAGTACATGGTTGGGCAACAACGAGAATTATGGCCTGTATAAATGCAGATTCGGGCGCGTTGTGTACAGTGGCCAAGGAATGCAGTTTCAGTTTTGCGTGTGAACGCAGATGTGGGTTCGAATACCGAGTAGGGCATAGGCTAGATATATTTTCCCGTTGTCAGTGTTATTTATTGTGTTGCATTTAGAGAGGGATATTATGGGTTTATTAATTTGCCCTACAGAATAATCTCTGTGATGTTGACAATTATTTTTTTAAATTTAATTTATTTAAATTTAAATATATAGAATAAAGAATATAATTACAAACAAACAAACAAACAAGAGAAATAGAAATAAAATAATACAAACAATATAAAAAAGGAGATACAGTAGTATTAACAAAATTTGAGACCGAATGAGCAGCGCTCATGTTCGGTCGCAGTTCAGATGTAATATTAATAGGCCTATAACAGAATATAAAATAAAATAAAATAGGAAATAAAATTAAAATTACAGTTACAGAAATTATATAATACAATATTAATATAAGAGAGATATAGGAAATAAAAATAATAATAATAATAATAATAATAATAATAAAAATAAATAAGTAAAATAAAATAGGAACTAAAATTTAAATTACAGCGGCAATGGAATTATATAATATAATATTAACACTAGAGAAGAATAATATTGCACGTGAAAAGTAGGACTATATATTTCAAAATTATAGAATAGAAATATAATATAGGTTGATTAATTCATACATATAGGCTATAAATTTATTTAATCAAATTGAAGATATTAACACGTTTCTAATTTTCTTGTTATATGTTAGTGGGTTACATGTTAGAAGTTCTGGGTGTAATTTAGTTAAAGCATTGTACAACCGAGGGCCAAAATTAATGCTATGCTTTAGACCAGCAGATGTGAGACATTTAGGTTCTACTAATGTTGAATTAATATTTCGTCTTGTGTCATAATTATGTGTCTGTAATACAAACTTATTACGATTTTTATGATAAAATTTTAACAGCGTATACTTATAAATTTGTTCAATATTAAATACATTAAATTCAGAATAAATTAATTTAGTTGGATAATCGAAACGTTTCTTCAAACAAATTTTAATTATTCGTTTTTGTAGTAAATTTAACGGACTAAGATTAATTTTTGTACTTCCACCCCAAACAATTATACCATATTGAATGATCGACTGAATAATGGCCAAATAAACATTTCGTAGAACTCTAATGGGTAAATAGCATCGAAGATTAACGAATTTATAAATTGTTTTACGAAGTCTCTTACAAAGATAAGTAATGTGATGAGGCCATTTTAAATTCTGATCAATAATGATACCCAGATATTTCACATATGTGGCTTCTTTCAATGGTGGACATTTACAACTTTTGGGATCTAAACAATTTTCACTGTGTATTATTAGTCTATATTCATCGCTAAATTTTAAATTTTGAACACTGGCAGCTGTTAACGAAAAAGGAAGTAAAGTTGATTTATTTGAGGAGAAAAATTCGCTCCGGCGCCGGGGATCGAACACGGGTCCTTGGTTCTACGTACCAAGCGCTCTGACCACTGAGCTACGCCAAATTCAATCCACAGCACCAGATCGAACCTTCCTCCTTCAGTGTTTCCATAATATTCTCATAGCTAGCAGTGCATCATAACTGCGGAATCCCGGCCAAATAAGTCTCTCAATTGAGTGCCCTCCTAGTATAATGGCACTTGACACTAGACATATGTATACGTCAACATATATGCCTAACTTGGAATTAGGCTACAAAGGGAAACACTGAAGGAGGAAGGTTCGATCCGGTGCTGTGGATTGAATTTGGCGTAGCTCAGTGGTGAGAGCGCTTGGTATGTAGAACCAAGGACCCGGGTTCGATCGCCGGCGCCGGAGCGAATTTTTCTCCTCAAATATTAATTTAGAGAAGGAGTCAAGTAAACATAGTTTACACACTCCAATACTCTGGGAAGAGTTATAGCTTTACTTCCATCTTTCCACTTGAGCTACACATATGTATGTAGGTCTGCATATGAATCGGTGATTTGTAAAACCACATGAGTCTATATTTTTACGAAAATGAGTTACCGGTACTATAGGAAGCACTATGGACAGACGCATCATTTCCAGTCAAAACAACATGAGTCCGATGATTACTAAGCATTCTATATAATCTTAAAATATTGAGTTCTTTCAAAACTACATCAGTCCCGGACTCACGTGGCTTTAACGCTTAACGCCATGATGGAGCCGTAACGCATTTACTATCATGCACTTCTTTGTCAAGGTGTTGGACAGTGAGTGTATTTCCAAGAGTTCTGTAGAAGAAAAAATAATCAACAGTGTTCTATGAAAGTACCTGTACCAGATAGAGTAGACATTTTAATACAACTACGTCATTTGAAAGCAAAAATGAACAAGATGTGTACCTGTGTACCTTCAAGGACTTGTAGTAGTGCATGATATAAAGAGAAAAAGTCCTCGAAGAGAGATCCCAACGCAAGAAACCCCGTCTTTTTTGGAGGGATAACATGCAATTTATGTTATTTTCTTATTGTGAACTAAAGATATGTCTGTACTCATACATTGCCATTAAACATGCGACACACTGGTATGAAAATTAATTACTCGCGAATAACTTTTTTTAAGTCGTGTATGATATTTTGAATTTAATTTGTGAATGATATGAATCATTTGCAATATAAAATAAAAATAACAATATAAATTGATTGAAAACTGTATAATAATGTATTTCACACTACAACAAACAATACACTCCATATTTTGTCAGGATACTGGAGTCGTTATTACTTGATACTTGTTAAAACAACATGAGTCTAACAAATTAAAAAATACTACATTATGCAACGAGCCTACAATGGTAGTAATTAAGACGCGAGTATGTTTATTAAACGCGCGCAAGCGAGTTTCATAATTTTCATACGAGCGTCTTAATTACCATTATAGGCAAGTTTCATACGACTTTTTATGCTCGACCATATTTCCAACTTGAAATTATTCATAAGTATTCATGTTATTGTTATCTAAGTGAGGAGCGGAACTGACCTTCTGCAATAGTCTACCTCGTAAATTGTGAGATGTGCCCAGATGCGAAAGTATTGATTTTTTCCCGAGAAACAGATGTCGACGACCTTGATATAATCTAGAAAGTAAAAGAAATTTTAATCTTGATATAACCTTGAAATTGAATTATACATTGAAAAACGAGATGACAAATTGAATTTATTTGAATATTATTTACAATTTACGCTAATTATTATAGTAACAGAACTGACTTTATTTCAAATATAGGTTATTTATTGTGCAATTGGTGAAATCGATACTTGCGCTTTCATATGGTGCTTTCTGATTGGTGGAACACCTGAACTTTAATGAATAGGTGTACTTTAATGAGGTCCATTAAAGAGCTGCTACCAGGTGTATAATTACTACATTTCGGCATGGTCGAGCATAAAATATTTTAAGGCGGTACAAAATTAGATAATTAAGGTACAATGCTTTTGTCATTTATTTATTTATTTTATTTATTTATTATTAATATTTGTGTGCTGAACAACAGCCAGAGGCCAATTATAGTTCAGCACAATACACAAACAGAAGATACAAAAGTGCAAAACCAAAATAAATAATATCTTAAATAATAAACAACATGCATAAATAAAATTGAGAACAAGAACAGTAAATACTAATAATCAAAACGAAACTATACCTTAAAAGTATCTAAATTGTGCCCATGCAAATTGGCATAGTTTATGCCTCTACAGACTGGAGAAAGTGATTTTGAATTTCTGTTATAATTTTTTTTTTTTTTTGAAATCTTAAACCTTTTGTAGGAATACGAAGGCTGATATTGTTTGTGATAGACTCACAATCAATATCACCCTTGATAACTTTGCAAAAAAACTGATAAACAAGATTTTGACGTCTAGAATAAAGGCTACAACAGTTAAAATATTTACAGGTAATCTCATAGTTAAAGTCAGAGGAATTGGGTATAAATCGAAAAGCACACAAGGAAATAAATTTTCTTTGAATATTTTCCAATTTAACTGAATCAATTTTTCCTAATAATACAGACGTTATTAAGAGAATAATTAAATTTTATGGAAGTAGTTTTTCGTGAGTACGAAATGACAAAAGTTTTTGTTTCATTAATTTTCATTCCAGACCAAAGATCCTATAGAGTTAATATCATTTTGAAGAGTTTGGCAATCGCCAGAACTATTTATTGAGCGAAAGATATTGAGATCATCAACAAATAACAGGTAGTTTGAACTTATTCTTATACATATGTCATCTATGAATAATAAAAATAATAGAGGACCCATTATTATTATTATTATTATTATTATTATTATTATTATTATTATTATTATTATTAACCTCACTGTAGATACAGTCAAATATCCCTTTACTAAACCTTCCATACTGAAAAATTTTTATGCGTAACTGTACAACTCTGTACAGTAAATATCTCCATCATTTCTCCCCTCTCATTTTATATTTAGCCAGATATGCTGCCACTTTAATTACAGCGGACGATATTTTAAAATATATCCCAATTTCAATAAATGTAACACTCGGAGTGACAAACGTAAAACACATTAATACATTTTGAAGTAACTGGCGCGGCGTTTGCATTTCAGTTACTTTTACTGAATAAAACCACTGCATAATCACCCTTTACTTGGTTTAAGGAAAGCATACGGTGTAATTGTGGGGTTTGCCGGAAGAAAGGCGGATAGACCTCTACGCCCTTCTTCGGGAAAACGGTTTAAAATGAAGTGAATAATTCGCTAATTATAGTAGCGAAATTTTGTTTTGATTGTACTGTACATACCTGCAGGACAGGGCTGTGTGCGTGCGTGCGCGATTTAGTCAGTCAGTCTACAAGTAGAGCTAGTGCCTTCGCGTTACGCATACTTGGTAGAGACTAAGCAAATATATATAACTTAGTTCAATTTAGTCAGTCCAGTTGTTTCCTTTGACTATTTTTTATGTTCATTATTGTCCTTGCTTTAAGAGTAAACAAACTTATGAAACTCATAGATTCAGACGGAAATATTTTATGTTCTATAAAGAGATTTGTTATAATATTCAGATTTTTGGGCTTATTGTTATCAGGGTTATACAAAGAATAAATTTCATTTATTTATGTTCACACAAAATGGAGATTTTCTTTTTCTGTTATATTCAGAAATTTTGCTTTGCGTACTTAATGTCTACTCAGTATATCTGAAATGATGTAAATTACTTTAGAAGTAGATAATAAATGTCATAAAATGTATCTTTGTTTCAATTCCGTGTGAAATTTAAATCTGAAATCTACATTAAATCCCCTAAGCAAATCATTATATGGATAAAGGGCTTATAGACCGAAGTTTTATATGGTACAAATATAAGGAAATTTAATAATATAAATTGCCTAAATGCTACAAAACATTTATACTCCCTAAGATTTTTAATTTAATGTATAATTTTGTTCACTATCTGTATAACATTTTATTCAGGTGCGTTTTAAAATCTTAGATTGCCTGTATCTCAATTCACCATATTGACGTATACGCCCTTTTTCCGACAAACCCCTCAATTGTACTGTTCAAAAGATGATTACCAAAATTTAATTAACAAGGAAACATTCCGCACAGTGGGCGTGAAATTGACGCAGCTCAACACGGAAAAAAGTGTCGGGAGACTGACGCTACAAAAAAGGAAGCGACTCGCTTCGCCAAGACTCACGTTCCACAAGACTCGGGAATAGTAAAGATATGAAGAGCCTCTTTAAAAAATGTACGCATTATCTTGAAACTATGTTATTGAGTATAGGATGCTATCAAACCATTATTAACATCATGCCTGTATTATAATACTGTATAATAACTACATTGTGAATTTTATCAAGGGATGTGAAAATATATATATTATGTTTTATTTACAAATATTTTACATTTTTTAGTTTCATTACTTATTCTTGAAATTAAATTAAATTCTGTTGAAACATGACTATTGTCGAAGTTTTTTATTTACAAAAATACAAATCATGAAAAAATGTCCTAAAAACAATGCATTTATGACCTAAAAATCTTTAAAAAATGCCCTTAAAATGCCCTAAAAATTGATCTTACATAATTGTCTTAGTAGGACAAGAGGTTTTGTACTATTTAATATTTAGACTAGTAATTAAATTAAATTTTACATAATTTTTTCTAAGTAGTACACTTTAATTTATTATTTTACCTGGTGTAGTTTCCATGTATGATCGTTCACCTCTGCTTTGGCATGTGGAATTGAGGTCAGCAATCAGCTGGTTGGTCATGGCCCTTAATGGGCTGTAGCGCTATGGGTTTACTTTACTTTTAGTTTCCATGTAGTCTACCACAAGGCCACTCTTATCCGGAATTAGCAGGTATAGAGGAGTCTATATTGAAGGGGTGTTTGGACTGGTCCATTACATGGGGTGTACTACGTTAAAATGGCAATATTTGTGTAGAAAAACGATTAAAATATTATACAAAATAATGGGTATTAATGGACAAAATATGTAAATAAAATATCAAAGGAAATAAACATCATTTTACATTAATAATGGGGATTTATGGCCAAAATTAAATGAAAATGCCTAAAAAAAAATGACCGAATAAAACAAAAGATGCTCTTATGAGTTGAAACACGCAAAAATGTCCTAACAAATATGTCTTAAAACACTCAGTTTATCACATAACATATAAATACTAAAGCAGCTATGTTTCTGGCTTACTAGAAAAAAGATGCAATTTCATCAAAATCCTAGCCCTGTTCATTACAATGAGATTATTAATCTTAATGACGGTATTAATATGAATTTTAGCACAATCGAAATGATTACACCTTTTATTTACTAATTTTGGGAGAAATTGAACACTATTGTGAACTTGAGCTGAGCTGAAGAGAAAGAATAGGTTAGCTTTTATATATACCATTGGGATCCACTTCGATTTCGTGACCAATAAAATTTACAAATAATTTGAAATTGCATTACATTTCCTGCTTCGAACTAATCTGCACTACGAATTCAATTTGGTATTATAAAACATTTTTTTTTTTTTCCACGAATTCACATCTCGGCTCACTATGACATCATACTGCATTACATGGCATACAGGAAAGTATGTGATCATTTAGTGTCCTAAATACCACTGTTATATTACATACTAGTCGTACGTGCAGGTTCCAAAGTACCACTGTTACAATACATACTATCTGTTCCAAAATACTATAGTTTCATCGGATACTAGTCAACCATCGATTCCAAGATACCAATATGCACCTTGTATTTACACGCAAGTTACATATGGTACTGTCAACCTCTGAGGAGTTTAGTGCTGAGAGGAATGCGGTTCCGACTATACTAGGGGCAGAAGAAATAGGCGGGTATGGCGAACTCCTCATTCACTACCCCGACTCCTATACCCCTCAGAATCTGCTTGTTGTATGGTCCTGTCCCAAACAGCTAACTTCTCCATTCAAACGTTTTGCGCTGTAGGAAAACTTAAAAGAACATATAAAATAATAACGTGATTTCTAGTAATTACAAATACCTGATTTATTGAATATTGTTGTTTTGTTTAGTCGACTGTCCGAACACAGGTCTCAAACTCATAACTAACAACAATAAGGCATTACTAATGAGGTAGCTAAGCCAGGAGATAATGGGTTATGGTGGCCAGTTCTCTTTCTTCTCCGTTGCATACATAGCTGAACAGTAACATATTACACTAATCAGACTACATGATATTATCATTTATAATATTTCGCAAGTTAGCCATTTCATAAATGTAATAATTATTATCATGGAATGTAAACCTAATACGAGAAATAACATATTTTGCATTACACACAATTTGTATTTTGTTGTTATGTTTTCAGAATACTGTACTGAAATAGTAAATACTAAATAACGTTTATACAGTTACTAACTTTATGAATCATGAGGAAATTAAAAATTAAAGTGCAAAAAATTAATATATTTTTACTGTGTGTAAAAAATGTACACGTTATTGTAACATGAACGAGTTTCGTAATACAAACACACTTATGTATTAAGAAGCACACTTAGCTTAACAAAAGAAATAATACAATAAGTATGACTAAGAAAAATCGTTCTGCACAGGTTGTCTTAACCGATGTAGAGAAACACTACACGCCTTGCCAGTGGCTGTCTGCGTTCATGATAGGACACTTTTAATGTCGTCACAAACTTTAAGTTCTTTCAAGAAACAACAAACTTGATAAATAACGGCTTTAGTATGAATTCTGATATCAGGGCTCGACTGAAACATGATAGCGATTACTTGGATGGTTAGTATTTCAAAATACTGTTTATTATGAGTCATTAGTATTTAAAAATACTGTTTATTATGTTATTATAATATATTTTTTCGAATAAGCTATAACACACTAGTATCACAGACGAGCACTTGTCAACAACTAACATTCGAACGCAGCGATAGGAAGGTCTCTTTGTTCAGGTCATAAACCGCTAGAGAAAGTGGAGTGAGTAGTTTCCGCACAAGACCAAAAACCCGCCTATTTCTTCTGCCTTTACTATGGTCTAGCGCGGTACTGGAGTGGGAGGGAATAGTGACAGCGGCAGTCTGGAAGGAAGTACAGTCATACTGAAAACATTTCACTGGTATAGAATACCTAACACGCACACACAGTCACACACTACTACAAACTGAAGACTGCATATTTTTGGACGATTAATACTTCCCACTCCGCTCGAGCCGGCTTGGCTGTAGTAACAAAAGAATCTACCTGCAATCCCCGATGCAATCTTGCACCGATGGCAAGAATACCTCAGTCTCAGCGCTAAACTCGTCGGAGGAAGACAGTACTGTTATTTGGAACCTAATATCTTCAAGGAACTGGAACTAGAAAGTAAAAACTTTTCCCATCCCTATTTGGCATACATATAAATCATAATTCATAGTCATTCATATTTTGCAGAAATCAGAAACTCAAAAATTTGTGATAGGTAACTCTAGCGCTAAATAGATAACGAAACTAGATTTTTATAGTCACTAATGTATATGATTTCGCCGACCCATTCATATAAAAAGGAAGGAGAGATCGATTGTGGGTTCCAAGACAAAATTATATTAAAAAGGATTAAAGGAAGAAAATAATCAGAATAGAGCTGGAATATGGTAAAATAATATAATAGAAGAGAACTCCATAGGCCTATGCATCATGAGTGGAAATAAGCAAGATGGTGCAATTTAATTTAAAAGATGTCTAACAAAGTTATTACCACGAGAGCTGCCATCTAATGGTATGACAGGAATCAAGGTAACCGATGACTTGAGGGTAGTGTGTTACCCCTGAGAACGACAATAATAGAGAGCTTTCGTAATTCGTTAACTATCGTGACGTCATTAGTCACAGAGCGAATCAGAATCGAGATCCATTCACTATTGTAATAAGTGGAACTCTATTCAAAAACAGCGAATCTTAACGCTGTGAAGAAACGATGGTTTCTCGTTATATTTAATATTACTACTCAGAAGGAATATTTAATAATTAATTTGAGTTTTGTCATGCTAGTTTACTGAATTGATTTTCTCTCAATATGGTAGGCAATGACCATATTTAAATAACGTTAAATGTGCAAACTTTGGCATCAGTTGGTCAACTACTACTACAACGATGGCATCACAGCCCAAAGTCGAGCCTTAGCCTCCTCAATTTTCTTCCTCCATCTGTCCTTGTCCTGTGCTAATCTTCTCCAGGCAGTTGTTCCGAGATAGCCCTGAGAATCGATCATTACCGCATCTATCCATCTATTTTTGGATTTTCCAATTGGTCTTTTCCAATCGGTCAAAGCGTGTAGATTTGTATAGAGAACATACATACACTCATACCCACATTCACTTTTATCTAATATGATGAAGAACTAAATCCCAAGAAGAAGGAGAAATCAAGGAAGACCTAGGAAAAACTTTTGGACAGTGAGACTGGAACAAATCATCAAATGGCTTAATTCCATGACAGCTAGATGTTGATGATAATAATAATAATAATAATAATAATAATAATAATAATAATAATAATAATTATTATTATTATTATTATTATTATTATTATTAAAGGCAAAGGGCATGTACTATACTAAATTCATGCATCTTATAGTTCATTTCTCGTAGGTAGGCACGTCTGATAAATGCGATTTGTGATTGTCAAGAATGACGTATTTCGCCGTTGGAACCACCGATTCTGGCGAATGACCTTGCTGACAGTGCCAGTTGACAAGCTAATTTGTTGTCCTTCATAAATGAGTTGGCGATAACGCTTTCCTCCACTAGTATCATTGTTATGAAACATACAAATGGACCACAGTACAGTCCGAGTGGATAATTTGTAGCGTGCCGCAAGCGACTTTCGTTCGCAATGATTTTACAGTACGTCTCCCAGTACGTGTAATATTAGTTTAGTTTTTGGAGGTGACTGTCCAGAGTCCAACAGAATACTCGGGCGTGCATATTTACTCTTATGTCCTACCCATTCCAGCTGCGACAGAGATAACAACCGATCTTGCAGAGGTGAGTAACTCGCTCTTGAGTTCACATTAACAAAATCCATCTGCCGAAATCGCTGGCGCCCACTATACAGCTGAATGCTTGGTGGCACAGTATCCTAATCAGATTATACTTTTATTAGGGTGTGAATTAAAATTAAGAAGTCGCATTATTGACAGCTTTATGTATAATTGCCTTTTTACGTGTAAAATTATGTACAGTATATATATTTAATTAAATACAAGCTTAATTTATTTAGAATGTGACGGAAAAGCGGAAAATAAAATGCCTATATATATATATATATAATATATATATATATATAATTTAGTGTTATGCCCAAGGGCAGGTCCTTCATTGCAAACCCAGCTTTCTCCAATCTCGTAGTTTCTGCCTTCCTCTTTGTCTCATATGACCCATATAACTTAATATCGTCTATCATCTGATATTTTCTTCTACACCGAACTCTTATCCCGTTCACCAGTCCTTCTAGCGCATCCTTCATAAGGCAGTTTCTACTTAGCCAGTGACCCAACCAATTTCGTTTCCTTTCCCTGATAAGTTTCAGCATCATTCTTTCTTCAGCCTCTCTTTCCAACACAACTTCATTTCTTATTCTGCCTGTCCACTTCACACGTTCCATGCTTCTCCATATCGACATTTCAAATGCTTCTATTCGCTTCTCTTCACTTCATCGTAATGTCCATATTTTGCCCCATAGAATGCAACACTCTATACAAAGCACTTCACTAGTCTCTTCCTTACGTCTTTTCTTTTAAAAGCTTCCTTGGCCATTGCTATCCTCCTTCTGACTTCCTGGCAGCAGCTCATGTTACTGCTTAAAGTATACCCCAACAGTCTTACTAATAAACCGTGTACAGCTTTTATACGAGACTTATGCAGAGTTGAGACAGAAAACGTTATTAATAAACCGTGAATAAGCTATGGACGTATAAACAAGCTATAACTATACAATGGGAATTGCTTTGCAGTAGTTATATACACGAAACCTCTTGTTTAAGCGTTGTTTATAGTGAAAAAATGGCCGCCCCTTTAACAGCTGTTCGTATCGACTGTCATTTTATGATAATGTTTACTTTGTAACCACAGAAGAACAAACCAAAGATCATAGAATTATTAGAATAATATTGCTGTAGCTTGTACTCTTTGACCAAAATGTAGTGTGGTAATCGATTAGAGCCAGTTGTACTATGGATATTTAACACGCCACACTACAGCGCTCTACCGGATCCAGTAGAGAACCTCAGATATTCCATTACCTTTCGTAACGAAGTAATGACGAAACTATGACGTAGCTGTGTAACTGTTATACACGACGTATGTAGTGATTATTAGTAAGGAATTTACACACGATTTATAAACGAGCTACTCATTGTATAAGTATAAGTCAGTTAAACGTCTGTATATAGTTTTTATTAGTAAGACCGCAAGTGTTTGAAGCTATCGACTTGCTCTACTGCCTCGTTTAGAATCCGTAAGTTATCTTCTCTATTTTTTTCCTATGACCATGCTCTTCGTCTTGTTTGGATTTATCTTCATCCCACGCTGCTAACAACGTCATATAATCAGCAAATCTGATGCACTTTATTGTTCTTCTTCCTACTATCACTCCTTCCATGTTCTGAACCTGTGGAGTAACGGTCAGCGCGTCTGGCCGCGAAACCAGGTGGCCCGGGTTCGATTCCCGGTCGGGACAAGTTACCTGGTTGAGGTTTTTTGCGGGGTTTTCCCTCAACCCAATATGAGCAAATGCTGGGTAACTTTCGGTGCTGGACCCCGGACTCATATCACCGGCATTATCACCTTCATCTCATTCAGACGCTAAATAACCAAAGATGTTGATAAAGCGTCGTAAAATAACCTACTAAAATAGAAAATCCATCTTCTGAAAACAGTTTTTTACTAAATCCTCCAAGTAGATATTGAACAGGGTAGGTGATAAAGGGCATCATTGTCGTACTCCTCTCCCAATTTGATTTCCTTCTGACATTTCTTCTCCTCTCCTGACTTTGACTCGTTGTTTCGTAGAAAGATTACTGAGCAGTCTTCTTTCTTTCCAATCCACACCAATTTTATTTAGGATCCCCATCAGTTTATTTCAATTTAACGCGTTACATCAGCTTCTTGTCTATGCGGATGACATGAATATGTTAGGAGAAAATCCACAAACGATTAGGGAAAACGCGGAAATTCTACTTGAAGCAAGTAAAGAGATAGGGTTGGAAGTAAATCCCAAAAAGACTAAGTATATGATTATTTCTCGTGATCAGAATATTGTACGAAATGGAACTATAAAAGTTAGAGATTTATCCTTCGAAGAGGTGGAAAGATTCAAATATCTTGGAGCAACAGTAACAATTATAAATGACACTCGGGAGGAAATTAAACGCAGAATAAATATGGGAAATGCGTGTTATTATTCGGTTGAGAAGCTTTTATCATCTAGTCTGCTGTCAAAAAATCTGAAAGTTAGAATTTATAAAACAGTTATATTACCGGTTGTTCTGTATGGCTGTGAAACGTGGACTCTCACTTTGAGAGAGGAACAGAGTTTGAGGGTTTTTGAGAATAAGGTTCTTAGGAAAATATTAGTTCTAAGAGGGATGAAGTTACAGGAGAATGGAGAAAGTTACACAACGCAGAACTGCACGCATTGTATCCTTCACCTGACATAATTAGGAACATTAAATCCAGACGTTTGAGATGGGCAGGGCATGTAGCACGTATGGGCGAATCCAGAAATGCATATAGAGTGTTAGTTGGGAGACCAGACCTTTCGGGGAGGCCGAGACGTAGATGGGAAGATAATATTAAAATGGATTTTTGGGAGGTGGGATATGATGGCAGAGACTGGATTAATCTTGCTCAGGATAGGGACCAATGGCGGGCTTATGTGAGGGCGGCAATGAACCTCCGGGTTCCTTAAAAGCCAGTAAGTAAGTATCAGTTTATTCCAATCCATTCTGTGAGAAGCCTTTTCTAAGTCTACAAATACTGTGTACACCTCTTTATTCTTTTCTACGTATCTCTCGCTGATTGTCTGTAGCAGTCCAATTGGATCTCTCGTACCTTTCCCCTTTCTGAAGCGAAACTGCTCTTTTTTCACCTGTTCTTCCATCTTAGAATATAAACGTCGATTCATATTTCTTCGAGTGCGATATTAGGCTGGTAGTCCTGAACTCCTTACATTTCTTGGCATTATTTTTGTTCAGTATTTTCAGTATTGGAATCAATAAGGTTCTTAGGAAAATATTTGGGTCTAAGAGGGATGAAGTTACAGGAGAATGGAGAAAGTTACACAACGCAGAACTGCACACATTGTATTCTTCACCGAACATAATTAGAAACATTAAGCTTAAAAACCTCTATAGCTAGTAAAATGATTTGTTTACATATTGTACTAGTAACATCAAACTCCTGTAATGGAAGGGGGTAACAGTGTTTCCGAGCATAGCCAGGTTAATGTTAAAAATGTTGGTAAAAATAAATTGCTCTGTCTCTCTCTCTCTCTCTCTCTCCCTCTCTCTCATATTAACGTTTATTAACGTCTATTGCCCGTTTGAGCACTGCTTTCTTGTGTGTTTTTAGTGCATTTTTGTCTCTATATCTTAAATTTTTAACACCATTCTGAACTCTAAATCATAACTTGGCGAATGTTGTACTACTGAGGATATCATACAGCAGCCACTGTGCCGTTACGAAGGTTCCTTCCCGAGGCTTGTGGAGCGTGAAGCTGGCCTTGGCGAAGCGAGTCGCTTCCTTTTTTGTAGCGTCACTCTCCCGACACTTTTTTCCGTGTTTAGCTGCGTCAATTTCACGCCCACTGTGCGGAATGCTTCCTTGTTAATTAAATTTTGGTAATCATCTTTTGAGTAGTACAATTACACCGTATGCTTTCCTTAAACCCTGCAAAGGCTGATTATGCAATGGTTTTATTCAGTAAAAGTAATTGAAATGCAAACGTCGCGCCAGTTACTTTAAAATGTATTAATTTGTTTTAAGTTTGTCACTCGAAGTGTTAAATTTATTGAAATTGGAATATGTTTCAAAATATCGTTCGCTGTAACTAAAGTGGCAGTATATCTGGCTAAATATAGAACGGGATGGGGAAAAATAATGGAGATATTTACTGTACAGAGTTGTGCAGTTACGCATAAAATTTTTTTCAGTGTGGAAGGTTTAGTAAAGGGACATTTGACTATCTACAGTGAGGTTAATAATAATAAATAATAATTATTATTATTTAATAATAATAATAATTATAATTTTTTATTTATTCTGGCGAAGTTAAGGCCATCCGGCCTTCTCTTCTACTTAGCCAGAAACAAAAGAAGCTGATACAATTTTTTATGGTAACTCTATAGCATCTATTAGATGCTTTATGGTTGTGCTAACAGATGGAGTTACTTGTCAACATTGGGACGCTGAAACGTGTGTTCAGGTTACTGCCCAGCGACAGCCCTGATGTATTTTATATTTTTGATGATTGGCTAATTAATATTAACCCGGCACACTCACATTCACACAAATTTCCAGACTCTAGACACCCAGGTAATTTTTCTTCTTCAAGAAAAATTCACTGTGAGCCGAGCCCGGGAATCGAACCCGGGACTTTCAGATCTGCAAGGTAGCATACTGACCAACAGACCACGGAGACAGTCTGATACAATTTTACTAATATTTAAAGAACACTTATAAAAAATTTATACGGTCATACAAGCATGAGTAAAATAATGCAAACATACTAAATAATAATTACAAAATAATATAAGGCTCGAAGTTACATCCAATGAATATGCAAGCGGTAAGTGAACCAATATTACAAATTACAAGAATAACAAATTCAAAGTAAATTATAACTATACAACACTGAGGAAAATTACATACACACGAAGGAGAATTAAACATGAATACTGGTCACGTGTTTAAACAATTTACTTTTAAATAGCAGTATCGTTCGACAGTTCCTGAGGGAGCTGGGCATGAAGTTCCAGAAACGATTTGCTGATACTGTGAAAGAGAAAGAATAGTGAGCTGTTTTATGGCAAGGCATAGATAGTAAAGGGTCATTTTTAGAACGAGTGCCCAGGCTGTGATAAGAGGACAAGAAATTAAAACGCACTGAGAGATAGTTAGGCGAAGAAGTATTGATGATGCGATATAGGAAAATTAGCCAATGGATATATCTTCAGTCCTGTAATCTTACCCGTTGGAGCGTTTCAAGGGAAGGTGTAATGTGATCGTATTTGCGGATGTTGCAAATGAAACATATTCAGGCATGAACGCGCTGCATCTTTGGGCTAAGTTAGAATTTAAATCTGTTAGTATAATGTTGCAATAGATAGATAGATAGATTTATTCGTTCTATAATATTCTTACATTTGCTGTAAGGTGTAAGGTGGTCGTATTTGCGGATGTTGCAAATGAAACGTATTCAGGCATGAACGCGCTGCATCTTTGGGCTAAGTTAGAATTTAAGTCTGTTAGTATAATGTTGCAATAGATAGATAGATAGATAGATAGATTTATTCGTTCTATAATATTCTTACATTTGCTTTATAGCATAGAATAAAGAACATGTCCAATTCTTACGTTTAACAATAAGATGCAATACACATAAAATGCAAATATGAAATATGTACAGAATTAATACCTCAATAACAGTAATATTTTATACAATGTAGTATGTTTACCATTTAATAGTATTATAATATTTACACAGTACTGTGAAATGTCAAGAATTCATCTACAGAATAGAAAGTGTGAGACATTAAGTAATTTTTTAGTTTTACCTTAAATAATGCAGGGTTTTGGCTATGATTCTTAATGTCTTCAGGAAGACTATTGAACATTTTTATCGCCATGTAACGTACTCCCCTTTGAAAGCATGATACATTTTTTTAATGATGGCGTATGAAAATCATTCCTTGTGCGGGTATTTATACTATGTATGGCTGAGTTAGTTGGAAAATTTTCTTTATTACATAAGAGGAAATTTATTGTAGAGTATATGTATTGATTTGTTAAGGTTAGAATCTCTAATTTTTTAAAAAATAATCTAAATGATTCTCTAGCCTTTGCTCCAACTATTATTCTAATGGCTCTTTTTTGTAATAAGAATATATTTTTACTATCTGCAGAATTTCCCCAAAATATTATTCCGTAGGACATAATGGAATGAAAATAGGCAAAATATATTGTCTTTAAGATACTGCCGTTTAGAAATTGTTGTAACGACCTAATTGCGAAGCATTCTGAGCTAAGTTTGGGGGTTATTTCTTTGATATGATTTTTCCAATTTATTGTATTATTAATATGCAAACCAAGGAATTTGGTTGTTGATGTTTCTAGTAGAGGTATATTGTTGATAGTTGTGTCCAATGTTTCAGAGATTAAATTTGAAGTGGCTTTAAATTGAATTATGTTACTTTTATTAATGTTTAATGCTAGTCAAAATGTGACAGCACCAATGTTTGTATGATAATTCTTTTTAATTGAAAGGGTAGAAAATTTTTCAGGCGATTTAATGAATGAAGGATGGAAAAGACGGTTAGTTGGGAACGCTCGGATTTTCGTCTGGAGCCGGCCCGGCTATCGATGTGTAGGTTACCGCGAGGAATACTCGCGCGTCTCCGGCAGTTTTAGGCCTACAACCCTACTGTTGCAATGCTTAAAAGTTACAGTACTTACCAAGCTCACATTCGTTCCTCAATTGTCCTCCATTTACTGCAACACACATTTGACATTTTTTTAATGAAATTTGCAGTCACTCTCGCAAGTTCTCCAGCACTGGTAGAATGTATTGCATCTGTTATATTCTGTTTAAGTTCGTTTGTGGAATGTGGGTTTCTTGCATTCTGTAATGCGTTAATTTAAGTAATTTTGTCGCCAGATGAGCAACTTTTACTTATTCCAATTTCCTGCGCTAAACGTCTAAGGCAGTGTTTCTCAAACTATGGTCCGCGGACCACCTCTGGTCCTTCAAAAAAGACGGAAGAAAAAATAAAATTGAAACGAATTGCGTATCACACTATAGATGAAAATCTCAGAATTTGGAAATTATACATGGCAATCATCTTTCACTTTTCTCCCAGTACTAATATTTTATGAAATTTCTTACCCTACCCGTCTACCCACTTCCCACTCTACTCTCAACAACATAACAGAGATTTAAAGCACTATGAACGTGGCGTTTCTCGCCATCTTTTCTCTACATATCTGGTGCTGAGCCTGTAACCCAGGGCTGGGCACATTACGTGATTCTGAGAAATGAGCGCTGTGTGCTTTAAAGAGCGAGTTTTGCGAGTGCTGTGACGTATGCATACTGTACGTCATTCAGTGTCGGTGCAGAGGTGACTGCAGTATGTTGGCGAACTTTGAAGACGGAGCTTCCGCTCATACATTAAAGCAGCCCGCTACTCCCAATGCTCTTAATATATCATGGGAGGAGGAGTTCTTTTTCTTAGAGAGCAGTGGATTAGCAAAGTGTTTAATTTGTCATAAAACACTCCAAATGATTAAGAAGTTCAATATCCAACGGCATTATTCTTTGCAACATGCTACTGAATGTGATAAATATGTTGGTAAATTAATATAACTTAAATAATGTGTTTCTCAGGTACATTATATTAGAGTATCTATTTGATATTTATATCGCATTATAAGTTGTTATACATTTAGTAATATATAATTTCTAAATTATACAAGTATTATGATATATCATATCATGTCATATATATCATATCATATATCATATCATATCATATCATATCATATCATATCATATCATATCATATCATATCATATCATATCATATCATATCATATCATATCATTACATTATATTATATATTATGTATTAACAGGATGACAATAATGCACTTAGTGAATCGGCTATGAGAATTAACTACAAAAATGTGCCACGAAATTGCAAAGGAATTGCAAAACATTCAACGAAGGTGAATTCATCAAGCGATGTTTAATTACATTGGCAGATGAACTCTGTCCACAGCAAGTGAGGGAAGTGGAAGCCATACGCCTGTCTCGTAGAACCGTGGTGAGGAGATTGCAGTATGTGCGTATGGGTTATGTAAATAAGCCTAATGATTTGTGTGTGTGCATAGAGCGAAGTTTGTTTCATTAAATTAATAACAGTGTTATAAAGTCTGTACTGTACAATAAAGTGATGTAATATCCTTATAAACTATTACGTACTGAAAAACTGAATGACTAGAACAGCCGTGGCTCTTGTTATATTAATGCAGGGAAGGTAGCTGTAATGCGAGTCCGCCACTGCATGAGCGTTCTGCTCTGGCTTGGAATTGCAGTGCCTTGCGGAGCGAGAGCAGCTCTGGCCGGCTAAATGGAGCTGCTCTCATGCCCGGCCCTACTGTAACCCATCCAGGGACCGCCTGAATTCATAACAGACAACCAAACTACCGAAACTTTTCCTGTATTGATAACTTTCTTAATAGTTTTGCCGACACCCAGCCTGCACATTGAAATGGGCACGTACTATACGTCATACATTAATAATAGAACGTGCCAAATTGCATATTTACTTACTGAAAATCGGGCATGTTTCTGCATTAATTTTTTATTTGTTTTTCCAAATGACAATATAAAAAATTTTAGACTCCGCCTATTTTAAAATCTGACAGGTTTACTTTTTACACTTGCGTGTCTCGTCTCTAAGTGCTGTTTCAATTTTGCGGGTTTCATACACTCGTTCGAAAGCACTTCGTAACAAACAACGCACCAAGGTTTTAGTTCACTCGCGTTGCCACACCAAGTAAATCCAAGTTCCAAATAACTCTTGTCATATTTACGAAAGTATTTTTTCTTTGAATAGCGACTAGTAGGACTAGATATATCTTTAATGGCACTATAATTGATAAATTTCTTTGTGCGAGATCGTGGGTATTTGCTTGGTTTCCGCACAAAACCAATCCGCGGAAAGTCTAAAATTCCACATTCAGTGTTCCCAACCTAACACACATAACAATTTCCCTCTTCTTACCTCTTAAGTGACATTGATTTTACTGCTTTAGGCTTTTAACATATTATTTTTAGAGACGCTCAATATAGTAATAATTATAAATTGGAAACTTACCACTGCAATTTCACCTAAATTGCACTGTTAATTATTGTTTTTAAAAATTTGCAAAAATTAAGTAAACTCTACAATTCCACTAAAGTTACTGCATTCGTGATGCAAGTAACATTAAGGAAGCCGTGAAAAATCAACATGATTTCAGACTCATCATAGACTGGGGGGGGGGGGAAGACAGACGTATATATAACAATGTTGAAGATAGATATTTTTGTTTTGCAAATTTGCCGTCATTGAACAGAAACCAAGATGGAGATTTCATTGCAACTAATTAGAAATTGCTCTTTCAGGTATGTAATAAACGATCTTCGCACAAAATAATGTACGATACACGAACAGTATGTTTTCTTTCAATTCTCGGAAATTAAAAAAGCTCAACTACGTTTCGCTTTTTCAATCTTTTCCTCGAACATGAAAATTTCAAC
The DNA here is from genome assembly GCF_040183065.1 of Periplaneta americana. Taxonomy (NCBI): domain Eukaryota; kingdom Metazoa; phylum Arthropoda; class Insecta; order Blattodea; family Blattidae; genus Periplaneta; species Periplaneta americana. The sequence goes on from NC_091122.1 coordinate 52,465,252, forward strand.
ATACCGCTCTTGTAACGCATATTAATATTACACACCGCGTCTGAACTATTAGCACTACCATATGATAGATCTACATGTAACTTCTGCAATTCCAACATGGAAAATGTAGTAAATGTACAGTTTAGACATTTGAAACTTTGTGTATTTGTGAACTATACAGATTATAGATTAATCATATCTTGGATCTGGTCATCACGAGCCATATCTCTGTAATCTTAATTTAAACAGAATGACCGAACTTAATTCACTGATTACATTCAATGGTGAATGCTTAATTCATTTGGATTCGGATTTGGTAGTAAATGAGTTTGTGGTCTTTTTTCCTCGATCGTTGGTAATATGGAAGATGTTTGGTATGCTTTGACATTTTGTAACGGTAAACGTGAAAAACTCGCCCCAGTATGAACATCAATATCGCTATAGACAGCAGGCAGGACTAATTAGATGAGGTTTCTGCTCCGGGGGCTCGAGATGTCCTCTGGCAGACAGCACGGAGGTGCGGGCTAACTGTACGCTCATGCAAAGCCGTCTGTGATGTCGGACTGGTACATGGTAAATAACTGCATACTTTGTGTAGTGCTTGTGGTCAATTCGTTCTTGTAACGGCATTCGTCTTTCCTGCGGATTCTTTGTAACTTTGAAATACGAAATACAGTTTATTTGTTAATAGGGCATCGTAAAAATTTGACTTTCAAATTTCTGCTCACATACATGTTTTGTGAATTCCGAGAACAGGTTTGGCCATTTCCGAAATTATGTCTATTAATTGTAATGCATTGTTGATGTTCTCAATGGTCTAACTCGAAATGGTTGCCTGTTTGTCACTGGGTATTCGATAGCTGAATCTCGACCGAGAACAGTGAACTTTTAACAATCAATAAAAATGTTTATTAGCATGACTTCCTTACAAAAGGAAAGTAAAATCAGCTATCTCGTGTTACAGACTTGTGAGACGTCGTTGAATCCTTACTGGTAAAAATTTTCAGTTAGCAGTCCTTTGTCCGTGTAATCCAGTGGTCGTCAGCACTCGCTGAAATGTGTAAAGGGTAAGTGGAGCCGTCCCGTGTGCCCCGTCGTGCAGCCTGAAGAGGTAGAGAGCATACCCGCTAGCAGTTACGAGTGCACCATGGTGCAGTGTGTTCTCCGCGAGTAAGAGACGCTAGCCCCAGGGTGCTCTTGCTGACGACCGCTGGTGTAATCGAACATTTCGACTCAAACTTCCTTATTTACAAATGGCTTTTAAGGAACCCGGAGGTTCATTGCTGCCCTCACATAAGCCCGCCATCGGTCCCTATCCTGAACAAGATTAATCCACTCCCTACCATCATATCCCATCTCCCTCAAATCTATTTTAATATTATCCTCCAATCTACGCCTTGCCCTCCCCAAAGGTCTCTTTCCTCCTTAGGTCTTTCAACTAACACTCTATATGCATTTCGAGATTCACCCCTACGTGCTACATGCCCTGCCGATCTGAAATGTCTGGATTTAATGTTCCTAATTATGTCAGGTGAAGAATATAATGTGTGCAGTTCTGCGTTGTGTAGAACTTCATTCTCCTGTAACTTCATGTCTCTTGGTCCAAAATATTTTCCTAAGCACTTATTCTCGAACATTCTTAACATCTGTTCCTCTCTCAGAGTGAGAGTCCAAGTTTCACAACCATATAGAACAATAGGTAAAATAACTGTTTTATAAATTCTAACTTTCAGACTTTTTGACAGCAGACTGGATGACAAAAGCTTCTGAACCGAGTAATAACAATCATTTCCCACATTTATTCTGCGTTTAATTTTCTCTCGAGTGTAATTTACATTTATTACTGTTGCTCCAAAGCACTTGCATTTTTCTATCCTTTCAAATAATAAATTTCGTACGTATTTCGTATTATGTTCTCGTCACGAGAGACAATCATTATACTTTGTCTTTTCGGGATTTACTTCCAAACCTATCTTCTTACGGCGGCCGGATAGCTCAGTTGGTAGAGCAGCTGGCTATGGACTGGAAGGTCCGGGTTCGATCCCAGGTGGTGACAGGATTTTTTCTCGTTGCCAAACTTTCAGAACGGCCCCGAGGTTCACTCAGCCTCCTATAAAAGGCGGTCAGAGCGTGGTGCCGACCACACCACCTCATTCTAGTGCCGAGGTCATGGAAAGCATGGGGCTCTACCTCCATGCCCCCCAAGTGCCTTCATGGCATGTTACGGGGATACCTTTACCTTTACCTTTTTTTTTACCTATCTTCTTACTTCAAGTAAAATTCTCGTGTTTTCCTTAATCGTATGTGGATTTTCTCCTAACATATTCACGTCATCCGCATAGACAATCAGCTGATGTAACCCGTTCAATTCCAAACTCTTTCTGTTTTCCTGGACTTTCTAATGTCATATTCTAGAGCAAAGTTAAAAAGTAAAGGTGATAGTGCATCTCCTTGCTATAGCCCGCAGTGAATTGGAAAAGCTTAAAACAGAAAGTGTCATACGGACTCTGCTGTATGTTTTTGCTGAGACGCGTTTTATTTCGACTCACACTGCACATATTAATGTCTCTGAAGGATAAAGCGGGAAAAAAACAAAGGGAATAATCTCTGAACTCCATACTACCACCACTATAAATGTTTAGATGTAAAGTGACGTAAGTGTTTTTTTACAAACCGAACCTGTTGCTTAAACTTTGGGGCGCTGGTCTTCCAACCAGTTGGCTCGGGTTCGATCCTCGACTAGGAATTTGTGGTAGACAAAGCAGTACTATTATTTTCCTCTATCATTCTGTCAGCATTCTTGAACTTCTCATTTAGCCTAATGTGTCATCTGCTATAGTTAAAAATTGACTCGGGTGAACGTTTTGGGGGTGGTACTGATTAGTCATTCAGCCAGCTGTATGTAACGATCCCGACTAGTAGGCTTACTCTCACCTGATGACTGATAGAACCAATCTTCGAAACGTCGTGGAATTATGTTTTATCACTAGCAATGAAAAAAGTCCAATCCACTGTGTCAACAACTACGAATTTTGTTACTTACGAGTACTTTCCTCCAAGAAGTATGAATATTAACAATTATGTATGATTTATTATGGATTAATGTGCAGTGCCTGTTAGTCATGGATCAGAACTTCTCCACTATTGTCTCATCACTAGAGACGAGAATTCCATGCAATTGCATGTTTTTTTTAGGAACATAGGACATAGCTCAAACTTAGTACTTATCCATTTCATTACTGTCCGTTTCCAAATTCGTGTACTTTTTCCGTGCATATTTTCATATTTTGGCCTTTTTTGGGGATAAAACATGCATAATGCATATTTAAGCAATTTTTAGCTTAATCTTGCGTATATTATAGCCTACATTATATTCAGTTAAAATGCTTGTTTTCAGTGGACACCTCAGTTTCTTGAGTTTTATGTCCCTTATTTTAGCTTCAGGAATCAGGATTTACGAAGGAAAAGAAAAAAAAACTGAATAACAGAAAAATGAAATAACAGAAGTTCAACACTTTACCGACGACGGAAGTTCACTTTTACAACACTTTACCGACGATCCTGTACAGATTGCGTGTCATAAATGGATTTATTACATTGGATGTTTTGAGATTAGACTAGACGGCATTTCGGAAGACGGTCAGCTGCTATATGCGCCATAGCATTTCTGGTATGTGACGTCACAAGCTTGTACAGTAGAACCAATCGGAATCAGTCTATAACAAGTACTTCCCGAGTTCCTTTGTTCACGCGTGAGTGCTTCAATACATTGAATAAGTAAAACTAACATTTACTATGTGTGTGTAAGATAAATAAATGGAAGGAGAGACTGTAAAAAGACAAGTATTGCACAAGCAGGCGCGGAAAATAGTGTTTAAAGTGTATAATTATTTTAAAAACGTTGACGATCAGAACGCTGCTGGCCATCTCGATGCTGGCTGCAACGTTGCCAACGCGCAAGAAACGACTGCAGAAGCAAGTGGAGTGGGATTGAGAACCGTGCAAAGAATATTGTTAGTGAAGGAAACATAGTTTGTTTGGTGTCATGCTTACAGTAATCAACGGCTAAGTTCATTATTGTCTTTTGAAAATTTAAATTCTCTCCTGCGCTATTTGTATTGCAGTACTATGTGACAATGTTGTACGCTGCCTTGCTGTCTCTATCTGTCTCTCTCGACGCAAACGCTAGCAAACTACCGCCTTCCGAATTGCCGTAGACTCTAGTAGAAAGGAAAAATAGAGAGTTCAAGGAAACTGCCTACAAATAATTTAGATCAAAAGCACTCTTTTTCAGAGATGTAAATACTCTCTCCCTTTTCCAATACCAGTAGGAATTTAGATTCTTCTAAAATTGGAATCATTCGCTTAGTAAACTGTCTTTGCAGTGTGTGTGAACCTCGTAAGTGGTTAATGTGTTTATTCTGTTTGCGTGTGTTAATGTGGTTCTAATATGCTTCCAATTAAAGGTTCCAAAAGTGTACTCTTTGCACAGTGGATTAAAGGAAAGGATTTTATTAGATCATTTAGGGATGTCGTATTCTGCGATTGTTGCACTAAAGAGATAAGCACTGCTATTCTGTTTCTCAATATTTTCTATGACAGTTGTTCTTTGTAAAACATTACAAAACTTCTTTAAAATAAACTGGACAGAGTCATAAACGCGAACCCGGACTACGGATTCTTTTGTTCAGTGAAGAATGTTATTTGCGGCGGAAACTTGAATGAAGAATTTGACCTGACATTGTCGCAAATATGTTCATTTAAGTTTGCACCCATAACTTCTTGCCATGTAGAGAGGTCATTCACTGACTACAAAACATATTGACTGACAAGCACAGGAAACTCACAGATACCAATTTAGAAATGTTCTTAGTCGTTAATTTTGCAACAAAAAAAATGAAATAAGAAATTTGGAACAAAAATAAAAGTTCATATTTTAATGTATTTTTCGCTTGATCGTGCATGTTTCATAGTTTGATAGCGCATGAATGCATGCATATTTTGGGATTTTATAGTGCATAAAATTCTCGTCTCTACTCATCATGTTTCGTCTTTGAATGTTATCTTCCTTTTAGAAAGAACACGAAATAGAGAATTGTAGTTATTAAATCTCCGTCATCAGTAGGCCTACTTAAAAGTTGTCAGGTAGTCTAAGGAGAAACGTTATGGAACTAACGAGGTTTTCATATCACGATAAGAATTGACATTATGAATGCTCATATTATACAAAATCGTTGTCTAAAATTATATGGATGCGCTTCGTAGGTATTTGTTTATATAACATCTGGCAGTTCACTGGCCATAACGACACACATAGAAGCTTAACAATACCTTTGTATACATATTTCATTTGAGATGTGTGCTGGGACAACACGCAAGCAAGAGACAGGAGGTGAAAACAGTTCATTTTGACGTGTGCACCGTCTTCCATTGTAAAAGTTTGGTCGGGCAGTCACTCAGAAGAAGAGACGCTTCCGATGGGAAAAGTTGTGTACTTTTCTTGTCTCGATGGCTTCCACGTTATTACATGAAAACAACTATTTCATATTGCCCAGAGGAAAAAGTATTCCATCTAGTAGAATATTCTATGAGAAGCAACAATATGCAGTCACATTTTATTTTATTGTGCATTTGTGTTATAAGAAGTATAGAAAAAGTGTTGGGATGTTGTACAAATCTGATTTTAAGATACGGAAACACAACTGTTCGGTATTTCAAAAAAAATGTTATAAGGTTCCGTCAAACCGACATAGATGGTTACATGGATGGATGGATAGATAGATGGATGAAGAGATATTGTATAAATTGCTTGGTAGAAAGGGCTGTGGGTATTATGTAAGCATTACATTATAATGTTCATCCGATGAAGCTACAGACCAGGGCTGGGCACATTACGTGATTCTGATAAATGAGCGCTGTGTGCTTTAAAGAGCGAGTCTTGTGAGCGCTGTGACGTATGCATACTGTACGTCATTCAGTGTCGGTGCAGTGGTTGGCGAACTTTGAAGACAGAGCTTGCGCTCATACACTAAACCGTCCAGCTATTCCCAATGCGTTTAATGTATCATGGGAGGAGGAGTTCCTTTTGGTAGAGAGCAGTGGATTAGCAAAGTGTTTAATTTGTCATAAAGCACTCCAACTGATTAAGAGGTTCAATATCCAACGACATTATTCGTTACAACATGCTACTGAATATGACAAATATGTTGGTAATGAACGCCATAAATTAATACAATTTAAAGAAAGTGTTTCTCAGGTACATTATATTAGAGTATCTATTTGATATTTACATTGCATTATAGGTTATTATACATTTAGTAATATATAATTTTAAATTATACAAGTATTATGATATATCATAGTATAGTATAGTATATTACTATACTATGATATATCATAATATTTGTATAATTTAAAATTATATATTACTAAATTTACTATAATAACTTATAATGCAATATAAATATCGAATAAATACTCTAATATAAGGTACCTGAGAAACATTTTCTTTAAGTTCTATTAATTTATGGTCATATCATATCATATCATATCATATCATATCATATCATATCATATCATATCATATCATATCATATCATATCATATCATATCATATCATATCATATATCATATCATATCATATCATATCATATCATATATATTATATTATATTATATTATATTATATTATATTATATTATATTATATTATATTATATTATATTATATCATATATTAACAGAATGACAATAATGCACTTAATGAATCGGCTATGAGAATTAGCTACAAAATTTGCCACGAAATTGCAAAGGAATTGAAAAACTTCAACGAACGTAATTTCATCAAGCGATGTTTAATTATATTGGCAGATGAACTCTGTCCACAGCAACTAGGGGAAGTGGAAGCCATACGCCTTCTGGTAGAACTGTGGTGAGGAGATTGCAGTATATGTGTATGGGTTATGTAAATAAGCCTAATGATTTGTGTGTGTGCATAGAGCGAAGTTTATTTCATTAAATTAAAAAGAGTGTTATAAATTCTGTAATGTACAATGGATTGATGTAATATCCTTATAAACTATTATGTACTGACAGACTGAATGACTAGGACAACCGTGGCTCTTGTTATATTAATGCAGAGCAAGTAGCTGTAATGTGAGTCCGCCACTGCGGGAGCGTTCTGCTCTGGCTTGGAATTGAAGTGCCTTGCGGAGCGAGAGCAGCTCTGGCCGACTAGACTGAGCCGCTCTCATGCCCGGCCCTGCTACAGACGATATTTCATAATATTTTATTATGTAGACTCTTCGACACGGAAATTCGTTGTTGTTAAGAGACTAAGTCCCACCTCGAAATAGCTTGGGAATCATCGTGTGCCCTTTGTTTACACGCATGCATTTTATATAGAGATATTCGAAGCTCGGTCTTTGTAACGAAAAGAAAGAGCTCTAACTTATCGCTAACAGCGTATTCCGAATCTCACCGGACCGGTGGACAACAATGACGTCACGCTGCAGCGAAGTAGGAACAGAACTACTGGAAGGATCGATGGCTGTCATGGCGACTGTGGCTGTATAAGTTGTTGTCTGTGCTACGCTAGCAAAATTTTGCGAAATTTCCGTACTGCTATCTCGTTCAAAGAAAAGAGAGCATAAACAATTTATTTCTTGAACCGGTAGTAATAACTGGTCCATTGACATGTTCGCTCATAAGCCATTAACATGTTGTTTTTACGTTGTGCTCATTACAAACAATACAGCAGAACTAAAGCAGAACACACCGCCATGACACAACAGTGCACGATGTCATTCGTCTGCTAATTCCCGCCATATACAAGAACCAATCAGATTCATTGATGTCGGCTGATGGAGACTGCCACCACCTCTGCAAGCTGATGGCACCGGTGCGACACCGGTGGAACATCAGTGACTTCATCGTTGAAATTCGGAACATCGTGATGTCATCGGATTGCTCAGCGCTGAGATTCGGAATCGTGTGTAAGCAATAGACTTCGTAGGAAATATCTGCAGTGCTCGGGAAAAGTGAGATAAGTCAGTTTTCACAAACCTTTTTTGATAATTTATTGACAGCTTACACTGGTTTATGTCGATTTGATTTTCTTCTGTATGAATTATTGTAATGGGAGGAATACCTATGTATTTTTTTCCAAGCGAACAGATGTTCCGTAAGTTGTCAATAAATTATCAAAAAAGTTTTGTGGAAACTGACTTGTGTCACTTTTCCCGAGCACTACAGATATGTCATTTCGTGATATATGGATATGTTTCTGCTACAACTTGACTTCATCCTCGGATCTCGATGCTTATTATTTTCCTGCATGAATCTTATGTTAACCCTAAAGGCTGGTTCATAATAAACCGGGAACGGAAACGACAACGAGAACGAGAACGGACATAATTTTAAAATAAATGTATTTAAATGTGAGCATTCTCAATAGTTAATTGTGAATGTTCACATTTAAATACAATTATTTTAACAATATTTCCGTTCTCGTTCTCGTTGTCGTTTCCATTCCCGGTTTATTGTGAACCAGCCTTAACGATAGTTCAGACACATTCACGCTACAGGAGAGCGACCATTTTTTGTGTCAAATGATGTACAGATACGGAATTAAAATTTGGAGCGAATCTTGATGGGAGTTCACCTGTATGTAGATAACAATTTCGTGTAGCATATATACAGGGGATCTTGTTTACTGTATATGCGCACTGTGTTGTAAGCGGTGGTTGTAATAACAAGACATCTGTAACACCCTAAGGCAAAAAGTAGACAAGTGCAGATCTCTCTAAAAATTAAGTTTATTGTTTGACTATGAAAATGTGTTAATCACTCATTCTGTTTCAGTTGGAATGAACGTGGATGGTGCATATTACATTCGCTTTTTGGAACACCATTTGCAATCAGCATTGCTTTGAAAGCACCGAAATCCCTTGAATACACATTCCATTATGCTTCATGATGACGCTTGTCACGTGGCTTCCCAAGTGGTTAATTTATTGAACATGTGGAACTGGGAAATTCTAGAGCATCCTTGGTATGCTTGGAATATGAGTTGTTGCAACTACGACTTTTTCCTTGAGATGAATTAACTATTGAAGGGGTACTTTTTATAAATAGACAGACGTTGTACTAACTGTAAAGCATTCAGTTAGAAGCTTAGAGCAAAGTGACACCACAGTCTAGTATATACAGTAACGAAGCTTGAATTATGAGTAGGGAACGGAATTTGGAGTAGTAAAAGCTAGTATTGACATCTACACAGCCATTAGTTTACAACCCTTTATACCAAGTCCTCCCCTCCATGACATACTCGCAGATCTCTGCACGTCAACAACAGTTGAACGGGACAGTTGTCGCATAAGAACTTCAACATGCAGGTTTGCAGTTCAGCGTAGTGAAGTGCCGAAAGTGAAACCAACTAACATACACAATTGAAAGACTATATTTGTAAAAGCTGAGATCGAGTATCAAAATTCAGGAAACAATTCCCTAAATTATCGCTTCCCCCATGTCCAGTTCTTAAGAGATTGGGGTCATAGTTAGAAGCTTGCAATAATTATTATTACGCACATCACCTCCAATCTATGAAGAAAGTGGTCCAGTCTTTCGACTGCGATTCAAATATGCCAGGAACTGCTAAATGATAGAATAATAAAAAAATAAATCATGGATATTAAGTCAAATTTTTTATATTTACCGGATGCCATTATTCGATTAGTCCAGTCAGGAGTAGAACTAGTTGAGCAAATAAATATTATGAGGACTATTGTAAATAAACTGAGTGCAGTAGAAGGTGAAGTAGGAAAACGTGTTGGTGAAAAAATGAACAGAGTTTTGATTAAAAATGATAGGTACACTATTCTCAGTCGGATTTCAGATGCACTAACAAACACGTGTCCCAATGACGTCATTCAACATGTGAATTTAACTGACGTATTTTGTTTCAAGTACTCTCCAATTGTCTCTGCAGATGTAGAGCGGAGTTTTTCCATGTTAAAAAATTTCCTTCCTTGCAAAAGACCAAAGTTGTGTTTAGAAAATTTGAAAATTATATTTACAATTTATTATAACAAGACACAGCAGGAATAATTGTTTCATCACCAAAACATAGCATTAATTGAAAATGCCATTTCGTTTGGCTGTACTTTTTGTTCAACATTTAATGATACTCTATTAGGCTATGTTGTAAATATTGTAATATTTTATATATATATATATATATATATATATGTATATATATATATATTTTTCTAAATACTGTAGTGTACGTTGTGTACATATTATCATATTTCATAATATTGTAAATAAAGGTTTTAATTTAGCACGCTCCTGACAGAAAAACACACATATTCACAGTCGAGTTCCATACAGAAGACAACTATCAGCCATCAATATTTCCCCTGACACGCGAGGACGCAGAGATTGATATTTAATTATGTATATTTGTAATGTTGTTCATTGGTGTTTTGTGCGTTGCCAAGAAAAACACATGTAGTTCAAAGTGAAATACAGATTATGTATGTAGGCCACTATATGTCATTAAACTATTCCATATGTTTATTCTGAAATACGCTTACAGCACGTTGCGTGTAAGTTTGTATGAAGTGAACTGTACTCGTCCATGCTCTGTGACGCAGCTCGCTTGACAGTCACTGATCTACGAATATCTATACTACGTTTCACCATTCTTTATAATACTCCAAATCCCTTTCCCTAGTTATGAGGGTACTAGGAGCAATAGACTGTGCAGGTACTATTTCGCATTGTCTGTAATGAGGCGATAGTAGCGATCCTAGTGGTTAGCAACTATCTCTGGAGGCATATTTACTACGTATTGAGCTTCGTGACTGTATATACTAGACTGAGGTGACACTGTGGATGGGATCCGTCGTCTTCCAGAGATGTGGCAACGCCTGCGTGATACTGGAGGAAGTTACTTGTAAGAACTGTAATTATATCGGTTGCAAATAAATAAATTTTTATTCGTAATTGAATCGTTACCACAAATATTCAAATGACTCATATATTATAATATACCCTGACATTACGCAAATCTGGCTTTCAGGTAGACGCTCCCTGTGAAGCAGGCTTGAATAATTTCAGAGAAAAAATTGTTCCGGGGCCGAGAATCGATCCCGGTCTTTTTACCTGAAAGCCAGATTTGCATAATATATTCGTTACTATAGGTACGTTAACAGAAAGCCACATTTTAATTCACACAGAATTGTGTGCACTCAAAGTTGTGTTTCTGGCGTCTTGTCAACCCATTTGAGTTGTGTGGATATAGAGGGAAGAATTTTGACGGTGTCGTGTATGGTTCTTGGCGTAGCTCAGTCGGTAGAGCATTCGTGCGGTAAGCGAAAGGTCCTGGGATCGATACCCGGTCCCGGAACAATTTTTCCTTGAAATTATTCATATCCTGACATTCTTCGTAAATGTGACAGCAGTCAAGACTTCTAAGTTTCCGAAATTCCTATTTCTTATAATTGATTATAGGCCATTCTTTATCTTGTGAAACCTACCTGCGCGTCAGGGGAAGAAGAAAGTGGACTGAGAAGCTTCCCTCCCTCGCCATCATTCCATTGGTAACTAGCGAGCTTGCGTACCCCCACCATGAGGTTCTTGGTATGAGATAGGACGCACACAAGCATTTGGTTTCATGAGATAACGAATGGTACATTATAAATATACTGAATTGTGTTTTCTCTTTGTTTCAGGTAAGTTTTGGCAAATTTCTCATCGTAACAATGCTCAGCGAGTCAGAGGTACAGTATAGTCTAAATCAGCAGTGTAACAGTAGTCTTACTAAAATTTATTGGAAAACATTTATTTATTTCTATTATCCCAGCCATGTAATTGGACGCTCCAGTGTAGATTGTGGAAAACCGTTCAGGTCATGAGCATTACGACTCTGTTGAGCCTTCAAGTGTTACGAAACGTAGAAAAGTTTCAAGATCACACGATTGATAATTATGATTAGGGACCGGATTTTTATGTAATTACATATTAAATTCCTTTCAACCTAACCGTATATAAATAACAAATCTTTGCGAGTCTTGTAATTACCATTAATATATTACAATTTGATACTACATATTTTTACATATTTACTCAACATTACATATTATGACTTGGTATTACATAAATCTACATATTTAGGGGATTTATTCACTTTTACTTCTCTGAAGAGAAAAAAAAAACCTCTGCTGGGGAAGTTTACAATTTGAAATACACAGATTTAAAAAGCCTTTTTACCTATCCAAGAAAGGATATATTTTGGGATGAAACATAACGTCCTTATTTCCAGAAAGTAATAGAGGCACTCACCCCATAACGCCCACTGTGAGTGAAAAAAGGTACCTTGTATTGTAAAATTCACTCAGAAAGTAGCGTTGCCTTCATGTGGTGGATGGGACGAGGACGACATGATTTGTCTCGAACTATAATTGTTCTGCACATGTCTTAACAAGCCGTCCCCATGCAATTTGCAACCTTACCCACCCTCTTCCTAATCGTTTCAGGGAAAACCCGTGCCAAGTCTGGCATGAGCCGCAGTAAAGTAGCGTATTTTTGAAAAGAAGAGGAACAAACTGGAAAGATGCTGAGAGATTAAAATAAATAGCTTTCCAGGTTATTGCTTGAACTTTTTACCTTAAATTTAGTAGACGTATACGGAAATGGAATTTTCCGAGCAGTCAGGAAGTATGGTTCTCGGTTGGAATAATCCTGCCCTTCTGAATGAGACAGAAATGTCACTTTTCAAACAACAGTTTGTAAATGCCTATAGTTTGAGGTTTCAGTAGGTACTTTGTTTCTTACAGGGAACAGCTAAAATGCATGTGTTCCACATCTCCTCTTATTTTTTTCCTAATCCAGTGAAGCTAAACAGGCTTGGAGTACTGTTGTGTCATTCATTTCACTCAGTTCTCTAGTTTTAGTACTTACAGTATAAAGTGGAAGCGAGTTTATTTACTGTTTTTAACTAACTAAAATGGCCCCTGTATCTTCAATCCTAACGACAAAACTAAAATCATGGATTGCGATGGACGAAGCTTTCACCACAGATGGAAAAATAGTAATGTGTCAAGTGTGCGGTAAAAAAGTCGGGTGCTCTATGAAATCACAACTGGAGAGTCTTACCTATCCTATCTATACCTGCCAGATATTGATATTAAATATTTTCATGATTTTACATATTTTGGTACATATTCAGCTTATTTATCTTAAATAAATATGTACATATTTCACACCTTGATATTACATAAAAATCCGATCCCTAATTATGAATTAATCTTCACTAGTACCAATTATGTTTTCTCAATTTTCATTTAAATTTAAGTACCTTATGCGTAAGTAGTAGGATTTATTTAACGACGCTTTTAATTGCGGAGGTTATTTGACGTTGAAATCCAACGTAGGCGATAAAAATAGCCAGAAGCACTTTCTCAGAAATAGGATTCTTTCAAGAAACTTAAAATCTATGACACGGGTCTCCCGGGTTTACTCGTACTTCTCTCTCAGGGAAACGACGCAGTGTTTATCGACCTTTAAAATCCAATGTCTTAGATCATATTTGAACCCGTCTGCCTCGGATTCAACGACCAGCAGAGTATACGCATCTTCTTCTGAATATATTCTATAAAACAAACCCATTGCGTGATAGCCCATGAAGGGCCAAGCTTCACGCCCATATGTGTCGGTAAAGGTGAACGATTGTCTACCAGGACAGAGATAACTGGTGCTTAACACGAAGATCCTCCCTGAGCTGGCTTGCGAAACCCGATTTCGCAACTCACTGTAGCTCCCGAAATTCGACATGATGCTGAGTGGTCATGAGTCCTAGATGACTATACACTGACCGAAATTTCATGGCCAAATTTCTTCCCCATTAAGATTCGATCTAACATTTATTCCGTGGCAGTAGTTCAAATTCAAAGCATTACACCTCGGCACTAATTTTCTGTACATTAAATCCATTGCTAACTCATTATCATCTCTTAGTGCAGCGTTTCTCAAACTTTTTTGAAGTGGGGACTTGTTTTTATAAAATACGCTAAATTTGTCGCTCAATAGTACGAAAACCGTTTGACTTTCGATAGTATGTTTTTAAAAGTGCACTCTCCTCAGCACCTTGTATAAATAGGGAAAAAATTAGAGTATTAAAAAAATGCAAGGTTGTTAATCTTACCCATTCCTTTTGATACGCTTTTTTTTTTAACTTGTAAATTGAATTTAGCGACTTTTAGCGATATTTGACATCTTATTTGGCGACTTTGAAGTGACAGTTGTTGGCAACACTGCGATGGAGGTGGTCAACGGCACTAAATTACACTGTATAAATACACAAGTATATCTACTTTTGATGTTATTTCGTGAAAACCATTGTGCAGTGCTTGCAGGCTGTTTTGTTCACCAAATCCTCTCATAATGTGCGGGCTGTCGAATTTTAGAATGACGTGCAAATTGTTTTAAACTAAATTAAATTTTAATATCGGGATAAACAATTTGGCGCGTGATTATGCACCATTGAACCTGATAATTTTCGATGATTTATTGCCCGCGTTGACGTCGCCGGCAGCTGACAAGGTATCGTATTTTTGTTCCGCACAGCCAAGTTCGTCCGTATTGATATTTCTGTGTGTTTGACAGTTGTATTAAATTGTGTTATCTTGCTTTTCTCTGTTCCTGCTCCCACCATGAAATATATCATTTTGGTTGTCCGTAACTTCGCTGCTGCTACCGCCATTAGTGCCACAAGATTTTCCTCCCCGATTTATTGTTATCCGACGACCGGTAAATGAAATTCTGACCAATACTTTTCGTAAAAATTATAATTAAAAGTTCATTCCGCATTGTATTCAGCCTATAAAAGGTGCAGTTTAAGGGGGATTTGCTGCTGAATTTGGGTTTTTATTACTACTTTCTACCAAATCGTGTAATGGTTTCTTGACAAACAAATGAAACAAAGTTACGTCTGGATTATAAGTTTACTATTTGTGTAATTTTTAAATCAATTTCACAACACTCATGCACTTTCATTTGGGAAATTGCATTGCATTAGCGTTTAATTTTCTTATTCACAACTTTTCCAACTGAAGAGCAAATGAGTAGCTTAAAATCAAAGGCGGACATCTGACCCTCAATCGAAATTTAGATAGCTGTGGTTTCTTATACAATTTTTCATGCTCTTTCCAGTTATAGTGAAACCATATGCAAACTCTAACACTACATTTATAAAATAAATTTTCTTAAATATTACAAAGAACACTGTGAAATAAAAAATTGCCTCCAGATCAAAACTATAGAGACGACAGATGTCCGTCTTTGATATTAAACTACTGAAATATTCTCATGGGGGCAGATAAAAAAAGCTTTTTTTTTGCCCCTTTCATCATGTTGATAATGTCAAAACAAGTGCTTATAAGCCTACAAATTTTGGCCACTCGAGTCAATTACAAGGGTCCCCAAGAAAGTAAGTTTCCCTGGGGCCGTTTACAGAAAGAAAACAAAATTTCATGGAAAGATTTATTGGAACAGATACAGATATTATTGAAGTATTTTTCAGTATATTCTCCACCGGAAATGAGACATTAGTCATTCAATGGAATCAACTTTGTATCCCTGTGTCGTAGAAGTCTGCCGCCTGGGATCGGAAGCAGTGTGTGACAGCCGTCTGCACCTCTCTGTTGATCCCACTGTATGATAAATGTCTCAAAATGTTGTTTTATTTAACGACGCTCGCAACTGCAGAGGTTATATCAGCGTCGCCGGATGTGCCGGCATTGTGTCCCGCAGGAGTTCTTTTACATGCCAGTAAATCTACTGACATGAGCCTGTCGCATTTAAGTACACTTAAATGCCACCGACCTGGCCCGGGATCGAACCCGCAACCTTGAGCATAGAAGGCCAGCGCTATACCAAATCGCCAACCAGGTCGACTAAATGTCTCAATTCCGTGGGGAATATGTTAATTTCATTTGGGAAATCGCATTCCATTGGCGTTTAATTTTCTTATTCACAACTTTTATAACTGACAAGCAAACATTCTCATGGGGGGGGGGCAGATAATGTTGATAACGTCAAAACAAGTGCGTATACAAATTTTGGCCACTCGAGCTCAATTACAAGGGTCCACAAGAGAGTAAGTTTCTCTGGGGCCGTTTACAGAAAGAAAACAAAATTTCATGGAAAGATTTATTAGAACAGATACAGATATTATTGAAGTATTTTTCAACATATTCTCCACCGGAAATGAGACAGTAGTCATACAATGGAATCAACCTTTGTATCCCTGTGTCGTAGAAGTCTGCGGCCTGGGATCGGAAGCAGTGTGTAACTGCCGTCTACACTTCACTGTTGATTCCACGGTATGATAAATGTCTCAATTCCGGTAGAGAATATGTTGAAAAATATCTCAACAATTGCTATATGTGTTCCAATAAATATTTCCATGAAATTGTTTTTCCTTTCTGTAAACGGCCCCTGGGAAACAACTTTCTGAGGGGGAGGGGTCTCTTAATTGCTCTCGAGTGACCAAAATTTGTATAAGCAGTTGTTTAGACATTAACATGGTGGAAGGAAAAACACAGTAATTTGTTTTATCTGTCCTCATGAGAATGTTTGCTTGTGAGTCCGCCGACTTATGTGGTAGCTAGCCCGGGTTCGATTCCTGGCGAGGTCTACCTCTGTATTAAGAGAGATGGCGGTGTACAAATTCTGATGACTAGATTGTGCACCAATATGCCCGGGTTAAATCCCAAATCTCTCCCCAGTGCATATGAAGAGAAAGCATATGCCACTGTAAGAAGTTTATATTTTGCCTCTCTTGGAGGCTACAAACTCATTTTTTTTAAAGGTGCATCTACACTATTCAACTTTTCTTTCAACTTTACACATTCAAGCAGTGCATGCAAGATTAATATTTAATATTAACTATTATACACACACACACACACACACAGACACAGACACAGACACAGACACAGACACAGACACAGACACATCCTATATGACTGTAACAAACTCGACGGGGACAGAAAGAAACTAAAAAGAAATATAATTCAAAAGGGAGGAACATGGCCTGCAAATAAAATGCAACTAATAGGAAAGTTCATGAATGAATATCGAAAATTTATTAATGCTATTGAGTTAGAGAATTTATAAGGGTATAAGTATTACAATGTTAAGTGTCAAGATATCGGTATGTTAAAAACTATCACATTTTAAACAATCTGTACGAACATTTTGAAGAGAGATGCTTCATTGCAGTGGTCATGAGGCTTCTATCTTATGTGTTGTGCATCGGTGTATTCTATGGGTGGAGATGAATGAGAGTAGAAGTGAGTGAAAGAGGAGGTGATGACATATGAATTAGAGCTTAATGGTGAATTAAGTATGCATTTTCTATCTGTAGCAGTATCTTTGTATTTTTTTTTTTTAAGTATGGGCTATTGTTGCCTATAGTGATACATTTTCAAATGATAAGATAACGGATATGTTCATTTTTCTTTTTTTATTTTCTTTTTAATTATTATTATTTTTTTTGACAAAAACAATAGTTATTATCTATGAATATGAACTATAAAACTGGCCAAACATCCCGAACATTAACTATTATTACTGCATAGTATATAAATAAGAGAAATATTTATAAAAACCTAATAAGAAAACCAAGGCATGTAGTATTACGCTGTGTAATGGAACATGTTGTAGGATGAAATAAAAAAAAAAAAAGACACAGACACAGACACAGACACAGACACAGATATAGTGAATGTGACGTTCATAACGGAGCACCATATAGACACAAAATCTTCAGGCATCTTAATTGAACGCTCGTTTTATATGTATGTGAACGACAACAAATATTATTAGAAAATGCAGGCTCTAAATTTCTAAAATTTTATAAGAAAATGAACTCATTATTGGACAAAAATTACAAGGTACCACAACAAGACTTATTAGAACTTAAATATCTGATAATAGTATAAAAAAGGTTACTAATAATATTTTTCAAACCAGTTTTTTCAAAGTATGAAAAAAAAAATTCTGCAGCTACATCATTTGATAACCATAACATTGTTATGGTCTCTCTGACATCTTTAATATTTTTCCTGCATGTTGACATCTTTAATATTTTTCCTGCATGTAATAAACACTTATTTCTGAAAAGTAGAGTACTCTCAGACATGTAGAATTGTTTATTTTAATACAATTAATTTTTATTTGTCCTATATAGAATATATTAAACTTTACATAATGTTTTGTGACCTAATTTGTCTATTTTCAAAGAAATGGGCATTATTGTAGTCTAACTTTTGCATAAATGCATGTTAAATCAGTGTACAAAATTTCAGAATTCTATCTCTAATAATTGTTGTGGAGTTATGGAATAATATATGTGAAATTTTTTTAAATTTTGGAAAATTTAACTTAAAGTAAAAAGTGAATTCTGAAAAAATATTATTTGTAGGGGAGTAGTGGGTACAGTGAGACACAAAATATTAAGAAATATGTATGCAAGTGATCATTGAAGTATTTTTAAAATCAAGTGCAATAGAAATAGACGTTAAAACATGGAATATAATAATACATAAACAAAAATGTTAATAGATAAAGGACATAATATACAATACGTGTTTGTCAAAAAAATGCAAATGTCTATTAATAGACATTAAAATGATTTACATTTATTTCAAAAGAAAACAAAAACTTTCTGTCTCTTTATCTTGCCATGTTCTGTAGGCTTATTTAGAATCATTTTGATGTCTGACTTCGAAACTATTGAAACATCTGGAATATTTGGAAAAGTGAATTTTCCATGACATTTCAAACTTTTGCGAAAAAATTAAATGAATTTTTGGTGAAAACAAAGCTTATGATTATAAGAATTTAATGTACTTCTTTATTATTTTTAACATTTTCTTAAATTTTGTGAATATTTTTTTATTTATGAAACCATTAAAATGTAATGTATCCATTATTTCAAGCTACAGTTCTTAAATTGGTTACTAGTATATTCATTTTTAATGTTAGTTACTGGTAAATGTAACATAATTACAGTTTGTTTTTGTAAATCATTGGTACATGGGGACAGTGAGACGTCTCAGTATACCCTTCAATGACATGTCTCACTGTTCCCTTTACGCATAGTTCATTTAAAAATGACGCCATCACTTCAAAATTAAAACAACAAAGACGAACCTTTGCTAAACATAATCTCAAAATATACCATAGTATTAGGTAACAAAACATTCATATTTATATCTCATTTGTATATCCAATATAACCTTCATTAAACAGAAGCCAAAATTTTACTTCTAGAGTGAAAAATTACGAATTATTTTTTCATCACTCACCTTTATAACTAGAATCAAATCGAGTATGAAAATATTGTTACTTTACTCATGTAACACACAAATACACTGTTACCATCATCATAACATCAAAATTTACCATCTAATAAAATATGTCTCACTGTTCTCCCTGTCTTACTGTACCTACTCTTCCCCTAACCTTTTTTTTTACACTTTTATCAGATATTTAAGTTCTAATAAGTGTTGTTGTGGTACCTTGTAATTTTTGTCTAATTGTGAGTTCATTTCCTTATAAAATTTTAGAAATTTAGAGCCTGCATTTTCTGATAATATTTGTGGTCGTTCACGTATACAGGCTGTTTAAAAAATACGGGGCATAATTTCAGGTATGTATTTCCCACATGTAGACAATCAAAATAGTTCATTACAACATGTGTCCGGAAATGCTTCATTTCCGAGTTATGGCCTTCACAACATTGAAATTCACCGGAACGTTTTTCTTTCCGCAGGTCGTTGTCATTATAGAAGATGTTCAAAATGTCCACCTCCTGCTTGAATACAGACCTCACATCGATGTCTCATTGACCTGCGAACACGATCCCAAACTCCAGGAGTATTGCGTATGTCCTCAGAACATGCCACAATTCGATTCCGAAGGGATTCCAAATCAGGCACCGGAGATGAATAAACCAATGATTTTAATTGGCCCCACAAGTAGAAATCGAGAGGGTTCAGATCAGGTGAGCGTGGAGGCCAAGCAATTGGGCCACCTCTACCTATCCATCTTGATTTGAATACATGTCGCACAGTCTAACGCCTACACAACACTGAATGTAACCTTCGCCTCGGAATGAACTGTCAGAGTGCCCTCTTAATGTCTCCTTTGACGGCAACGACCTGCGGAAAGAAAAACGTTTCGGTAAATTTCAATGTTGTGAAGGCCATAACTCGGAAATAAAGCATTTCCGGACACATGTTGTAATGAACTATTTTGATTGTCTGCATGTGGGAAATACATACCTGAAATTATGCCCCGTATTTTTGAAACACTCTATATATACCCTTACTTGATTCTTTCAATATTCTTTCTAGATTGCATGCGTACGCGTTTGGAAAATTGAACTGTGTAGGCGCAGCTAAAATTTTTGTTCTGTAAGCCTTCAACAATTTAAGGCTTGAATAAAACAAATTACTTGACTAACCAGGTGTGATACAAAGAAAGTGAATCCAACCGATACTTGATGTTGAATCATGTACTCTCTAAGCATGTGATGCGTTCCTGAATGTAACAGATGTTGTGATGGTGCAATTATTATGCGATTGCGCCATTGTTACGGTACAGTGATTTCACTTTATAGTTGGAAGCATAACCATAAGGTAGTGGCACTACGGAACAATGCCCCGAACGTAAATGCGCAAGAATTTCGGGGGAAGAGATGTGCAGCGTCATCTTTCCATCTTGTTATTCCCGGTTGCTCCTTGTTTTGTCTAGCTTTCCAGCCCGTTTATCTTGTGGGTTGATCATCTGCTCTCTTGAGCCAACTTCATTACGTGAGATGCAAAATTCCTTCCTTGATTCTAGTGAAAGTCAGCGTTTTATAATTTTTCTGGGCAAGAAATAAACTGTGCAAGCGTAGCTTTCGTTATGTCATACTCATCATTAGAGCCCGAATATCCATTCAAATGCATGTTTTTTCTACTACTAAGATTTATTTCAAATCATCCGTCCTCAAGTGAGGTTGACCACTGGGATCCGGAATTAACAAACATAAAAGATAAAGGGAAATGAAACGGGCAAAATATGGATTCGATTTGTACATTAAAACAAAAATTTACGTGTTAACATATAACTGATAGTGTAGAATTTGAAGAGAGGCCTTAAGAATTTCCATCACAATCTTCTGAACCTCATAAAAGGAAATTTTAAAGGGTTTAAGGATATTGCATGTAAATTTTGGTAAACAACTCCTCGCTCCAAATAGTAAGCCTGTAACATCCCAGTTGTAAAGCGAAATACCATATTTTTCACTGAGGTATGGAAGACAAGGTACATATGAGCCGTTGAGAGCAGAAGTGGTGTAAGTAAAAAATGGGTAATGAGGGTTAAAGTAAACATTCTGTAAAATACAGCGCAAAGTAGCAATTAATATTCAGTTTATTTAAACTATTAGTAGTCAGTGGATAGTAAGAAGGACATATTAATTGCTACTTTGCGCTATATTTTACTGAATTTTTATTTTAAACCTCATTACGCAATTTTGACTTACACCACTTTTGCTCTGAACGGCTCATATTTAGCTCACTTGTCATTTATCTGCAGTGCTTGATTCGTGTACTCGTTCAAAGCAAATTGTAGGGTCTAAGACTATCGCTTTCTGGGTTCTTCTATTGATGTGCAATTATAATATGGACTCTTCTATGAGAATCTTCTTCAGACACACAATGAAAATCCTCATGTACTTCCCATCCTGTTTCTTAGCAGGTTGGCAATTGCTGTACGGGCACGATGGTGTCTGTTGTTACGCAGTAGCTCTCCCTTCTTACAGAACCCGAGTACGTGGCCAAACTTGTTACACTTCTAAAACTTTGCCTGCAGAACCCGTAAGCAGGGGAAATATGACGTCAGCCTCACTCCACTTCTATTGGGGATGATCGACTTCTGCTTAGAGTTGTTGACATTCTTTGAGTGTGAAAGGTCCATCAGTGGCGGCACTGTAATTTTCAAAAATGATTGTAATAAAGTAATTGTATTTATAATGCGATATGTATTTTAAAGGTTTACGATTATGCTAGATTTTCTGTCGGTAGTTTCTTTGAGATTTCTTTGCACCTAGCCTGCTTGAGATTTTCCAAAACTTTCCTCCTTTCATCACCTACGGAAACATAAATTTGTAGCATTTAAGTAATGAACCTTGAAAGTTAATATAAATGTCGCTATTCATTTCAATAATTACAAAATGAACACGAGTAATGACCTTAATTTAACAGTATATAAATAAATATTCAATATACAGTTCGTAATAATGAACTTACCCGAAAGTTTGTCTATTTCATAATTCTTAATATGGGCTTTGTTGAAATGTCATTTAATATTGAAATGACGACTAGAAATAAATTGGATACGACTCAGTAATTAAAGCATTCTTTCGTCTTCTTCAACAACAACATAATCATATCCACATTTCCTTTGGAAGTAGTATTTCTTCACGGGTTTAGATTTTGCTATGTTCCAGTTCTCTTCAAACTACAGTACGCGTATTGAGTATTTATTTATTTATGTATTTATTTATGTAGCTGCATTGCGTTACAGTGTTGAATGACAGCATTGACCTCCGGTCATATAACTATCACTCATTTATCCACATACAATCTATATACAGTATAATGTACATAGCTAGACCTTCTTACATTATATGCACATATACATTTAAAAATTTATTTTACATGTCTTTTAACCTATTTATTTCCCCTCTTTCGTTTTTCTCTTACTTTACAATGGTACATTCCTAAGGATTTTATTATCTGTTCATTTGTAATTCTTGATAGCGTATACGGGTAGTATACCTGCCGCCGCGAGAGTGAATGTTGATATAGCCGAGCACAACTAGAACGCTATGACCACACTGGTAGAAAAGGTTGGTGGGGTAGAAGGGGTACGAATACAGTCGCTCTGAGGAGCTACAGTTTTGCAGGTCTGGTTTTATGACAATGATTCCAAATAACCGTACTTTTTCCTGCATGTTTGCATGTTTTGGCCTTTTTCGGAGTAAATTTATGTATAAGGCATATTTCGAAGTTTTTTTTTATAGCACATATTTAGACTTTTATATTTCTTATTATGCCCTTTTTTCTGACTTTAGTGCCTATATTATGTTAATTTGCACAATAGTGCCTTTTATATATGTTGCTTCGTACAATCTGGTATTTACAAAATATTTGTGTAATGAGAAAAAAATGAAAGGAAGCTACCAGTAATATGGTTTCGTGGCATCCCACCTAACTAATCTTTTTGGTTTTTTCTAAATCCTACTTTTATTACTCTAGAATTTCCAACCCCCAAGTCTCGTTCGTTACAAGCTGGAGATAAAAATATTGAAAGAAAAAAGCAGCACGCCTGAAAACTTCAATTTTGTTGTACTTTTGTGTCGAATTGTGGTGTTGCTGTGGCTCCTATTAGAACTGCAGGAAATCTTGTGTCAAAATGGATTGAGAGGAAGGAATTTGTGAAAACGAACGTAAGTTTATTGTGGTTGTTGTAATAAAGACGTAAATGTATATTTTGGGACGCGTGATAGCGTCGCGGTCAAAGCAAAACGCTGTGAAGTCGAAAGGTCGCGGGTTGGATTTCCTATAGTGTCATGATTATGCGGAAATGCAAAGAACTTTCAATTCGACGTCACTTTGTCCCAAGTTTATTTATATAAGTATGCTCCTGTCACTTTATGTGACGTAGGAAGATCATTTGCTGGATTTTAGAACGTGCTTCAGATAAAACAAATGATCTTAAGTGGAGAAAATTTTGAGACATTAGTCGTAGTAGACCTACGTTGTTTCAAAATAAAATAAAAATGTAACATAATGCAGAACTCTATTTTGTTATTGCAAATTTGTACTGTTTTTCACTTTATTATGCACGTTTTATCATATGTGATAATGCATGAATGCTTGCATGTTTTAAGGTTTGATAGTGTATGGAAATCTGGGCTCCTACTCATCATCATTGTAACCTGTTATATATTCAATTATTCTTCTGGGTCGACCCGTATCTCTTCTTTGTCTTGATCTGTACATATAACTGGACCACGTGACGATGTATTGCGGACGGGACTTCGGTGTGGCTGTTATACGTCACTCATCAGTCCGCGGACTTCCAGTATTCCTCTTCTATTTTAGTGACATGCTCACAACTAAAGCCCGGATTTCTATGCAAAATGCATATTTTTTTCCACACTTTTAAAGGTAAGCAGAAAGGTTATACTTCGTAAGACACACCTAGATAATTAGTTTCAACTATGCAGAATGCATATTCTTTTCCACACTTTTAAAGGTAAGCAGAAAGGTTATACTTCGTAAGACACACCTAGATAAGCAGTTTTAACTATGCAAAATGCATATTATTTTCCACACTTTTAAAGGTAAGCAGAAAGGTTATACTTCGTAAGACCACCTAGATAAGCAGTTTTAACTATGCAAAATGCATATTTTTTCCAAACTTTTAAAGGTAAGCAGAAAGGTTATACTTCGTAAGACACACCTAGATAAGCAGTTTTAACTATGCAAAATGCATATTCTTTTCCACACTTTTAAAGATAAGCAGAAAGGTTATACTTCGTAAGACACACCTAGATAAGCAGTTTTAACTATGCTCGTTAGTACTTATAAATGCTTATTTCTGAGGAAAACGTTTTTGTTTACTTATTTTACGATTTTTAACTAAAATAGCATATTTTACCCAAAACTGTAATTTTAAAAGTGCATATTTCACTCCTAACCGTCATTTATCATCTTTTATTGGCTAATAAAAAATTAACTTCAGTCGAATGGTATGGTATGACTCAGGATATGAAATATAGATAGATAGATAGATAGATAGATAGACAGACAGACAGACAGACAGACAGACAGACAGATAGATTTATTGATATTAGTTCACAAAAGTACAAAACTTAATAATTTAACAGAAAGATCAATACACAAAAGTAGTTATACATAATACATATACAGTTTCCTAAACTAATTTATTTATCGCAAATCTCAATAATTTATTGGTTCAAACTTGCACTTACGTCTGGTTTTAGTGCATGTTTAACCCAATCGTAATAACCATTAAGACTTTAAACCTTATTAAGATATGAAATAATACCACTTAGTTCTAATTAGGAGAGAACCTTGGGATTCCCCGCCAGGCTTCTGCGACTAGGCAGGTCAGTCCGTTATCGCACTTATCGGAATGATGCCATGTGCATGGATGGTGAATCCCCGAGTTTCAAGCTGCAGTGTGCAAGTTGTGCAACACGCGTTGGTTCAATAAGGTGTGTGTGATTGCTCGCTGTTGTAGTTAAGGAATGCCACCCACAAAACCTCTCAATCAGCATTCTACGAAACAAATAATTTATCATCATATTTCCATGTATTCGTTCTTGCTTATTTTGACAAATTTTCGTCCTTATTTGCTTGCTTATTTTACTGTTTGATTGTGCTTAGAAATCCGGGCTTTACTCAAAACACTTTTGCCACTTCGTTTACAATGTTGCATAAACATTTTAAAGAACTGAATAAAACACTTATACATGCATGCATGCATCCATACATACATACATACATACATACCTACAATCGAAAGCGATATTTAATTTTTGTGCTGTTTAACAAATGAGATGATAATTAGCGAATAATTTATGTCTTCTAGTGAAAGAATGTGTGTACAAGTGCAATGTCGAAACACCAGTAGTATTATTTGCATTCACTAGAGCGTGGAACCGCGATACTTTAGCAATCAATGTACGCAAGCATTTACTATAGCTTTTACACACTTGGTACTGGACACACACTGCGGATATAAGCAAAGGTAATGTGCAAATCAAGATTTCAGGTATAACTCCCTGTAAAGTTGATTTGAATAATTTCGAGGGAAAAATTGTTCCGGGGCCGGGTATCGAACCCGGGACCTTTGGTTTAACGTACCAACGCTCTACCAACTGAGCTACCCGGGAACTCTACCCGACACCGATCCAATTCCTCCCTCTATATCCACATACCTCAAAGTGGGCTGACAACCGTCAAGCAACCAACTTCGATTGCACACTAACTCCGTGTGACTGACATTGTGGTTTTCTGTTAACGAACAGTGACGTGTATTATGCAAATCAAGATTTCAGGTATAACTCCCTGTAAAGTTGATTTGAATAATTTCGAGGGAAAAATTGTTCCGGGGCCGGGTATCGAACCCGGGACCTTTGGTTTAACGTACCAACGCTCTACCAACTGAGCTACCCGGGAACTCTACCCGACACCGATCCAATTCCTCCCTCTATATCCACATACCTCAAAGTGGGCTGACAACCGTCAAGCAACCAACTTCGATTGCACACTAACTCCGTGTGACTGACATTGTGGTTTTCTGTTAACGAACAGTGACGTGTATTATGCAAATCAAGATTTCAGGTATAACTCCCTGTAAAGTTGATTTGAATAATTTCGAGGGAAAAATTGTTCCGGGGCCGGGTATCGAACCCGGGACCTTTGGTTTAACGTACCAACGCTCTACCAACTGAGCTACCCGGGAACTCTACCCGACACCGATCCAATTCCTCCCTCTATATCCACATACCTCAAAGTGGGCTGACAACCGTCAAGCAACCAACTTCGAGTGCACACTAACTCCGTGTGACTTACATTGTGGTTTTCTGTTAACGAACAGTGACGTGTATTATGAAAATCAAGATTTCAGGTATAACTCCCTGTAAAGTTGATTTGAATAATTTCGAGGGAAAAATTGTTCCGGGGCCGGGTATCGAACCCGGGACCTTTGGTTTATTCAAAGGTAATGTGTATCTTATATTGACCTTTTAGTTAGGATAAGGTTTCTTACAGAGATGATATTTCAGCGTCATGTGCATTGCACAATAATAGTAGGTGTGAAAGTAAAAACTCCACTGCATTCACTATCCATTTTAGGCTTGAAAAATGTTCTCAGTCATTGGTGCTTCGTAACTGTATGTAGTTCCCGATATGAGCTTGTGTCATAAGGGTTACGCCGTTACCTTGAACGGCGTTTAAAATCTCTTAAAGGAATGTTGTACTCATGACAACCGCCTGGTGCGGGCTGGTTTGCATATCGCAGATAGTGTGACTTGCACTTGATAATGCTCGAAATTCAAGCTTTAATCTAGACTATATTAATTTTTTTCCGCCTCTTCGTCTATTCTTCCTTTGTGTACGAAGGATGGAGAAAGTATTATGACTGCAAAGTATTGTTTTATTACCCATCGACCCTTTTAGCCCGAATTAGATATGTCTCGTACACGGTTTTTTGTATTCTATATACTTACTAGCCGATTTATCTGGGATGTTTTCAATGAAGTATAGGCCTAGGTAAATTAAAGTCATCCCGCCATGGAGGTTCACAAGATGGCGTCAAGCTAAGACTCCCACCTGTACAGACAATTTATTTATTTATTTATTTATTTATTTATTTATTGATGAACATAACAGGCAAAGCCCAATTACAATGTTCACGACTGACAAATTAATTGATAAAACATAAACAAGGAAAAGGAAACATATACTTATTAAAAACTGAAACAAAATAGAAATAAGAGAAAGGAAAAAAGAGAAATTGAAATAAGGCGTGAAAGTAGCTTCAAATTAACTAGCAACAATATTCTGTAGAATATGATAACAAATAATTCTGTATCTAGAGAAATTCATATTGAAAATATCAACATTCGGATGAGGATGTAATTTATTGTATAACTGTAACATTTGGAAAACTGGGGAATTTTTGTGGGATTCAGTATTTGTCCTTGGTATGTAAAACAAATTTCGAAATTTCGTTTTAAGCTTAGGTGCATATAATGTTATATAATAAAATAAACCAACACAGTCCAACTTATTGTTAATAATTTTATGAAGAAAGTTTAAAGATTGACAATTTCGTCGAATTTGCAAACTAGTAAAATGGAAATGTTGAAGCATTGTAGCATAACTCTCATAGGTAGGATAATCATTATAAAGTCTGTAATATAACCATTTTAGAAATTTATTTTGAATTTTTTCTAGTAACAGAATATATTTGTTAGTAACTGGGTTCCAGATAACAGCAGCATATTCTAATTTAGATCGAACAATGGAATTATACAAAATTATTATAGTTTTCACTTTGAATTTAAAAGAATTTCTCATAACAAAACCTAAACTTTTATAGGACAAATTTATAATATTATTAATATGACTATAAAATGTAAAATTGCTGCTAAATAATATACCTAAATCTTTATGTTCATTTTCTGCTGGTAAAACTTTTGCCTCTATTTTATATGAAAATTTAATTGTATTTTTCAATCTAGAAAAGGTCATATGTATACACTTATTTATATTAAATAACAATTTATTATTAATGATAATAGGAATGTCAATCCTATGCGCCCTCTGCCCTACAAATAAGGAAATGCCCCTTGTACTTGTTTCTGTTAGAAGCTGAGGAAACCCCAGGCCACGATAGTGGGAAAAGAATAAGTGGAGAAAATCGTTACCCCCATTGGGAATCGACACTGTATTGGGAATAAACGTGAACTTTACGACGAAGTGAAGAGAAACGTCTAGAAGCATTTCAAATATGGATATGGGGAAGAATAGAGCGTTTGAAATGGACAGGAAAGATAAGAAATGGAGCTATGCTAGAAAGAGTAGTACTGTAAATGATGAGGAAGAGAAAAAGAAATTAGTTTGGTCACTGGATAAGAAGAAACTACCTACTGAAGGATGCACTGGAAGAAATGGTGAACAGAAGAAAAGTTCGGAGCAGAACAAAATCAGATAACAGACAACACTAAGATAAGGGTCGTATGCGGAGACGAA
This sequence comes from Periplaneta americana, assembly GCF_040183065.1. NCBI lineage: Eukaryota > Metazoa > Arthropoda > Insecta > Blattodea > Blattidae > Periplaneta > Periplaneta americana. Next base: position 52,494,141 of record NC_091122.1, read on the forward strand.
GACGAAAGCCGGAAGGAAAATGGGGAAGGGCAGAGAATGCTGTTTTCAGTGAAAGACTTGATCTTGTGCAGAAAACTGTGAGTGATTGACGTAATGATAAAATGAAGGGTTCAGAACCATAGTGGGCCAAGCGCCATTTATTAAAGCCGTAGAAAACAAGGGTTAAATTGAAATTATTACCATAATTTAATAATAATAATAATAGTAATGGTTTATTTTAACTGGCAGAGTTAAGGCCATTCGGCCTTCTCTTCCACTCAATCAGTATGATAAAAAATTACTACAATGCTATGAATATAACATAATTAATACAATACAATACAATACAATTCAAAGCAATACAATACTACAAATACAAGACAATATAATACATAATTAATATAATACAATGACAATTCTTTTCGTCTTCACAACACCAATAAAATAATTATGTAATAATAATAATAGTAATGATAGTCATATCTAAATTAAATTAAATTATTAAGCTCGATCACAAGTATAATTTCAATTTGACTGCGCCCGTAAGAAATCGTTTAGCCTTTTCTTGAAAGTGGTTATTGTCTGACAGCCCCTAATCTTCTGTGGTAGAGAATTCCATTCACGGGGAACTGAGACAGTAAAAGAGGATGAATAGTGGGATGTTATATGGGCGGGAATTGCTAGGATTTGGCTCTCCTGTGACCTGGTGTTTAGATTGTGACTGGAGGATAAGTAGTTAAACCGGGAACGAAGATAATTTGGAGTAGAAGTGTGGAGAACTCGAAACAGAAGAGACAGCGAATGAAGTGTTCTACGGTTACTAAGTTGCAGCCAGGATAAAGATTTGAACGAGGGTGTAATGTGGTCAAATTTGTGAGCATTGCTGATGAATCTGACACACATATTGTGTACACGCTGCAGCTTGTTCGAAAGGTCAGTTGTCAAGTCTGTAAATATTACGTCGCAATAGTCAAACAGTGGTAGTACGAGGGTTTGCACTAAAGTCTGTTTTAATTCTGGCGGGAGGAAGTTTCTGAATGGGCTAAGAGAATGCATGGTATAACACACTCTCTTGGATATTTCCTTGGAAACATATAGAAAGTAAAATGAAGTATACACGTTAAAACTAAATGATATGTCAATCTTCATTAAACTATGATATTCATTTAACTTTAACCCTTGCTTTCTCCGTTTTTAATAAATGGCGCTTGGCCCACTATGGCTCTGAACCCTTCAAATGTTTTATGTCAAAAAAATTAAACAAACTATTTGGTCTGAGCTCAATGAGGACTAAACATAGGAAGATCATGGCAGTAAATGCGGAAATATCTTGAGAAGAATTGCATTGAAAGATATTTTTCCAATATATTCTGAACTTGGGCTTTCGCCATGGGGAGCAATGCTCTGTTTATTAATATGAAGTGTCTTTGTGCAACCTATCGCCAATTTAAGATTCCCAGTCTGCGGATGTGGACAAACGAGCGGTCTAATGAGTGGATTAACACGCAATGCCGTTGCTCTTCTGTTCGTGGAGTAATAAAATGCAGAACTCGTTAAATATTTCGTTTGCTCTTAATGATAGGCAGTAGTGTTCTGATTTCTGCCTTAGTAGACGCTAACTAGAATTGGGAGTATTATTAATTAATTTGTATTTTAAGAAGCATTGTGGCGCTTCTTTGATTGCAGCGAAAATATTAAATACATATTACATAATTGTACGAGAACCTCTGATTGAGGTGCTGACTGATACGTACATGCATGATATTATCAGGCAGTACATCTCACTTGACGATATGTGTCAGAGAAAGAACAATTATTTGTATGCATCTGAAGTCAGATTAGTGAAATATGTAGCTAGTCGATGTTGTATACAATGGAGGGAGAAAGAACTGTCCATCCTACCACATTATCGCCTGGCCTGCTTGACTCATGAGTGTTGCCTTGTTAGTGTCACTTGTGGGGTCTAGACATGTCTTCAGGCAGTTAACTAAACAACAATAATCGCACGGAATAGAAGTTTGACAAATGTTTGTACATCAGAGTCCGTGATAATTTTAAAATTTTCGATACCGGCAGATTTGCTGTGCATTTTGTAAGAATTGGAGATGAAACCGAGTTTATTTGTTTATTTATTAATCTATTTGTCTATTTGTACACAGGGGCCAAAAAAAAGGCACAAAATTTAAATGGTTATATTGCAGTGGCTAATGATTTCACTTGTAAGTTTATTTCACAGGCAAATTTCACAGTCCTTGTAGACCGGGAAAGTACTATAATATTTAATTTGACCAGCCTCATGGTCTAGTGGTCAGAGCTTCTGGCTATAGTTCATGAGGTCCCGGGTTCGATTCCCGGTTAGAGCACAGGAATTTTTCCTTAAAGGGGATTATTCCTGTGTTCGTCCATGGTCTGGAATTTAGGTTAAGTTTAGATTTAAGACCTCTCCTGGCACCACATTATCATAATCATCCTATCACATCATCGGGGTAATGTAACTCCGCCTTCCAGGCGCCCCAACCTCAGAAGTGGGTTACAATTATGCCACAGCCAGGAGAGAAGACCAGAAATGTCGAAAAGACAACCTGGTGGCCTTGGATTTAAAAAAAATATATATATATATATATATATACTTAATTTTTTACCATTCATTAAACATTATTTTTTATTTTTTGTAAAACAGTGCAAAATCGATCTTTTATGCCGAACTAAGCATTATCGTCTTACGAGTTGAGCAGGCCAAGCCGTTTGTTGTGCTATCATATTTTGTTTTCTTCCGTTTTGAGTTCTCAGTTTGTGAATAATTGATGGCGTAACGAACGAAGACAAGATTTTCATTAAACATTAGGGGAGAGTCGGGTAGTATCGGACATCGGGTAGTATCGGACAGTGCGTTTCTTTCATCTACCACCATATGGTAGTACCTGAATGACATGGTTACGTTTCTCTATGTGACATCACAGAAACGTAACCATGTCAATCAGGTACTATCATCGTGTGGTAGATGAAAGAAACTCACTGTCCGATATTACCCGATGTCCGATACTACCCGACTCTCCCCTATTTATCTGCCCGTCAAATTGTAAGGAACTACGCTCAGCGAGGAATAGGGGAATAAGAGATTGATGCTGATTTCATGAAGTAGTGTGGAACTGAAAGAGTGAAGACAGGTAATTTGGAGGTCATGTAAAATTTTGTATAGAAGTGAAAGAGCATTATAGGATTCTTGGCTCCTTTAACGAACCCACGAGAGCAGCTCAAGAGACGGTGTTAAGTGGTCTTTAATTTAGATTTGTTAACACACATTCATAATGGAAATGTAGCATGACAAGTGTTTGTGTTAGCACAGTTTGGAAAGGGAAAGAAAGTCACCCAACACTGCTTAAGGTACGAATACCTTAATCGATTATTTAACAGGGATGTATGAACTGCGCAATTCTCTACTGTCGCTAAAATTAAACATAGAGAGATGGTATTTCAGTGAAGTGGTTCTAAAAATTCACCATAGGATTGGCATTCGCCTTATAGATGAGCAAAGCCTCGAAAAAGAACACTACCAAGTAGTCGGCCTAAGTAAGATTCGAACCCGCACGTCCGAGTGCAGAATAGGGGCAGCTTATTACACCTTATCTACGCCAGTGATTAGATGCGACTTCGATGACGTCGTGAAGAATCAGCGGACTTTTATATTTGTCATACTTTCAGAACTGCTGTCGGACTCCTTCAACCTCTTCATTAAACATGAGTAAATGTAAGTTTCTCGAGGGGAGAGGGAGCACGAGAACAATGGTATGGGGATCTTGATCATTGAGATCCTACTTTCGAATTACATGTATTATTATTATTATTATTATTATTATTATTATTATTATTATTATTATTTGAAGGATTCAGATCAAGAGACAAGCCAGAGTGTTGCATTACAATCAATTAAATATCAATCTGTAATGAAGAACTCAAATGTCAGTTTCTAAAACTGAATGGATAGACGAAGGATGTATTTCCTGAAAAAATCGAATGATTGTAGGTCACTACTACTACTACTACTACTACTACTACTATGTTGCTACTACTACTGCTGCTACTACTACTGCTACTACTACTACTGCTACTACTACTACTACTACTGCTGCTACTACTAGTGCTGCTGTTCCTACTACTACTACTGCTGCTACTACTACTACTGCTGCTGCTACTACTACTACTGCTGCTACTACTACTACTGCTGCTACTACTACTACTACTGCTGCTACTACTACTACTGCTGCTGCTACTACTACTACTGCTGCTGCTGCTACTACTAGTGCTGCTGTTCCTACTACTACTGCTGCTACTACTACTACTGCTGCTGCTACTACTGCTGCCACTACTGCTGCTGCTACTGCTGCTGCTACTACTGTAGATTAGATTAGATTAGATTTATTTATTTAACCTGGTAGAGATAAGGCCGTCAGGCCTTCTCTGCCCCTCTACCAGGGGATTACAACTATAACATGAACAATAAGATTACAATTAATATTAAATTTACAATTACAATTACAATAAAAATTAAAGTACGGCAAGAATACCTGATTAATGAAAGCTAGACATTTTATCATAGAAGTTAAGAACAAAGAATATTTTTGTATTTACTAAATTACAAATTAAACCTACAATAACAAAATTCTATAGTGATGAAATTACCGGATATTGAGATATTTTGTGGTAAATTAAAAGAACTATTTACAAGAAACCATGTCTGAACGAGTCTCAATTACTGACCAAGTGCCTAGTAAGTTTGCGTTTGAATTGAATTTTATTTCGACAGTCCCTGATGCTAGCAGGTAACGAATTCCAGAGTCTTGGCAGGGCTATTGTGAAAGAGGATGAGTATGAGGAGGTGCGATGGGATGGTATTGTTAGTATTGTTTCATGGCGAGAGCGTGTGTTCAGATTGTGGTGGGAAGAAAGGTAAGTGAAGCGAGACGACAGGTACGAAGGAATAGAAGAGTTCAAGATTTCGAAGAGAAAGAGAAGTGAATGTAAATTTCTTTTCTTATCTAGTTTAAGCCAACCTATTGCTTCCAGGGATGGGGTAATATGATCATATTTACGAACATTGCTTACAAAACGTACACACAAATTATGAGCACGTTGAAGTTTCATTTTGTTGTCGCTGGAAAGGTCAGTCAGTAAAATGTCAGCATAGTCAAAATAGGGAAATACAAGGGACTGCACAAGGGACTTTTTTAAGCAAGAGGGAAGATGAACATTTATCCTTTTTAGCACATGAATAATAGAATATACTTTTCTGCTGGTTTCTGTGATTTGCATGTCCCAGTTGAGATTATTATCCATGTGAATGCCAAGATTTTTTACCGAAGAACTGAAAGGGATATGCACTGTACTTACTTTAACGGGGGAAATGTCGAGGTGCTTTACAGCGTCGGTTTGCCGTTTGTGTCCTAATATGATTGCTTGTGTCTTTCCAGGATTGATATTAAGATGGAATTTCTTTGTCCATGTCACAATCGAGTCAATGTCTTTGTTCAATTTATCTATAGCGTCATTTATTCGATCTAAGCGGGAAGAGATGTAGCATTGAAGGTCGTCAGCATACAAGTGATAGTTACAATGCCTTACATGAGATGTAATATCACTGACATATATTGTGAACAACAATGGTCCGAGTACCGAACCCTGTGGTATACCTGATGTTATGTTAAGCCAGGAAGAGCTTCGATTCCCGGATACAACACATTGTTGTCTTTCCCGTAAGTAGGATTCGAACCAACTCACAGCAGTCTCTGACAAATGCAGATTTCTCAATTTATGGGTGAGCAGGTCGAAATTTACAGAGTTGAAAGCTTTGCTAAGGTC